>NC_086156.1:34026949-34332607 GCF_035149785.1 Candoia aspera | reverse complement strand
CGTCCTTAGGATCAACAAATTCTTCCCAAATAATATCACAAACTGTTACCTTGACATCTTACACTCTGTCCAACAGGTTGCTAATTCTGAACCAAGGCAAGTGATGTAATCTGCAATGTGCTTGCTAAAAGTCATAAACAGATGGCCTGTTTATGACTTTTTCTGGACTATTCTTCTCTAAAAGGGTCTTGGTCACATTAAAAGGGCTGCCACGTGGCATTTCACTGACTCAGTAAGGTCAGAGAAGTAATTCTGCTTCATCACCTTATTGTCTCATTATAGGCCTGAACTTGGGTTCAGATTCATGCCCAGTTGGATTCATTTCTTGTCTTCAACAAGCATCACTTTCCTCTGGTGCTTCATTTCCTAAAGCAACTCAGAAACCCAAGGAGAACCCTGGGAATCAGGAGACCAGAGAAACAGCTCAGGCATGATCCTACCAAGACCCTTGTCACCTTCATATCCAAAGTATGAATATGGCCCCAACAGAACTACCTTGATACTCCCTCCTCTACACAACATGCTACCATAGCTTCAGCTCTCCCCTTACAATGATCAGATTCAGTGCTGCTGTAGGGCTTTAAAGGGCTGCAATGCAGTTAAACTCTGTTGTTCTTCTTATTACAAACATCTGGAATGAAAACATTTCAAAGAGCAGAAGAGCCCAACATTCCTGAGTTCTCAGCTGAATGAAGAAATGGGCCTTGGCTTCTATCTTTTCTATTTCTACAGCCTGAAAAAATGGTGTTGGAAGACACCTTGGGGAAAGACAATTCCTGATGGAACATGTAAAATTGTAATGATTAGCTTGCTCATTTGATAATTCCAGATGTCCTTTGATACATATATAAAGTAGACTAAGCCATGGCTTGCTTAACCAACTGTGCTGAATAACTATGCTTGGCAGATTTGCAGGATATGCTAAATCCTAAACCATGGTTTAAAAACCACAATGGTTTATAAACCAAAGATATCACATCATAGTTTAGCATGTTATGTAAATCAGGTCAATTGAATGAGTTCAGATATTCCAAGAATATACCAATACATAAAGGCTTTCATTATTGGATATAACTATTTTATCAGGATAAATATCTTAATACACATCTGCAAGCAAATATCTCCTTGTTGAGAGATTAAACTGTAATGGAGTGGATCATATCTTCCCTGATTCACTCCCACTTCTCTTGCATTTCTGTCTATCTTAGCTTTTTTCCTGGACAGCTTCCAACCAAGCATTTTTCCTGTTGCAGCAATGTTGTCCTTCCTGGAAAGGCTGCCACTACCTAATTTAGTTGTGGGATTTCTTCCTTTCCTTTGCTTTTATTTTTTTTCTTTTAGGTTTATGATTAAAGTGGACAAATCTGATAGTCAGGCCTTACTGGGCAAGTGGTCTTCCGAGGACTATCCATTAATAAGGCACAGGTCCTCTGTCCAGTCAGTCAGTGGTAACAGTCTTTCAAAAGTAACAACTGGACTTAACTTTTACAAATGAGAGAAGAAACAGAGAACAAACTTGTCTCTTTTCACAAACAGCACAATACAATGTATACATGGTCCCTGCATTAAATTTCTGCTCCTAATGCTCTTGTTCTCAGGAGGAACTGATGAACAAGAATCCCTTCTTAAATCAGAGCTGATTCTGTTGTCTCACCTTCTATTTACCTTGGAACATTCATCTCACCTCCTTTCCTTACACTGAAAAATGAGCAAGCATTTTAGCTGTAATTACTGTATTTATACTGTATGTGTTTCAATACACACATTGGGAATGAAAAATCTATTTCCCAATATGCAGTGGTATGTGGGAATGACTTTGGGAGACTGGGCCCAGAAACGCTGCCTAGAGAACAGTCAGATAAGAGAGAGCATAGCCCACAGCTGGATAGTGGGTGGGGCAAGAGGCTCAGAAGGCACCCTCCCTAATTTCTAGGGGTAAAGGAGACAGTGGGATAATTCTATTTTCAGACTTGCAAGATTCTGTTAATGTAGCCTTACAATAAAGTAGAATTAACTCATCTGGTCGTGTTTCCTGTCTGGTCTACCTGGTAAGGCTGACACAAAGTGACCCTGACTTTCATTCAGCTTGAAGAGGCAGCTGAATTATATGAGTTTCAGAGGAGACAGATCAGCACTTATTTTATCAGTGCTAACTCATGGTTGAACATTTAGAGCTAAGGAGAGATTTAGTCCTGAATAGTGTCCAAGAAAGTGTTCAGAGATTCTGCAAAAGCCATTTGTTCTTCGTTCATCCTATCATTATGCAACTGCAGGAGAATGTTGGAAGTCTTGATGTAGAACAGAGTTTGTCAGCCACTGGTACCTCTTTTCTAGGACACATTCTCACATTGGAGTAGCTAGTGCCCTATGTAAACCAACAGTGTATTCTAGATTACAGTAGCTTTCAGAATCCTTTTAAATGCAAAGGGATTCCACAGCAAATAAGTTGATCTAAAAGATTCCCAGAGTTGAAAGTTTGCAAAATTCTTATCAATAAGACAATCAACTGAGAATAGAATGCTTATTAATAAGGAGAATCATGCCTAAGTGCTGGCAAGGGATCTGTATAATTAGACAAACACTTTATAGTATATTTCACTATACAGCATTTGACTCAGTGATCCCATATTTATTTATAAGCACTTTTTAAGCACATAAGAACCTCATTAAATCAGCCTAGGAAAGTGTTGATTTTTTCAAAAATTGTATTGCAATTGGTAGATAATAAAATGCTTGCAGTACAACTTTGCAATAAGTGGAGATTAATGAATGCTAAATTGCAGTAGAATTCCTATAGAACATCATATTATATGCACATTAATACCAACTGAGTTCATTGTGAAAAATATTATTACAAGAAGTTCCACCAAAATTAGGGAGGAATTAGGAAGTGCCACAGTGATTATGTTATTAATATGAACTGTTACCACCCATTTGGTCTTCAGATAAATGGCTTAAGCAGCCTACTGAAACTGTTAGTTATGCTGCCTGGTAGTATACTGCCAAATATTATTACTATTATATCAAGTGACCTGCACTGAGAATCAAGAGGATACATAGGAGCCTCATAAAGTTTTTCCAGTTTTGTGGCTTTAGCAATATTACATCTAGGAAGCAGGGAAGTATGGCTACTTATCATCCACTTTGCAAATTAGTCATAAAAATAATCTAATCAAATATAATGGTATGCTTGTGCAGAAATAACAGCAAATACCATCAGGGCACGCAAGTTCCTTTCTCATACTCTGAGCTGTTGAAGAAACATCCCACCCACCACCACACCTGACAGATAATTTTAGGACAAGAGTGAAAAAGAAAGGCAAGAATTTTCATTACAGTGATGGACTTTGTCCCAGCCATTAATGAATGGAGCTGTTCATTAAAAACATGCAGACTCAGATGGCATTTTCATAAGCATTGATGTGACTTTTATAGCCACACAAGTCCTTGATAAGTATACTTACAATGGTGTTAATATTCAGACAATACTGTTACATCTAAATGACATGAGCAATTCGCTATTTCTAATAAGACTGTGAATGGAGGTCTATTTTACCCATTGTGCTCTTGCTGTAGTTTACTGAAGTGATACTGCTTTAAGGCAGACTGTCCAATGCAGTGTTTCTCAACCTTGGCAACTTTAAGGTATCTGGACTTCAACTCCCAGAATTCCCCAGCCAGCACACTGGTCCAATGCATGCACAGGAAATTAATACCAGATCATTAAAGGTCAGTGCTTCAGATCTTTCAAGAGATCACACAAGGAGTTTGCATTGTATCAGGAGACTGTGATGGCATTGTTTGGATCACAATCAGCAAAGGTTCTCCCAGAAAAGACTTAGACAAAACTAGTTTGGAAGCCATCTAATACAGAGGTCCCAAATTTTGTGGATTGGTGAGCCATTTGGAATTTTAAGTACTGTGTATACTGTATACTCTTGCAAAATAGATTGTCAGGAGGACATACTAGCTGCCACCTGTCTTAGTTTCTGTTCTCATTGGACACTCATGGACATAAAGACATTGCTGATGTTTAGGGTTTTCTTTCAAATATGCCATATATATATATATATATATATATATATATATATATATATATATATAGTGTGTGTGTGTGTATATATACAGTATGTATGTCTGTGTGTGTGTGTGTATATATCTGGGAGATATTATGGGAGTAATTTGTGAGCATATTATAACTCCCAGGCACCATGATGGAGACCTAAATCTAAAAGAATTTTCTGAAGAGAGGCATGGTGATCCACATCACCTAAAGGAAGTGGTTATAAAATCAGTTTATTTTTGGTGTGATGTGTGTGTGTGTGTGTGTGTAGTACATACATACATAGTACATATACATATACATGTATGCATATATATATGTGTGTATATATGATGATCAATAAGCTGTTTTAGTCAGTTTGGAAGAAGTTATAAATGGCAGCCCTGTTACAGATCCTTAAATAATTCACGCAGATATTCTGATTTATCCTTAGTAAGCCCTTTTTATTGTAAACAACTACTGTATAGTTGAACAGGAAATGATGTGTGCTTATCAAAGATCAGCTATACTGTAGTTATACCAACTGGATTGGGACACTGGTCCTTTTATCCCACATTCAAGCAATCAATGTTCAGAACAAGTACTATTATGATAATAATAGAAGAAAGAGAGGTAATTAATATTTCAGAACAAGTGGGAGCCTTGATGTCCAGGTGCTCTTTTTCATGACCTCTGAAGCGGAAAAACAAAACGGGGCAACTACTAACAGACTTGTAATACATTCAGGAGCTGTCCAGCACAACAAATCAGCAAAAGGAGATGTAGAGACAGGGGATCTGTCTGGCAGAATTAAAGTTTTCTAAAGAACAGAGCTGGTGCTACAATAGCTATGCTGTCTGGAAATTATGGAAGTTGAGGTCCATATACATTTGGAAAGCACCAATTTGGAGAAGGTTGTGCCAAATTCAGTTTTATAGTGGACCACTTCTGGTGGTTTTTCTGAGTCGTGATCCAGAACAAATACAGAACTTTGGCCCTGACAAACTGGCAGTGCATTGCGTAATCTGCATGTTGACATACCATATCATTACTAAATTATCTTTTTCCTGGCAGAAATGCATGTTATGTCCACTATTAATAACATAACTCTAGTGTTACAGCTGATCTCCCATAGGATGGGATACTGGAGGTTTCAAACTTTCTTTCCCAGAAGCCCATTGGGTCTTCACACTGCAACTCTGTCTTCTGCTTTAGGTTCTCAGCTTGGTAGTTCCTACTGCCACCACCAATCTTCCAGCGGGTACATCACCTAAGGCCTCCTCCTAACCCCAGTGGGTGAGACAGATAAGAATCTCAAAATTTGTGCTGTCTTTCTGGGGATTTCAAGGTCAAAAAGTAAACTTGGAAATAATTTCAATAATGTTATGACCTGTCTATGTAGAACTGTGCAAGCAGAGGTTTCAGCTCTTCCTGTCCTCCTTGAGAAATAGAGAATCTCATCAAAGACATACTACATCAAGCTTTATTAGGAACACAGAACAAAACAAAATTAGCTTTGTAAACCCCTTTTTAACTTGCCCATTGTCCAATGTAAAAAAGTAAATGTAATGCTCCAAGCAGACCATAAGATGGTGGTGGTCTGCAACAATAGAGGCAATTCTGCCCTAAAATGTCCATGTGCAAAAGACAGGATGGAGAAATTAGAACCTTTGACTTCCATAACACATAAAAATAAATTAAGAACTTAATGCAGCCTACTGATTTCTACTGAAAAGGGATTTTCCAGAGCAAAAATTCTATTGCTTCATATACTTGTTTTCTGGTCAATGACCAAAATAAAATGACTGACTGACTTCATTTACTTGGACTTTCCCCAGTTTTTTGGAGAGAATCCATTTTAATCAGACATCACTAAGGAGATGGTGAATGCCCACTCTTGTCCAGCCTCTCACTCCAGGCATGTCCCAGTTCAACTTATTTTGTTCCTTTAAAAAACCTCTATTGCTAATAAAGAAAAGGGCTGGACTCTGCATGTGACCAAGAGCCAAGCCTCACGCTTGTATGCAGATTGACCCCTTGGCATGAGTTTTGCTGGCTGTGAATGTCACAATGTGGAGCACATTCAACAAAATATCTAAGTGAGTGGGGGGGAAGGGGGAAGCTTAAAAGAGTAACTATAAAATGAAAGGAGGGGAGGGGTAGAGAAAGCAATGACTGACATTTTAAATACGTTCACACACAACACAACTTTATTTCAACCTATCCTTGTAATAAAGATTGACAGCTCTTTTAATATGAAATAAATCAGCCAGGATAAGGAATGTCTGCAAAAAACATACAGATTGAATGTTGATTGACAGAGCCTTTCTGAAATCTGTTCTGTTTGCATTTAGTTTCTAGCAGCTAACTTGAAAGGATGTCAGATGCTCTGAAATGTTTCAAGTGTTTTGAACCTAGTGAACAATCATCAACTGTGCTTATTGGTTCTGGGCTGAAGCGACAGCCCTGTAGTGTTCACACCAAGACAATGCTGAATAAGAAGATTTAAGAGAAGTTATGCCCGCCTGCCTGCCTGCCTGCCTGCCTGCCTTCCAATTCCAGACTGTTCTCAACCACTGTATTTCTAAAATATGTAATGTCTTTCTCTCAGAAGCATAATGCAACATTGGGCCAATTGCAACTGAGCTTCCTCTATGTCTTTCATAATCTCTTAAACCAGCATTTATAAAATCACTTAACTGATAATGAGACATGACAAGATTTTAAACATAACACAAATGTGTCCAAACCATGCCATTACCGACTTGCTTGTAGTTACACCCTGGTACCATGCTAACTCTGATATACAGGCAATAGCATGATAAACTGTCTTCTTCTGCTTCATGGACTGTTCTATATCTGCCCTTTGCTTCAAACAAGCACTATGTATTTATTTATTTATTATTCAAATTTATATCACCACACATCTCCCCCAAAAGGGTGTCTCTCAATTAAATCAAGACATAAAAAGCAATATAGGTCCAGTTGCATTTCCAGCCTATACCTTTAAAGCATGGTCATCATATTCTGGGTTATTTATTCTACAGGAATCAAACCTTCAACACATGTAAAAAGAACTCTTTAAATTGACACAAAATAGAAATGACCACTTTCTATAACTGAAGACTTTCTCAAGCTAATGGCTTCCAGATGCATTGGCCTACACCTTCTCTCATCCTAGCCCCAGTGCTTTATTGGTTGGGGTGTGTGGGGGTGATGGAAGTTTTCTTTCTGGAAGGCACCAAGAGGCAAATGCTCATCTTTCTTAAGTCAGAAATGCAACGGCAATCTCAGGGGGTGGGGGAATATATATATATATATATGGGTTTACATTTATTTGCACATTGCCTCATCCAAAGATCTCTTCCAATTCTATTGTTTTAAGTGCAGCATATACAAATAATGTCATATAAGGCAGAGGATCACAGTCACTAGATTGGGGTTTGTGAGCTGAATGCATTAATAAGTGATAGATTGATTTGTATGTAAATGTAACACCAAGCATGGTTTTACATTTTATGAGCTGCAGGCAGCCATTATCTTTTGTCTCTAAATGTTAGGCATAAACTGAAACAAGCATCACCTACCTATTCAGCCTACGATTTCCATCTGTGAGACTGACTTTGAACTGCATATCATGACTGAAATGTCAGACCTAATTTTTGGACTTTCTTGCTTCTCTCCATTCCCTGATTTTTTCTGGTAACACCTTGCTTGATTAAGAGTTTTGTTCTGTGCTCTTTTGGTTGGTCCCAATAAATATATTGCTCTACTCTGGAGGTTGGATATTTGTACTCTTCAATTATTTAGTGCATTTATATTTCACCTTTTCTCTGAGAGTCTGTAAGTCAGAAGGGACCCTCCCTAGCTTCCCAGGCTGTAAAGGAGACAGTGGGAGATTTGTACTTTCAGACTTGCAAGATTCTGTTACAATAAAGTAGAATTAGCTTATCTGGTTATGTTTCCTGTCTGGTCTACCTGGGAAAGCTGGCGTCCTAATTTTATCCCCAAAACAGTACTGCAAGGTAGACTGGACTGAAAGTGAGTAACTGGTCCAAAATCACCTTGTGAGAGTTCTGTGGTTGAGGGGATAGTTAAACTTGGATGTAAAGTCCAACACTGTAGTCACTGCACTACACTGGTTCTGTTATGGCAGCAAGTATTCTCTATGGTTCCTGACCTGGCAGTAAGTTGGATTTCAATCTGCATCTACTTGTCCTTGGCTAAAAATATCCGGAGCTCAAAGATTTCATATTGCTATAATTACAATTTTATTTATATGTATCTTCATCACTGGTCCTTACATTAGTTTATTCTTAAAAACAAGTCATCATAGACTACTTATGTAATAATATCCATTTTAAAAATAACAAAGCAAAGTTATTTCACACTGGCCATTTTAGCTGGCTGGAGTTTAAAATAAAATATCTCCATTCCTTTTTAATCCGTACTAGCAGGGATACTTTGGACACCCCTGTCAATGT
The DNA here is from genome assembly GCF_035149785.1 of Candoia aspera. NCBI lineage: Eukaryota > Metazoa > Chordata > Lepidosauria > Squamata > Candoiidae > Candoia > Candoia aspera. The sequence goes on along the minus strand of NC_086156.1, from coordinate 34,324,081 downwards.
CAAAGCAACACCCATCATTCTCCTATAGCTGTGATAAGAGAGAACAGATTGGCATGAAGTCCACTCTACTCCCCTCTTGGTGTTCACACCAAGGACAAGAAACTATGTTGTGTTTCTCTTGCCTGATGCATTTGTAATGCAAAGACTCACTGCTTAGGGCCAGAACGCAGCATTGGGATTCACAGTATGGTTCCACAAAAGTCATTGGATTTTAAAGGTAGCACCCTGGAGTGCTAAAACACCATTGTGGCTTGCATCAAACCTACCTTAAAGTTGGAAATATGGTACAGTTGGGAAATGGCTGTGATTTAATGTACTTCCAAGTACTACAGGGCACTTTCCTTAAAGAAACTGCTGTAAATTATTTGTGGCTAATTCCATTCTGGATGGAGGGCATGCTATGTTCCCCAGTACAACAGTCTCACTTGTATCTAATAATTGTTATATCTTCTCTGAAAATTTACTGCCGATGTCTCAATTTTAACAATTTAAATAACAAGCTTAACCAAGTGGAACCGGGCAAAGGCAGGCTGGCTCCCTTGATGAAAGCAGGACAACTCTTGTGTCTGAGCCCATTTATACTTTGACATGAGCAGTGACACACAGAGATGAAATCTGTTTAAAGCTGCTGCTTTCTCAGCACAATGACAGCTTCTGAGTGTAAAGAAAAACTGTTTTACAAGAGGGCATACCTGTTAGCTTTAGTTAGGGAGAATGTGCTCAGGAGGGGAAGATGAGAAGCTGTGAAATTACAACAGGCATGTGTGCAGGCATGCAAAACAGATGCCTGATTCATAATCTGGAATACCTTAGAGAAATGTATTTTCTCCAGCAGAAAACTTTGGGAGCGTTCATGGGTACAATCTGATTTAGTAATACCTTTCATGTTAACTATTGGAGAAAAGAGCTTTGAATGCCATTTTATAGGCTATAATTAGGACTGCACTTTTGGGGGCACTGAGTTACAGGCAACAGTGAGGCCCTAATCTACATCCAACATTGAACTCAGACACATGTGAATGCTGTTAAAGAAAATTATATTACCTGCAGCAAGAGTGGAGAAAAATTGCTAGATAGCTTAATGGAAATTCACCTTCCATGCTTCTAGCCAAGGCTAGAAATATTGGGACTTATTTTTAAGGTTGAAAAACAGGCTGAACACTTTTATAAATACATAATAAATAAATAGAGATACGTTCCCATATGAATTATGTTAAGGGTAATTTCAGACAAAGGGACTGTGGTGCCCTACTATTGGTTGCATACCCGACATCATAGAACTTCCTGGTCTCTACCCCTTATGTCCACATATTGACTGGACTTATACATTATGTTAGCTTTGTTGTGTAACTCAACAAGTCAATCACCCTAGAAATCCCTACAGCTCAAGTGCTGAGAAAGAAAATAATTTTCCATTGTATACTGTACACATTTGTGTATAAACGATCACTGTTCTTAACCTACCAATTAAAATCAGACAAGCAGAAACAGAGGCCACCTTTCAGACTCTGTGATGGTCCCTATGTATGTGGAGGGTCTCACTACCCTTTATGATAAACTTTTATTTTCTACTACCAGAAATTTCATCCTTGCTGAAGGCAGGATGACTTCAGGAGATGGACTGCTTATTTTTATTTATTTTATGAAATTTAAAAGGCCACCCAATTCTATAGCAATTCAGGGTGGCATACAATACAATCAATACTATTTTTAAAAAAATATTCAGAAATAAAACGGGCATTCCAAAACAATAAAACACACAGGATATGTCACCCACTCTAGGCTTGGAGGAAGAACCAAGTTTCAGGGCTCTTTTAAACATAGCCAAGGTAGGGGCCAGACGAAACTTGGGGAGATGCTGTTCTGGAGGGCAGGTGCTGTGACAAAGATGTGTAAGAAATGGCAAATGCCAGCTTCTAGCATTGTCATTATTTTGAAGAAATAATGGGCTATCAGCTTACTATAGGTCCCATAGACCATCTTAGAAAATAAAAAGATGGGTGACTCCAGCCTTCCTTGTTTGGAAGTGCACCTTCCTGCCAGGAGAAAATGGTAATTTGGGGTAATATGGAGCATTCAAAGATGATGGGGAACTTCACTGGTTTGCATTCTGTTAAGTTGGTGCTTTATGATTGTTCATGCTCATCACAAGAGTCATTGTGTTAATAGGCACAATGTGTTAATAGGCTCTCCCTCCCTTGGTAGCCATCTTGTGAAAGCACCCATCCCACCCTCACAAAATCCCAAATATATATACTGTATGACACAGAGGTTGCTGACCTCTGCTTTAATAGCTGAGCAGAACTAGAAATTTCAAATAGGTTCCCCTCTAAAATATTTGTCAAATAGTTGTCTCTTAGGCAAAAAGATACATTGATGATCTTGTTGCCAGCAATCTGAAGGCTAAAACTCAGAAGATAATGAATGATTAAACCATGACAACTGAAAGGGAAGTGAGGGTGGAGGTGGGGACAATGTAACACATACCCAGTTGTCATGGTGAAATCATTCACTATCTTTTTAAATTTATATCTAGCACAGAGGGAATGGTTGCTGGGTAAAGAAGATCATTGATTCCTACTTGACAGAACGCGTTGTACAACTTCTGAAGAAACCTGCTCCGAACCCAGAAGTATACAATAACAACAACCCAGTTGTTAACATCCCCTTTATGAATAACATGCTTGTACAAGTGGTTTCTAAATCCATTTCACTCTGGCGTGAGGCCCAACTTTGAGATGCAACCTGCCTTGGTTGCCCTTTGGGATGATGCTTCTTGAGAGAGAGAGAGAGAGAGAGAGAGAGAGAGAGAGAGAGAGAGAGAGAGAGAGATCCTGCTGGTGATCTTGGAGCACTCAGTGGCTTTCAATATCACCAACTATGGTATTTTTCTTGGCTGACTAGTTCCGACTCTATTCTTACTTGACTGGCTACCTTCACAGGCTGATGCTGGGTGGTTATAGATCTGCTTTATTGCAGTTTCATTCAAAGGTAGTTCAGGGCTCAGTTTTATGCCCCATGTTCTTTAACATGAAACATTGGGGAAGATTGTCTAAGGATATGGACTGAGTCATCAGCAATAGGCAGCTGACATCCAGCTTTATCTGTCCTTTTAATCTAACCCATGTGGCTTAGTAGATGTCCTAAATTAGAACCCAAGCCAGGTAATGGATTGGATGGAGGCCAGTACTATAAGATGAAGCTCAGCAATCCCATGCTGTAGTAACTACTTAACTGAATTGCTGCAATGCACTGTACCTGGGTTACTCTTCAATGTATGGTTTCAGTAGGTGTTGACTTTGACTTGCTGACTTTGATTAGGCTTGAAAGCTAAGCAAGATAGACTAATTAGCACTTGGATAGGAATCCACCAGGGAATACCAGGACTGTAAACTAGATTGAGAAGTCAAAGAAACATTCTGGAAGAAGGCAATGGCAAACTATTTCCTATTTGTCACATGAACATTACATATCCATATAGCCACCAGGAGCTGAGCACAACCTAACAGAGACTTAACCTTTAATGTGTTGTTCATGGAGTTGACTTTGAAGATGGTTTGTTAATCCAAAATAGAACTACAAGGTTACTCTCTGGGGCTGACTAATCAGATCCCATCGTAATGATTCATCAGCAATACTGCCTGCCAGTACATTTCTGGTCCCAGTTCAAGCTTTTGCCCCTTACTTTTACATCCATTAAAAGGGATGCGGTGGCGCTGCGGGTTAAACCGCTGAGCTGCCGATCGGAAGGTCAGCGGTTCGAAACCGCGTGGCGGGGTGAGTTCCCGTTGCTAGTCCCAGCTCCTGCTCACCTAGCAGTTCGAAAACATGCAAATGTGAGTAGATCAATAGGTACCGCTTCGGCGGGAAGGTAACGGCGTTCCGAGTCGTCATGCTGGCCACATGACCCGGAAGTGTCTATGACAACGCCGGCTCCAAGGCTTAGAAACGGAGATGAGCACCGCCCCCTAGAGTCAGATTCGACTGGACTTTACGTCAAGGGAAACCCTTTACATCCATTAACAGCATGGACCGGAGTATCTCAAGGAACACCTCTACCCTTACATGCCTGCTTGGCTTCTTTAGATGTACCCATAAGACCAAGGGAAGTGAGGAAAGTGACTCCAAGGGGGAAGGCCATGTTCATCGTGGGGTTCTGCTTGTACAATGCCTTTACCGAAAAGAGAGGCCTGGTGCCAATACTTTTCAGAGCTAGTGACATTCCTCTTGTCACAGACATTTCTAATGTTTTATACTCAGTTTGATTTTATGTGCCCCTCTATAGCAAACTAGAGGATATTTTGTTTTATGTTTTTTCTCTGCTACTTATTTATTAATTGCATTTTATTTATTTGTATTGGATTTCTGGTTTGTTACAACACATATGGAAGGTAATATTTTAAGTACTTTTTTAATCTACTCAGAACTTTGGTTATTAGGCATTAGAAACATGACAAATAACTATTAAAAGCATATATCTATATATCTCTATCTCTATATATCCACCCTTCCATTTATTCTGGTAACCTATTAAAAATAATTTAGCACATACAAAACCTAAAATTTTTATTTATTTTGGCAAAAGCAAACCATGGTGTAGTCATTTCTCAGCCTGTTTTCTTATTTCTCTTCAAGAATGTGTAGTGAGTTCCAAACTTTGGCAGAATAATTTGTTTGGCTGAACTGCACTAAAGCAAGTGAACATCTGGAGTTAGCAAAGCAATCTGTCTACCTGTGTGTGGGGGGGGGAATTCCTTTTTTTTATTTTTGGTTAAATATTAATCTCAAATGGAAAAGGTTCTTCATACCATTTAATTCTACAAATGCTCACAGATGCCTGTTTCAAGAGCTCAGAGCCAGGTTCCACCCAAGGTCAAACTGATTTCACTAAGTAGTTATATTTGGCACAGATGAAAGCTCACCAGTTTTGTCAGCTGTCAAAGAAAATGCAACCATCTTGCCAACTTCAGGAAAGCTGCCATAAGCACCTTGCAAAACCCGAAGGCTCAGCTAGGCAGAAAAAAGGAAACAGATGTAACAGATGGCTGGTTGAATCTCCCGAAATAAAAATGCCTCCATGTATTCAGACCACAAAGAGAGATTGTTTCAGGCAAAAGAAGAAAGCATGGTTTTAAAAGTTGCATGCCCACTAGATATTCCTTGTGAACTAACCAAAAGCAATTAAATCTAAAGCAGGATGTTCTGTCACTCAATCTCAGTACTTGTAAAGAAAGGAAACAGAAGCATTCAGCCTTTGGACACTATAAGTACATTCTTCACATAAGATTGCAATTTTCTGTTTTTAAAAAGCTCAATTCCTTGATCAACAAATTCCTAAATTTATGCTGACAGGGCCTTCAGTTCCCAGTTCATCCCATCACATCTCCTTACTTGATATATAGATCAGTGTTTAAGAAGAAATTGAGAAGTGCTTGACAAAAAAAGGGTTACAGTAAAACCTTGATTTAACAGACTATTTGAAGGGAAGGGATATTCATTAAATCAGAATGTCTGATAAATCCTGATTTACATAACTGAACTAATTTTGATCATTTAATTACAGAATTGACTAATGTATATTATTTGAGTCAATTACATAAAGATACAAATTGATGCAGACTGCATAACAATGTCAGTTAGACAATGATGCAGATTGTATCAAGTGTCCAAATTGCTTCAGAAATAGTGGACTTTGTCTTTTGTTTGGGGGTGAAAGTAGCTAGTATGTCAGTGTGAGGATATCTTCTTTGTGGCACAGAATAGAATCAGATTAGAAGTTCTTTGCCCTCCTCCTGTAAACACTTAAACATTTAATAGTTTCTCATATAAAAATATTACTATTATAAAGTTTACAGACTTCTGAAATTTTTGATACAACTTACATCAGGCATTACTAATTAAAGTTCATCAGCAAAATGCAGCATCTTTTCAGTGTCTTGATACTACTGTGTGAAATGATGCTGCTGGCATAATTTTTCTAAAAATCTCACTCTATAATTTTAAATCTCATAGGCTCTTGCTTTCCAATTCCTTTGAGAGAGTGTTTCAGCTTTAGAAATTGGAAGAAGCCAAGCTACAGCATTCAAATACAAATGACAGTTTCAAACATGATCAATAAAAAGGGGTTTTTGAACAAACCTTTTCTAACAACTAATCTCCTAAAATAACAAATTTGCATTTCATAATAATAATTATGATAGTGCCAGTCAGGGCTGAATTAGATATCTTCATAGGTCTTAAAAGGTAAAGGTTTCCCTTGACATTAAGTCCAGTCGTGTCCGACTCTAGGGGCCGGTGCTCATCTCCGTTTCAAAGCCAAAGAGCCGGCGTTTGTCCGTAGATGCTTCCGTGGTCATGTGGCTGGCATGACTAAACAGAACGCCATTACCTGCCCGCCAAAGCAGTACCTACTAATCTACTCACATTGGCATGTTTTCAAACTGCTAGGTTGGCAGGAGCTGGGACTAGCAACGGGAGCTCACCCCGTCACGCATGTGGTCCATTTTTTTAAATTAGATTTCAAGGAGGCCTGACTCCAAAAAGATTCTAGGCAGCTTACAATTTTTAAAAGAGTACATAAGGTTAAAAAGGAACATGACCACCTGAAAAAAACCACATGAATAACATACCCCCCCCTCAAATCATTAGGGGCTTCACAAACACGCTAACCCCAGGACTGGAAATAGAGAGAGGTCTTGAGAAACTTATGGAATATATGAAGGGTGCTAGTCAAATGTGTCTCTTGCTTCTTTCCAATTACAGTATGTGTTTTTAAAAATCTTGTCTGAAGAAGTGTTCTGGAGAACATTAGAGCCATTTTGATTGGTCTTAATACAGAAATGTTTGGATAGAATTGCTGTTTTATGGGTGCAGAGAAAAGCCCAAGCAGTATCTGTTCAGTCTACTCTACTATGTACCTCTTATCTGCAAAGCAGCCTTTTCCCACATCCTGAAATTACTGTACTTTTCATCAGGTCTGATTTTACACACTGAGAATTTAATCATTTTTTATCCAGATCATCCATAGTAAAATGCTCTTGGAAAGCAGATCCATGTTCGGGAGAAGAAATTCATGCTTACTTCTCACCAAAATATAGTATTACTATACTATGTATAGTAATAGTAATAGTAATAAATTACAGAGCAGATCATACAGTATAAGCAACTTCTCTTGATTAGCTGGTTCGTTGCTCCTACCTTTTCCTGATATAAGTGAGAACCTGGCAGTACAGTTAATATGATTTACATTGGCCTAGCATCTTACACTGGAAATGTGACCTGCTACCCAGTAAAATCCAGTGAGACTGTTTGTCTCTTTGCACATGAAGGATACCTGAAAATACCACCACTCCTTTTAAGATGTTGTTTCTTCTGCAACTAAGCAGTGCATTTCTAGATAGATAGATAGATACTTACAAAGCACTTAGACTATTGCATCCCACAGTTTATCACTACAGCTTCTACTTATGTTATTAACTTCATTTTCTAGTGGTAAATGTATGGCTTGTTCATAAATAGAAAAACTGCGTAACACCAAACAGTCCTGTGGTATTTTAAAGATTAGTGCCTTTACTATAGCATAAGTGAAAGCTAACTTCTTAGTCTAAAAGAACTATAAAGATGGAGCTGAGAGCAGAACCTCTGTTGTTAAACATAATTAGCAGACAATGCATGCAGGAGTTCCTGAGATTACCAGCCCCAAGTTTTTTACAGTTCTAATTCTGAAATCTATGTTTCAAATTGAATCTTGATGAATAGGCAATCAGTGCTAATTTTGTGCAATCACAATATATTCTTATTTTGGGGTTCAAAGTAATAATTGAAGTTTCCCGGCCATCCTTAAAGATAGCTACTAATAGCAGCAAGAATTCAGCAAGAAATTAACAGAATATGGATTACTGAGACAGCATTATCTTGTCAGTGAAAAGCTACACTTGGGGAACTAGCTGGAACTGGTAAAGGCCACTTTTTATGAGTATCCAAAAAAGGTGTCAAATTAGACTAAGGATTACTCCCAGATTTGGCATCTTCAAAGGGGGATAACCCATCTACAATTGATTTGATTATCTCTTTCAAGCAGCCAGAATATTTGACCAATAGCATCTCCATCATATTTGGATTGTGTTTCAGCTTGTAGATCCTGTCCTTTCCTAAAGTGCTTCTAGACACACTTATGTTTCTCCGTCTTTAGATCAGATGCTGGAAATGAGAGATCATGATGAGTATTATTCATATTGTCATCACATGGGAACTAAAGTGGAACTATGTGGACCCAAAAGCCGTGGGACAGAACATCACTTATGAATAACAATGCCCTATCCTGGTGTTGCAGTACAGTAAAGAGGTTGGCACCTGTGCAGCATGCTATCAATGCCCACATCATCCACGACAGATGGTAACATCTTTGGTGGCAAGCCATTTACTACACTGACATAAGAGAATCAGGAAGAGTGCTATAGTTGTAATACCTCTCCCTGCCACCCTCCACCACCCTCTCAACCTTACATATAAGGACATGGTTATAGAACAAAAATCTCTCCACACCATCTCCTGGATCTCATTTACCAGAAAAACAGCAAAACCTCTAAATCTCTGGAAGGAATCAGGACATTACAATACAATCAGTTCAATATGATTGTGACTTCTTACAAGCAAAAATTGTTTACAAGTGTGAGTATTATAATATCATAACTGTACTTGCTGAGAATCTTCAAAGCATTTTATCCTCAAAGTTTCCCAGCCTTCTTCAGTGTATATGAAACTGCCTCTGCTTATTAGCACAGGACTCTTTAAGATTTCTTTACCATTTAAATTCCATTAGAGTAAATTATTGCCCACTATGCTAATGTAAATGTGGGAAAGACATATTTCATGCCCTCTGTGTCATCAGTCAAATCTCAATGGGACTTCAACCAGGATTACTTGTGTGAGTAACTCCTCATCAGTGTAAGAGGGTCATAATTTTTAAATGTAGCTACTGTTTATAAAGATTTATCATCACGCCAAGAGAAGAAGCATTCTGTTAAAGTCCTAAGCAGCCATTTATTCCCGAAAGCAAGACTTCTTCTCAAGCTGTCCCACTTCTCTTTCATAAAACTTCAGACGAAATGAATGGAGCTACTCTAGAAGCTTATATATGTTTTATGTTAAGCACAAATCAGTGCATCTTGAAGAATTTGAAATGTTCCAATTACTTATCCAATCTACATTGGAAAAAGACATCTGTCTTTTTGCCAAGGCAACACTGGAAAAATTTGTGTTTTTGAGGCCCACTGTAATATTAGCACACTGCAATTTGTGCAGGTTTTGAAAAGGGGTACTGGTAGACCTCACTCAACAACAGTAATTGGGACCGGAATTTCTGTCACTAAGCAATGTGGTTGTAAAGCATGATGTCAGTTGACTGCCCTGTTTAGCAATGGAAATTTCAGCACTTCCAGTTGCCATTGCAAATCACCATGGGTCGTTAAGTGAAGTCATTGACTTTGCTTGTAGGAAGCTGGCAAAGAAGGTCACAAATGGCAATCACGTGACCGCGGGATGCTGCAACTGTCATAAGTACGAGGACCAGTTGTAAGTACCACTTGTTCAGCACCATTGTAAGGACAACCTGTATATTATCCCGTTTCAGCTTACATTCTTACAAGCATCAATATGTTACAAATCCTATAAATCCAACATAGCCAGTGTACAACAGTAATCTGTAGCTGAACTTCCCTGCAACCTTATATTTCACGCCATAACTTTTTCTAGCAATCCTGGGGATTGTAGTTTTTAGAAATGATACAGAAACCCTTTTATAAGGATTCTTCTGCTCTTAAAGTAGTTCAGTTCCTTTGGGAGGAAAGATCATGACACTTTAATAAGGTTTTCTTGGTAAGATGCTGTACATTTTAAAAACATTCTCAACTGAAGAAAATTATTTTATATTCCAGTTATATGGGTAAGACTTTAATATGAAAAAATAATAGCCTAATCAAACATTGAAACATAATTATCAGCCAATAGAAGTTTATTTTTAAGGAAATCAATGATTTTTGTGAAATATGTTGTAGTCCTAGCCCATGCTTTACCACACACAAACATTAGAATACTATTTCAGTATTATGGTTTGAAGTGTCACAATGTTCAGCAATCATCCTTTAAAAATATACTCCATTCCCTGTGTAGTAGCCTAAATGTAACCCATGCCCCTTCTTCTCTGTCCCTTCTACTTTTAACTAAGGTCCTTGCTGCTCCAGAATCACCTTCAGAACCCTGTTTTTCTTGAGCCATCACCTGAATTTGATAGCTGAAGCAATGTGTTGTTTCTGGGTCAGCTGCTATGTATTCAGAAATCATACAACAGTGATCTTTCCACTGGCATGCTAAAGACCTGTGTGTGGATGATGTGTTTTCCCACCAGAACATTTGCTATTTCTCTACCTCTGTGCTCCTTTGAGACATCAGCTGATGTAGTATTCTGTTCAGAGGTCCTTCAAAGGAAAAGTTCACAATTCCCCAAGCCATTTAAAGAGTTTGCTGAAAGTTGCTCACTGCTGAAAAGTTTCCTGACCACTGTGGATCAGTTGGGAGAGCTCTTTCTGCTAGAGGAATTCTTCTAGTAGAGGAAGCCCCTTCTGCTAAAACAATGGAAACTTGGTCTGGTTGTACTTTCTCATGCTCATCCAATGAGCCGCAGAGGGAAGCAAGAAGGAAAAAAAGAACAGGAAGAGGAAATGTAGAGTCCTTGGTGTTGTCTGAGCCTTGTTGTTGTCCTTGTTGTTTTCTTGCAGACATTTCGTTGCCAGACTAGGCAATACCTTCATTGCGAAGAGGGAGTGGGCCTTGCTCTCTGTTTATATACCGTGGTTTGTTCAGCTTGTGTTGGTGGAGGTGTTTTTCTCTTCTTGCGAGTTCCTTGATTGGGCTGTTGTTTGCTGCTTGGCTGATTGATTGAGTTAATAGTTCCTTGATTGGGATATATTGTGCTGTTTGATTGTTCATCTGGTGTTAATCCTAGTGCTAATCTTTGCATAGCTGGGTGTTGATTGCTGGTGAGGAGGTGTTCTGGTCTTTTGGCTTTTCTATTGTCTCTTTTGAATGGTATGTAAATGTTGTTTACCTCTATGTGTCTACAGCATCTTCCAGCAAAATGGATACCCCCCCAACTTTATCAAAAACTGCCTGACCACTCAACCCACTACAACCCAACCAACAGAAGCTATGAAAAGGATAACTCTGCCATACATCAGAAACAATTCAGAAACTACCAACAGGCTGTTACAACCACACGGCATCACCGTAGCACATAAACCAACTAAAACTCTTCAAAACATCCTAAGTAACCCAAAAAGACCCAGTATCCCCCCCCCAAAAAAACCAGGAGTCATCCACAACATACAGTGAAAGGACTGTAACAGCCACTATGTAGGACAGACAGGCAGAAGACTAGCAGAGCGCATCCACGAACACTAGCTAGAAGTCAGAAGACATGATGAAAACTCCTTAATCTCACAACACAGCGACAGACTTAACCATACTTTCAACTGGGAAACTGTGAGCATCCTAAACCAAGCCAAATCCAAAAATGCTAGAGAATTCCTGGAAGCCTGGCACTCAGACAAAGCAGCCATCAACAGACACATAGAGGTAAACAACATTTACATACCATTCAAAAGATACAATAGAAAAGCCAAAGGACCAGAACACCTCCTCGCCAGCAAGCAACACCCAGATATGCAAAGATTAACACTAGGATCAACACCAGATGAACAGTCAAACAGCACAATATACCCTAATCAAGGTACTATTAACTCAGTCAATCAACCAAGCAGCGAACAACAGCCCAATCAAGGAACTCCCAAGAAGAGAAAAACACCTCCACCAACACAAGCTGGACAAGCCGCAGTATATAAACAAGGCCCACTCCCTTTTGACACTGAAAATGTTGCCTAGTCTGGCAATGAAACATCTGCAAGAAAACAACAAGGCTCAGAGAGCACCAAGGACTCCACAGTTCAACCCTGACCTACAAATATTTGCTTAAGAGGAAATGTTTATAAGGAAAGAGGTACTTCCTATTGACAGACTATTATTTTTCATTGGAAAGTTGAGATAAATCTTAAGTCTTCTTAACAATATAAATGCGGGGATTGTTCACTGGCCTTCAAACCGCTGATTGACCAAGCCTTAAGCTTGAATGTTCAAATTCTATAACAAGACACCATTTTAACTTTCAAACCCCACTTGCTTTTCTTTGTCTCAGGTTATATCGCTTTTGTCGTTTAAATGTATCAACATGGATGCTTCCCTGTTTTTACCTATACATTTAAATTTAATGACTACATTATTGGAGGGGGGGACTTTGTTCTTTCATATTAAGACAGTGTCCTGTTATTCAGTATTTTATTCTCATTAGGATCATGCTTGTCACATGTTTTTGCCCGATACATTCATCACCAAGGTCAAAGGGTGAATATCATGATCTATTACGCTCTGAAGAGCCTAATGAAAAGTCACATAATTATCCAATTTTAAGAGAAGAATGTTAAAGAAGAAGAGGGCAATGACACTTACTATAATTTAAATTGTTTTGTTTCCCTGAAGCAAAATTCAGTATCTGATTGACAGGACATAATGATAATTCCTATTGATACGCTGATGTTAATTGTGTGGAGATATTTAATAGGCCTTTTTATTCCTGAGGTAAAATGTCTGCTCTTAACCTGCACCTGAACCTGATTTTTGATTCAGTCAGAGGATGAGGCAAAGATACAGATAAGTGAGCATGAGTGGATTTTCAGTCTTGTGTGGCAGAATGAAAATTGGAATCTTCAGATTCTATTAAGGGAACAATTCTGCCCTCGCTCACACTTTTCTAAATTATGCTGTATATGATACTAAGTCACAGTGTGAGGGAGTTTCAGCAGAGGCAAATTACCATGACTTTACTAGGGCTTGAGGTGGTGTAGGTAGTTTTTACCCAGTGGAAAGGTTGGCATCAAGCAGTTTACATTACAATAGAGACATTTATAAATTAGATTAAAACCACTCTGCCTTAACAGGCTACAGCCCAGCTATAACTATCTCCATAAAGAAGTGGAGGAACGAACAGAAACAACAACAGGAGAACCCAAAATCAAGCAAGATAAAATCTGCAAATAATTACCTAACTTATGAAATGCACAGTCCTAGTCCTTAAGTAGCAGTTGCTCAAGTGGTAGCAGTGTATACTAAGAAAAATGCTATTCATCAGTGCCATTATAGGTAGGGAATCTAGGATATACGTGGCATTCCATACTGCTTTATTTTCTTAAATATCAAGCACACTATGAATGCATGGATTAGTGTAAATCTTGTCCATGTCGATGCCGTATGCACTTACATGTTGTTTCATTCCATCACATTTAACTCTCAGAAAAAAAAACTTGTTTTAGATTGTTTCTCCAATCTATACTATGTAGTATGCAACTTATATAACTATCCATATTTTACACTTTTTGTTCTCAACTACCCTTAATATACATTTTTTCTATACATTTTTAAAAAAATATTCTTTTTAATTAAATGAAATTACTTCTAACATATGGCATGTTCTGTATGTAAATATCACAGATATATACTGTTTTATATACATTTTTTTCTGAATAATATTGAGTAGGGTTTTTTTCAGACCTCTCCAGCAGATCCTATTTGTGGTTGTCATCCATGCTGTGGGAATATCTGCTTGGATGAATCAGGATAAAAAGGCAAATATGGCAGATTTCTTCTAAATTCCTGATATGCACACTTGCATGCACTGAAGCCTGGGAAGCTTTTGATCTGGGCAATAAACTGTTAGTAGTAGCAGGGTCACAGTATTTGCATCACTGACCATATACCTGTATGTCGTTCGGTTAATTCTTATATCAAGGTCGATGCAGAAAGTTTTCAAGTCAGTGGGCATGTTGCCTTTTGGTTAGCCTATAGTGATGGCTCCAGGAAAAATATTGGGGTTGTCACAGAAAAATTTGTGAGTGGAAGTAATGGGAAGTTTGACCCAGATTAGAAAAAGAAGTAATTATAGATTCCATCCACAAAAGTGGATGGAATTTCTTAAATTTGAAGTATGTTCTCTTGGTTTTTATGGAGCTAACTTGCAAGTAAGCTTTCTTAGGCTACATCTTTTAAAAAATGTGAATTTATATTACATTTAAGTTATATATTTAAAAAAGGATATTTTCTTCAGTGTATTAAAACAATCACAGAGTTGAATTGCTTAAATCTGGACAACTAGATAACAGCAGTGAGTTATGACCAATGAGTGAACCTTTTTCTACTACTAGTGGACATCAATGGACATCACTACTACTATCTTGTGGACATCAGTGAAGATCTGATAGCCATACCTGTCTTCTCCTCCCCAAGGACCAACTCTGGAAACCCAGAACTATATTTTGGTGTGAGAGAGGTGTGAGTAACCCTGTAAGGGATGAAAATACAAAATACCTTCAGGTTTTTGCATGAAGACATCCTGTATATGCGAGCAACTACCAGTTTTCAAGGGTATAATACTTCAAAATTTCTAAAAATTATTTTCATTAGTCTGTTTTTTACCTGTGAGTATTGTCTGTTTTGAAGCTAATTCCATCAGTGTAGCATATGAAATACTTCAAAATGCTTAGTTGGTACAACTGGTAATGTGGAAGCCTCTGATTATTATTTATTTATTTATTTATTTATTTATTTATTTATTTATTCGATTTGTCCTGCCCATCTCCTCCCATCGGGGGACTCTGGGTGATTTAGATAGTTTAGAAGTCTGGTGAATAACTCATCATGACTATATTGAATCATAAAACCCTCCAACAAACTTACAGCTGCAAAGAGGGCACAATCTACTGTGGTATATTCAACTCAAAGATGCAGCTAGGTCATTTTAGAGCTTTGATTTAATAGTTTGATTCCCCCCTCTTCATTTTTAGACAGCCATAGATTGTACCAGGGAACAAGGACCATTTTCTTTCTGAAAAGAGTATCTTTTAAATGATACTATGAATAATTGTAACTATAAATCCAGCTGCCTTATGACTAAGTTCAATTTTTTTTAAAAGGGGGGGGAGCTTTTGCCCAAAGATCAATTGCTTTGGTGGACCTCACTATGTGCACTATTTGCATGTGTTAAGGACTCCAAATATTTTTTAAATAGCTAAGAATACCATTATCTACAGTTGTTGAGCTATTTACTCTGAATCCTAAACCATTTTGAAAGACAACAGAAGACATCAACTACTCATGCATGGTTGCACTATTAGAAAAGCATAGTGTTATCTTCACTAAAACATTTACCCAGGAAGCCAGCTGGTTTTCTTGATTTAGCCCCCAATCCCTTCCAAAGAGTAAGGCAGCATCCCTGTTGGTTTCCAAGGTAACACTCAAAACAAAATCACTGATATTGGATTTCGTCCCTTTTAATGACATCCACAGGCTCAGCCTACCAGTGAGAAACATGATGGCAACAGCAACACTCTCATTTTCACAGGCCACAAAATTCTCATAAAGCAAATCCTATAGCAGGTAAACAAAGCAAGCTTTGTCAGCAAATTTAACAGGAAAATAATAACACTTTCACATGAAAATATTCTAATGAAAAACTTTGAACACCCTCCCACAAATATTAGAGTTCCAGGATTCCTTCTGCTTCCATCTGTCTTTTGCTGCACGAGTTAAGCAACATGTTTTGTATTATGTTTACATTATCAAGTTAACTTAAATAATATTTGTGTATCATGAATTTATTTGGAAGTCCTTGCTCCTATATACTGCATCTTTTGTTATACATGTCTAACTGGTATTAGTGATATTAGCAACTGTGCTAGGAAAAGTATGAAAAATGTAAATCATGTTTGTGAGATGGAAAGCTATATAAATAGAATAAATAAATAAATAATGAGAAAAAAGGCTGCTAGAGTAGAAAGTTAAAATAAAAGCTGCCAGGAGCTGTAGAAATGAACAAACCAGAAATGTTGTAGTATTCAAAGTAAAAGTAGGTTTTTTATTTAAAAAAAAAACTGGAAGGGAAGGGAAGGCATAGTTGCCACAATAGACAAACATGCAGGGCCTCCCATGAAATAATCCAAATATTACAGAGAGTTAATAACCAACAGCTCCAAAGCGTTCATAAAATGTATATGCCAGACCCACTAGAAATACCTTAAATTTACTGATTCCCTCTTAAATGAAGTTGTAGTATTATATTCCACTTCCCTTATATTCCACTAAGGCTAAGAAAGTTTAATCAGAAAAAAAAAGTTTCATGAGTTGAGTTCCACACAATCATGAAATTTTCTTGGCAGCACCAGAAAATAGTTTGCCATTGTCTTTCTTTGGGATTTTTAATTTTTTTATAATTTCTAAAGTCTGGATATATGTATGTATGTATGTATAATTTTTATTAAAAGTTTTAAAAACAATAAGAACTACTACAAACTAAATTAGAACTGAAAAAAGAGAAAAAGAAATAAAGAAATAACAGAAAAAGCTAAAAGTGCAATAAGTGCAATAAGAAAAGAAAACAAAAAATAATTAAAAAGGAACAAGGTATAAAGAAAGATATACTGTAAAGACGTAAAGAAGTGGCTTCCAATATTCTTCACAGCAGTTATAAGTACAATTATATTTTAACCTCTCTCTCTAAAGTTACATCATGACTCTCTTCTTTTTATAATCTATCCTGTCTAATCACCAAAACCATAAATCACAAGTTCATTTTTTTGATTTGTATGCAAAAAGTCCATAAGGGTTTCTAGCCACCAATACATGTAGATATTGTTGTTTCTCTAATCTAAGAAGTCAGTTTATCCATCCCAGCAAGTTCTGTCTAAACTCTGGTAATTTCCAGATGGTCCTTTATCCAAATACTAGCCATGTCTGACCCTGCCTAGTTTTTTTGAGAGCAGCCAAGTTTGGCAAGGTGCTGCCATCTAGCCAGACTTATTGTTCAGGGTTTGCAAGAAATTGAATACTTAAAACTAGAGAAGAAAATGTGGCCTTTTCTAAAGAACAACTGGAATGAGGCTTAATTTAACAGTACCATAATACAAGTCCCAGTCCAACCTTGTTACCTAATAAATGCATAATGCTAATGAAGGGCAGGAATCTTATTGCAGGATGGAGGGAGTTATTTTTATCCTAGCCAGTGTGGTGTAGATAACGTGTTGAAGAGGACGTGTGGGGACCCAGCTTGAAGATCACCTTCAGCCATGGAAATACACTTGGTGACTAAGGGTCACTATTTCTCTCAGCCCTTAGGATTGCTCTTGTGGGATAAAAGGAATAAGATAAAAACCTTGAGATCCTAGAGACAAGGCAGGATAAAATCTCTTTTATCTATTGAAATTGACTAGATTAACAATGCTAGGCTAATTAATTTCATTACCGCTTTAGATCAGCCTCCTCACACATTTGCCACACACAAATATGTAGCTTTGAATTATTTTCCTCAATAAATAAATGAACAGGTATAATGTTTTTAACTCATTTGTTTAATTGGGTTGTATTTATCTAGTGTTAGGACTTGTGTGGAGAACAGATCACGCTTTAGGTCATATTTATGTAGAAATACTGAAAATTCAGAAGGGTTCACAAACTTTTAAGCACCACTGTATACAGTTTACTTTATTTATTTCTCACATTTCTTCACCGCCCATCTTGCCAAGTGACTCTGGGCAGTTTACAATCCAGCTGAAATAACGAGATTAAAATCATAAAACAAGTGCATCATAAAAATATAAATATAAAATATAAAATCCCGAGTGGGCAAACAATGTCAATAAAATTCCACAGGGCCACATCATGGCACCAACCACCCCCATGATTGACTATTCCCCCTCCTGCCCCAAACGAGGTGGCAAAGCCAGGTTTTCACTCCCTTTCGGAAGGCCGGGAGAGTGGGGGCCTGCCTCACCTCTGGGGGTAATGTGTTCCACAGGGCAGGGGCCATGGCAGAGAAGACCCTCTTCCTGGACCCTGCCAATTAACAATCTCGCATGCCCTCTCTGGCTGACTGGGTGTGACAGGTTGATGTAATGGGGGTGAGATGGTCCCTCAGGTAACCTGGACCCATGCCATGTAGGGCTTTAAAGGTGATAACCAACACCTTGAATTGGACCCGGAAGCAAACTGGCACCCAATGCAACTCGTGCAGCAAAGGTGTTATATGCACCATACTTGGGGCTCCTAAAACTGCTCACGGGCCGCATTCTGAACCAGCTGTAGCCCCATGTAGAACACATTGCAATAGTCTGTATGGGAGATGACTAGGGCATGAGTGGCTGACCAGAGGGCTTCCCGATCCAGGAAGGGAAGTAACTGGTGCACAACATGAAGTTGGGCAAAGGCTCCTCTGGCCTCGGCTGCTACCTGCTGTTTGAGCAGGAGTCATGAGTCCATGAGAACCCCCAGGTTCTGCCCTAGATCTGTCTGGGGCAGTGCAACCCCATCCAGAACCAAAGATGGTAAGTTCCCGGATGCCGGTAGTTTAGTGTTACATTCACAAGTATCAGTGTTACAATTTTTTCTCTACCCTTTTCAATCCCCAGTGCAGCTTATGACTAGTTCAGAAGCATTTACTTCCATTTTCATTGTGGAAGTTTACCACAGCAACTTTGAGTAAAGCTTCCAATCTTCTTTCAGGATGGAATATAAAGAAGTAATTACTGGTGAACCGACAGTTCATTCATGTAATGGTGAACCATAGTTTCACATGGACGAAACCACAAACAGTTTGGGAAGATCTATACTTAATGAAACAAATGTATCACCACAACAGAAGTTTTATATTCCACTACAGGCTATGGTCAAACAGTTTAGTCAGACAAGCAGGTAGTGCTTCACCAGAGACCTTAGCAGGTTGCAATTTATTATAGCACTTTTAGGTGAGCTGAAGAGAATTAATGTTTTCATATTTTATAGATAGTGTGAGGCAGAAAAATATATTTAAAATATAAAGCATATTCCATAATGCAAAGAATTTACATTTAAATAAATTGAATAAACTATCTGAAGTTACAATTTAGAACTGTTTAAATCCTTGTATTTCATTTTACAGAGGCTCTGGAGATATGAAGGTAGTTACATAAACATGTCCTAAATCACGTTTCTTAATGCAACTCATTAAAACTAACTGGGTAAGATAATATCAGAATACAAATCAGGGACATTAAAGTTTTTTTTAAGTCATATTTGCAATGGTTCTGTGTGGAGTGACTAGACAGAAAGGAAAAGAGAGAACTGATTAGTGGATAGCCACTACCCATTTTTAAGGAATAGTAAAGGTATTAATTCTGATCCTTTTGGAAATATATAGAACTAGTATTATACAGGGAAACTGATTATTCTGTTGCTGACATCTGAAATATGGAACCTCTACAGACTATCACAGAATCTTCATTGTCACTCAGCTGTTTGTGCATCTATATATTTCCCTAAAGTAAATGTAGAACTTTTTCACATGGCTTTTGAATGATGTGCAGGGGAGTGCTCTCCAAAAATAGGCTGGCTGAGCAAAAACTAAATAAAATGATATGAAACCAAATTTAATTAAAATTACATTACATTAATTAAAGCAGTAAATATGATTGCCTCCAATATATTTAATAATTTTCTCCTTCTGCCACATTAAAAATTAAAATTCACAGGGAACTTTTGAAATGGGTTTGGGGACTGCATGGGGGTCACATGTTGCCAGAGGACCTCAGATGAGCAACCCTGCTTTAAATAGAGTTGATCCTCATGAGAAAAAAAAAACCTTTCCATATAATTATGTGAAGCACATAGAATAAATATAGTTTGTTTTCTGAAAATGGGGAAGAAACATGAAAATAATATCACATATCTCTACTTAATTCGGCCCTTGGAAGTTATTCTGCATGGACAAGGGCTGTTTTCCATTTTACAAACAACAGATCTTAGACTAGTGTAGTCATTTGCCTGAACATGTGAGAGCCGGAGATCAAGTTGAGTTATAAGGAGGCATAAATTGTTAATGTCCTTTACATTCCTTTTGCCCACAAATAATAACTTTGCTTTGTGATTATGGATCTGATAAAGCTGGACAATGGGAGGGGGAACCAATCGCGTGGCCCTCTCAATCTAATCTACCCAGTTTCAACCCCTATTTATGCAGGCAATTATTGAAACAAAGTTTGCCTCTCTTCACCAAACAGTGCAATTTCAAAGAGCTGCACTGACTTAGGGTAATGACCTAAAGATACAAATGAAGGCAGATCACACCAGCTAGCCAAACTCAGCTGATCTCAAAACACCTATGCAGCCTCAGATCTAGTTAGTATCCAGAAATCCCAGAGCTACAAATTAGATTGGGAATTGATAAAAGCCAGTCACATCCTGGAAGAAAGCAATGGCAAGCCACTTCAGAATTGCTGCTGATAAAATAAGATGGCTGTGTCCATAGAGACACCAGAAATCAAGCTCAGCTTGAGGTGTGAGTATATAAGAGTGTGCATGCCAAGGCCCCCAGACTTCAACTTACTACCCTTCTATAACTCTCTGATATGCTGAGCGTCGTATACCTGGGTTTTGAAGGTGCCATTTTAAAATTCCCCACAATGCCCCAGATTTGACCATTTTATTTGGCCATTTAAAATGATGGCTCTTTGCTGCTACTTTCAATCAATATTGTATTAAGAAAGGGCTCAGACCTCTGAGGAAGCTTTACTGTCCCATCCCCTCACCCACCAGCCAATCTAGATTCAGCCCTGACATACTGAATCATTTAGTACCTGGAAAGGAACAGAGTCACCTTTTTCATACTGCACTTTCTAAAAAGAATCTGATGCATATTTAGTATAGGCCTAAATCCAAAGAAAAGTCCTCTTAGGTTAAATGGATCTTCCTTATAGGGAAGTTTGCTTAGGATTTATTACTTCATCATCATAAAATTTTAAAGTCCTATTACAAAGTCTCATTGAACTCAGTCGGACATAAATTAATTGTAACTAACTAGTCCTGTTGACTTCAAGGGAATTCGAGCATAATTTTCTCTGGGTTAAAAAGTACCACAGATTTTAATAAAAACCACTGGATGGCTTTTTGTTTTCTGCATCTCCTAAATTAAATAAGAAATTCAGTAATATATCACTTCCTTTTTTTCTGGTACTATTTTCTGAGAAAAATAATCAAACTTCGTTTTCTAGACTTTATCATTTTGTGAAATTAAAAAAAATAAAAGCAAACAAGCAACAGCCACAACATCCATCTATCCATCCATATATAAATTCCCTTCTCACCCCTATGGGTGGTATGTGTCTTCCTCAACCTCGGGTCCTCTACCAGAGGCCTGGGAGTTTGAGGGTTCTGTGCAGTATCTTAGCTGTTCCTAGCATTTCAGTCTTCTGGACAGAGAGCTCTGATATTGTTCCTGGGATCTGTTGAAGCCACTCTCCCAGCTTGGGAGTCACAGCCCTGAGTGCTCCTACCAGCACTGGGATCACTTTGGCCTTCACTTTCCACATCCTCTCTAGTTCCTCCTTCAGGCCCTGGTACTTCTCCAGCTTCTCATCCTCCTTCTTCCTAATGTTGCTGTCACTTGTCACCACTACATCTATCACCACTGCTGTCACCTGGTCCTTGTCTACTACCATGATGTCTTGTTGATTGGCCAGTACCTGCCTGTCTGTAACGATTGCCTAAACCCAAATACTCAGTCTCACAAGCTCGGGCTTAAAGATAACTGATTTATTAAAGGAATAGTATGCAAATACAGAGAAAGCTGAGAATGGGCAAAAGCGCGCCAAATACAAACTTAAAAGCCTTGCTTGTGGGCAGGTCCCGCCCCGTCGCCCGTCAGGACGCTCCCCCTCCCAGGTGCTGAAAGCCGTTAGACGCGCCTGGGAAAGTAACCTTGAACAGGAGCGCAAACCCAAACATGCATTCCAAGCCCTCAAAACAAGGGAGGGCGAAAGAATGGAAAAACCCCGGGTGAAGGGATACGGAACAGAGAATGACATGTGAAACGTTACAATGTTAACCAGACATTAGAATGAGAACATGACATATTGCACCCCCAAAAGAAATTAGGGAGCCGGTTTGTCAGGATAGGCAGAGTGAAATTGGGCTACGAGACGAGGAGAATGCACGTCTGGAGCAGCAACCCATTCAGGATGAGGGAAATGTTTCCAGCGGACGAGATATTGTAGAGTGGAGCGCTGGCGTTTGGAATCGAGGATAGATGTCACCTCGAAGTGTTGCTGGTTGTCAATCATGAGGGGAGGTGGAGGAGTGGGTTGTGGATGCCAACGGTCCGACGACAGGCAGGGTTTGAGTAAGCTACAATGGAAAACAGGATGTAAACGTTTAAGGTTGTGAGGTAAATCAAGTTTAAACGTAACAGGGTTGAGCTGAGCAACAATTGAAAAAGGACCGACAAATTTAGGACCCAGTTTTTTAGAGGGTTGTTGAGACTTAATAAACTTAGTTGACAAGTAGACTTTATCGCCGACAGCAAAGGATGGTTCTGGGGAACGCTTTGCATCAGCATGGCGTTTATAGGTAGCTTGGGCATGGTGGAGAGCGAGTAGAATATTAGCCCATGAGTCTTTGAGAGAGTCTGCCCAGCCAGCGAGGGTGGCTGGTAGCGGTTGAGGATGAGGAAGTTCAGGAATCGGAACAAATTCACGTCCAAAAACTGTTTTAAAGGGAACTTGACCAGTGGTTTGATGAATGGAATTGTTGTAAGCGACCTCAGCAAATGGGAGTAGATCGACCCAGTTGTCTTGCTGGTAGTTAACAAAAGCTCTGAGGTATTGTTCCAATGTAGAATTAACCGCCTCTGTAGATCCGTCCGTTTCCGGATGCCAGGCGGTAGAAAGTGATTGTTTCGTACCCAAAAGTTTCAAAAATGCCCGCCAAAATTGTGACGTAAATTGTGTGCCTCTGTCACTCACCAAACGGGCGGGGATACCGTGGAGGCGGTACACGTGGATGAGGAAGAGGCGTGCCAGCTGTTGTGCGGTGGGGATAGAAGCGCATGGGATAAAGTGGGCTTGTTTGGAGAAAAAGTCTTTGACGACCCAAATGACAGTTTTGCGTTGACTAGGGGGTAGATCAACGATAAAATCCATGGAGATATCCTGCCAAGGGACAGATGGTGTGGCCACGGGTTGAAGGAGACCCTGGGGCTTGCCCGGTTTGCGCTTTATCGCCGCACATACAGGGCACGCAGTGACATATTCCTTTAAGTCTCTGAGTAAAGTTGGCCACCAGAATTGGCGGCGAACGAGGTGTAAAGTTTTCACGTAGCCGAAATGTCCAGCTAGCTTGTCATCGTGGCAGCGCTGGAGTATGGTTTTTCGCATTGGTTCGGGTACATAGAGACGATCGTTGCGCCAGGCAAGATCATCGGTGAAAGTTAACATGTGTCTATTGGCTTGCAACCAAGTATCTGTTTTAAGGTGGGAGAGCAACTGTTGTTGCAAATCGGAGGGAATTGACAAGGGAGGCGGGCGGTTGGAAGGCGGAGCGGCTGGAGGCGGAGTTGATTGCGCTCGGGTCTGGCTGCGAGTCATTGCTGCCAAACCTAATTGTTTGTCGGTCCAGACTGTGCCTTGGACCGTTGGCCCTGGGCCAGCATCTTGGGGTCTGCGCGAGAGTGCATCAGCTAAGAAATTTTTCTTGCCTGGTATAAATTTAAGGGTGAAGTCAAAGCGGTTGAAAAACTCAGCCCAGCGCAGCTGTTTGGGACTGAGTTTTCGACTGGTGCTTAAAGCTTCCAGGTTTTTATGGTCAGTCCAGACTTCAAAAGGGTTTGAAGTGCCTTCCAATAGGTGTCGCCATGTCTCTAACGCTGTTTTTACAGCAAAAGCCTCTTTTTCCCAAACATGCCATCGTCTCTCTGTTTCTGTGAATTTGCGAGAGAGGTAGGCACAGGGTTTTAAAGCGCCAGATTGGTCAGCTTGTAATAGAATTGCTCCTATGGAAAAATCAGAAGCATCGACTTGTACAACGAAGGGTTTAGAGGGGTTTGGATGCTGTAAAATCGGTTCTGTGGTAAAGATTTGTTTGAGCGCTTCAAACGCTTGCTGACAGGCTGGAGTCCATTTAAGGAGCGCGCCCGGGTTCTTTGAACGTCGCGTATCCCCCTGTCCTTTAGTTTTTAACAGTTCAGTAAGGGGGAGGGCGATTTCCGCAAAATTTTGGGCGAATGTTCGATAGAAATTAGAGAATCCAAGGAAACTTTGTAATTGTCTCCTGGTACGGGGAGGTTCCCATGCCACGATGGCTTCTACTTTTGCAGGGTCCATTTCAATGCCCTGAGCTGAAATTCGGTACCCTAGGTAATCAATTTGCGACTGATGAAAGGCACATTTCGACAGTTTTGCATACAGCTGTGCTTTTTGCAATTTAGCCAGTACCTGACGCACCAGGTGGATATGTTCTGACATGGTTTCAGTATAAATCAATACATCATCCAAATATACCAGTACCCCCTTAAATAGGTGGTCATGCAAGACCTCATTGATTAGTTGCATAAATACCCCAGGTGCCCCAGCTAACCCGAATGGTAAGACTTTATATTGGAAAGCCCCAAGAGGACAGTTGAACGCTGTCTTCCACTCATCCCCTTCCCTTATGCGAATGCGAAAGTAGGCTTCTCTCAAATCCAGTTTTGAAAAAATTTTGCCTCTGGCCAGATGTGATAACATATCTTTGATCAGGGGCAAAGGATATTTATTTAATATTGAGACCGCATTGAGCCCGCGGAAATCGGTACAAAGCCTTAATGACCCATCCTTTTTTGGCCTGAATAGGACAGGCGCTCCTACCGGGGAATTTGCCGGCTCAATGAAACCTCTAGCCAGATTTTTGTCAATGAACTCCCTTAGCGTGGTAAGCTCTTTGGGAGACATGGGGTATATTTTTGGGTGAGGCAATTTTACATTTGGTAAAAACTCAATGGCACAGTCCGTTTTTCGGTGGGGTGGCAAGCGATCTGCTTCCTTTTCCCCAAATACTTCAGCAAAATCTTGGTACTGATTGGGTAGCCCCTCAAGAGGTTGAAGCGTTTGCACAGTGGTATACGCTACCCCTCCACCCTCCATGTCCTCCAGTAGGTCCTTTTCGGGTACTTTGTAAAATCCATCTGCAAACGTCACAGTTCTATGCAGCCAGTTGATAAAAGGGTTTTGTTGCACAAACCAAGGCATCCCCAAGATTACCAGAGGCCCCCCCACTGGAGCTACCACAAATGGCAGCTTTTCCTGATGGGAGCCCATCTGCAAGGCGACCAGTCCCGTGGAAAGATTGACTGCTTTCCCTCCCGCCATAGTTCCATCCAATTGGGTGAAAATCATGGGTCTTGGCAAAGGGAACGTGGGCAGTTCCAGGGCCGCTACGACATCAGGGTGCATCAGGGAACGGGAGCAACCCGAGTCTAGCATGGCCCACACTTCCACCGTTTTGGTTTTTGAGCTTAGTTTAACTTTAACAGTCAGTGTGGGGAAGTTTCCACTCACCGAATCATGGTTACGCCCGGTTTCTTCCACCTGCCCTAGGGCGCCCTTCAGGGCAGGTGGTAGGCTTTTCCCGCCGGCTGCTCGAATTGCAACTCTTCCTCCTCTTCACCGAAGGGAAGGTCTGGGGGGTCCAGTTCCGCGAGGGCTGCCTTCAGTTTTCGTGGTGGAGCAGGAGCAGGCGTCTTTACCGTGGGTTTCGTCTGTCGTTCCTCTGGACGGCGTCTTGGGCACGAAGTGGCTCGATGTCCTTCTTTCCCACATCTGAGGCACTGACCCTTGGAGAACCGTTGCTCCCTCTCTTCTTCCCAGGTTTTTGGTTTAGGGCGGCTGGCAAGTCCAGATGTGCGCGCTCCTCTAGCGAGACGTGTTTGTCTAAGCTCTTTGGTATGGGCATAGGTTCGTAGGGCATTTTCTGCGCTTCCCGCCAACTGAATCCACCCATATAGCGTTTTAGGATCATCTCTACCCAGAGCCCATCGAAGGATTTCGGGTTCAAGCCCCTGCTTGAACAATTCGATGATTGTTGGCTCAGACCAGTCTTCCACTTTTCCTGCCAAAGCTTTAAACTCCAACGCATATTTGGCAACTGGGAGGGACCCTTGGTAAAGTTTCCGCAGGTCATTTTTGGCCGTTTCTTGAGCTAAGGGGTCTTCGAAATGCTCTTTAAGTGCCCACAAAAAGTCATCGAAGTCCTCTAACTCAGTTGCCTCAGCTTGGCATAGTTGCACATACCAATCCGCTGCCTTTCCTCTCAGCTTGTTAGCAATGAAATTGACCTTGCCATGTTCAGACCGAAAATTTCGACCCCAATCTTCTATGTAGTGCTTGGCATTAGTAATAAAGAAGGAGAGCGTGGTGGGATCCCCATCGAACTTCACTCCAAATGGTGGGAAGGATCTTGCCGGCTCAGCTGGCTGTGGCGGTGCCGCTAATGTCAGCGTGCGCCGAGCCCCCATGGGTGGTCGATCCCTAGGAGGTCTTGCCTCTCGCTCCCCCCCTTGACGGGCTGATCGAGTCTTGCTTCTCCCCCGGGTCACCATGGTACTATGCCTGGGGTACTGTGACGGCTCTTCCTCCCAATCCTCCGGGGTGGGCTCTGCCTCTCCGGGTAGATCCTCTTTGGGTAGATCCTTGAGGATCGTCACAATTAAATCCATTTTATCTTCTAATGCCCTCATACGGGCCGGAGTGACCGGCTCCTCCGAGGGTTGGTTGGTTACCACCACCCTCGGTGACAAGGGGACTTCGTGCTCCCAGGTCAATTGTGGAGACCCCCTCCCCTGTGCTCTTTCCATGACAGTTCTATGTTCACTCCTGAGACTCTCCTGCATGGATATCAGCAGCTCGTCCAATTGGATATCTCGCAACTCTCGACGGGCTGCTCTTTGCGCTCTCGAAGTTAGCACTGGCCGGCTTTTGACCGCCTCCCGCTCTTCCTCGCTTCCCTCACTTGCGCGAAGTTGAGGTTGAGGTTCTGTCATCGCTAGCGTTCCCTCTTATCCAATGATTGGATGGGGCTAGCGGAAAATGGATAAAAAGGATTCTCAGCTTTATGTAACGATTGCCTAAACCCAAATACTCAGTCTCACAAGCTCGGGCTTAAAGATAACTGATTTATTAAAGGAATAGTATGCAAATACAGAGAAAGCTGAGAATGGGCAAAAGCGCGCCAAATACAAACTTAAAAGCCTTGCTTGTGGGCAGGTCCCGCCCCGTCGCCCGTCAGGACGCTCCCCCTCCCAGGTGCTGAAAGCCGTTAGACGCGCCTGGGAAAGTAACCTTGAACAGGAGCGCAAACCCAAACATGCATTCCAAGCCCTCAAAACAAGGGAGGGCGAAAGAATGGAAAAACCCCGGGTGAAGGGATACGGAACAGAGAATGACATGTGAAACGTTACAATGTTAACCAGACATTAGAATGAGAACATGACACTGTCTGTCTGGATCTGGAAGTCCTACAGGATCTTAGCCCTGTTATTCTCCATGACCTTCTGTGGAATCTCCCATCTGGACTTGGGAGGGTCAAGCCCATACACTGTGTAAATGCTCCTGTACACAATGCCAGCTACTTGGCTGTGTCATTCAGTGTATGGTGTTCCTGCCTGCATCTTACACCCTGCCACTATGTGTTGGACTGTCTCTGAGGAACCTTGGATCCTGTCTAGTGTGGTAGGGCCCTTGCTTCTATGGATCTGGTGCTTAGTGCCTGTTCTTGTGCTGCTATGATCAGTGCCTCAGTGCTATCTTTTAGTCCAGCCCTTTCCAGCCACTGGTAGGATTTCCCAAAGTCAGCCACCTCAGCTATCTGTCGATGGTACATCTTATGCAGGGTCTTGTCTTGCCATGGCATTTCCTCTGCTTGATCTTCCTCCCATGTCTGCTGCTGCCTCAGACATTCTCTCAGCAGCTCATCTTTGGGTGCCATCTTACTGATGTACTCCTGGATGCTCTGAGTTTTATTCAGGACAGTGGCTTTGATACTCACTACACCCCGCCTGCCCTCTTTCTGGCTGGTGTACAGTCTCTGGGTGTTGGACTTCAGATGGAAACCTCCATCCATTGTGAGGAGCTTCTGGGTCTTCACATAAGCAGCATTCACAGCTCCATATGTGTGGCATTGAGTCATTGCATATGACTCTCTGCTGGATGTCTGCTACTATGATGGTGACTGGTTCCTGTTCTTAGAGATTGCTGTGGTCTGCCCTCAGGCCACTTCTCTTTCTCCCATATGTTCTTCCAGTACTGTTTAGTTTCTGCTGTTGGTGGCTGTGCTGTTACTGTGTTGTTGTACTGCAGTTGGGAGTACATCTTGGATGGTTCTTTGGTGAACAGGGCATTTATCTTTTTGGCCTCTGGTTCTCTAGTATATCTCCTTAGCCTGATAGCCAGTGCTGTGACCCTTTTTTTAGCAGTCTCTAGGGCTTCAGATGGAGTCAGGCCCTTGCATTTTTTCAGTAGCTGAGTCTTATGCTTAATCTCCACACCCTTCTGTAGTTCCACCAGCTGACTCACTTCTCTCTGAGTTGCCTTGATCTTAGCTTCCAACCTCATTTTCCAGGGGGGATATGTACTGCTGTTCTTCTTGATCATGTAGCCAAGCATCTCCAGGATTACAGCAGCTGTAATGTATACCAGTTCATTGGTCTGAGTTATGGTGGTAGTAGGGATTGTCATGAGGGCTCTATTGGCATCTTCTAGCATATTATATGATGGTACTTCTCCACTGAGCCTTGGTAATCGGTCCTGAGGTTTGACTATAGCTAGTTTATCCATGATCTTATGCCTCATATTAGCTGCTATACTTTGTAATGGAGGGGTTGGTAGTGAAGGCTGCCCATCCAGTTGTTCTTCCAGGTCTTCTTGAATCCAGGATGTAATGTATGGTTGGTCTGTCTCAAGCAGCTCTCTCTTCGCTATGTTGAAGCACTGGGTAACTAGCTGTTTCTCAGTTATTGTGGATGTATGTCTTTTGTCCATCCATAGTTCCCTCATACATTTTGTATATCCCTTCTCGTTAGGTCTGCTGTTGTAGTAGTATTCCATCAATTCCAGGTTCTCTTGTCTCATACATATGTGGCTTGTCTCATACATATATGGATAAGTAGTCCATTTATCATCAGATTCTCCTGGTTCCCCAACATCTGGCATGGGCCTTGTTCATCCAGGCGATGTCTGAGCCAGCATGGCTCTTAGTTCATGTCACTCTCATATCCGAAGTAAGCAGGTGAGGTGTTAGGGGGTCTTTGCCCAAGGATGTCTACTGGTAAGGTAGGTACTAGCTGGGATTTGAACCCTGGTCTCCCATGTCAAAGGGTGGCGCTGTAACCACTATGCTATCCTGTTGCTACATATATATATAGCAATATATACAATACAATACAATACAATACAATACAATACAATACAATACAATACAATACAATACATATATACAGTATATATTGACATAAAAGAACCTGCATTTCTTTTTCCTTCTAAGAAGGTTAACCAAGAGTTCTATGGACCCATCCAGATTAAATCATCCCCTATTGCAGAACTAAATTATTTTAAGTTATCGAAGTTACCATTTACAGCACAACTCTTCTCCATAGTGTGAAATTACATACTATTTGAAACAGAGTACCTTGGCTGGTGCTTCTGCTATGGTGATAAATGAACTACATGTATATTTCCCCAGCCATTGCTGAAATATAAAGGCAACATTGACATCATTTCATATCAGATGTGGATTACTGGTTCAAAACCTGGCCCAGATCCCAAGAAGCCCATCAAGCAGATATGGCAAGAAGGTCTGACACAAAAGTCTGACACCTGCAGCATGGTGATAGGCCAATTAAGATGCAACTTCACACAGTGGTGTGAAGAGTGAATGTAAATGATCAAAAGAGATTTGGAAGTTCTCCCATCATTCACCTAAGCATGGCTTAAGCAAAGGTTCTTTTGAATGCTGTTTTAGTGGTGGACTTACACAATACATCTTAAGGAACATTTATACTGTGCTCACAGTGCATTCAACTGTGGCCACTTCAAAGGTTTAGCCAAGTATTTTATGGCCATGGTAAAGGGTTCTTATTGATTTAAATTACAAGCCTGGCTCCCGTCAGCTTCACTTGAGGGCAAAAATGCAATAAAATATCCCACAGCACACAGACAGGCATATCACATTGAAAAATCTAAAGAGGTTGCTTTCACTCAAGCCCCTGCAAGGCATTTCTGTCTTGGCTTGGCTTGGCTTGGTTTGTTTTTTTAAGGGCCTGGGATCTCAGAGAAAAGTTTATTCTCTTTAGCTTTAAGATTTCAAAGGCTATGCAGTGTAACATTGGATCAGAGCACTTGCCAAATCCAAGTCTCTTCTTCCCACCCACCCCTACTCCACTTTTTGAGGGAGATTTTTTCCTTTTGGCAACTAAAGTTTCTGGATATAAAGGTTTTAAGAGATAAAGCTATCTGCATATCTAACAAGCTAAGTCCAAATGTATGCAGAAGGGAGAAAGGGATTGGTTTGTTGTTTTGCAACAGGGAATTAACTATTATCAAGCTAAGCTCCAGTCAAGACCACAGGAAAATGTTTTATATATTAGGTTCTCAGAAAGAGGCTTGCTGTCAATATGAAACATTGTTTATTGTTTTCTCAGCATGGCTGCATTATAATAATATGGTCACTAAGGAAGTTTCTGTACTGATGGATTATTAAGAAAAACCACAGGCAATCTCTGTGTATGTGTGTGTATGGTATATAACTTCATAAGCAGGTTCTTTATAATAATTTACCTACAATATATCCTAGCTGGAGATAACCCCTGGGCACATACAGAAAACAGCAAATGACTATTATGTATCTGACATTTGAAATAACATGTTTCTGGAGGGCTGGCATTACAAGAGTCATTTCACTTCAAAATGTTATTCCTAATGTAATTTTTTTAAATTCATAAGCGGCACTTGCTCAAATTCAGCGTAGCACTAAAGTCACTCAAAAGACAAGAGGTCAAATTCATTTCATTTCTTTTATGTTTTCTTCTCTCTGCTAGATGAAATAAATGATTAAGCCTAGAACACTTGGCAGTTCAGTGAATGTGCTCGCTAGTACCATTACAAGATCGATTTTCTCAATCCGGGAGTCTTTCTAGGGTGCACATTGCTTAGCTGACATCTGTCGCGGTTGTCATGGCAGCAGCCTCTCCAGCGTGGGGAGAGGTCAGGGCTGACAGGGGAGGCCTCGCTAGTTTTACCCTAGTCACTTCAAGGTTAACAGCCAATGGACCAAAGAAATAGGCAATTATAGTACAGTCAATTCCAGTTAAGGAAATATCTGAGAAGTAAATATATCTGATAAGTGAATAAAAATGAAACAGCCAGTGCTGTTTATGTAGATCTGCCTTATTGTCAGAATTCCCAGGTTTGGGCTTAATTGTTTCTAAATGCAATTTCAATATTACACTTTTTTGCAAAAGATGATGATGATGATGATGATGATGTTGATAGCCTCTGCTGAACACAAGCTTCCAGGATCCCCACACAGCTGAATATCAAACCCAGGAAAGGGAACTTCTTCCCTTTCACATCAACAGAAATCTCATTAATTCACTGTTAGTTTAGGACTCAGGAACCCAATTCCCAGTTCTCTTTTTGGGACCTCTGGAACACCCTGTGAAAATCAGGCTTCACACTACTGAACAAACAAACAAACAAACAAACACCAAAATAGGAGTAAGACAGAAAATTCCAGCCCTGCCTCCTCTGGTGATGTCATAGCATCATCACTTTGCTGACTATGGCCATCAGCTTTCAAAAAATAGAGTTAAAAAGGGCTGGCCACAGTCTGCTCTAGTTTTATTATAGGTTTTCACAGAACAATCAGAATAAAAAGAGAAACATCATTACTAGGATACACTCAAATAATGCTGTTGTTATTATTTTGATTCAATAATAATAATAATAATAATAATAATAATAATCAATGAACCGATTGTAAGTAAGCATATAGGAAGCAGCCTTATAAAATGTTAGATCATAGTGTCCATCTAGGGTGATACTGTCTAAACTATATAGCAGTGGGGTTGAACTGAAAATCTCTTGGATGCAAATCATGCACGGTGCCTTGTCATAGAAACATATGTCAAGAAGTACTTCATTCAGTTTTATGATGAAGTTAATAGAAGTTGATTGGTGAATGAGCACCAGAATTGACTGTGTAGACTGATGAACATAAAAATAGAGCCAAAAGCAAATTTCGCGTGAGGCCTGATCAGTATGGAGACTCATCAAGTAACATGGTGTAGTGTAATTGATAAGCAACATTTCATGTATTGATGGTTATGTAAAACCTCCACGTACATTTCATATTTCCTGCATAGCCTTAAAGGAGTGAATGAGTAACTTTCATCAGCCAGGGCTGACATTCCTCAGTTGGGCCCAAATAATGTTATTCTCCAAAAATCACTTTGAGATTTTGAAACGTAATAGGCAATGTGATAACTTTACCATTCATACTTTGTGTACAATCATCCATTAATACATATTTAAGATAAATTAAATGATAATCACAACATATAGAAAAAATGTATCTAGTATGTAATTAATAATTATTTGCACTGCTTTTCTGCAGAGCCACTAAATAAAAGCATAAATAAAACAACCTACTTGAAAATAAATAAAAACAACCCACTTAAAGAGTTAACAATAAAACTTTTTTTAAAAAAATTTTTTAATTCATTCAGTCGCTTCCGACTCTTCGTGACTTCATGGACTAGCCCACATAAACCAATATGATGAGGATGCATCTTACCTGAGAGAGTGGAGCACCAATCTGAGCACCAATCTTAGCAACCAAGTGGCCTCTATAAGTTGAGAATGACAGTGGAAAAATGTCCTGTCAGATCTGACAGGGTTGGTTTGGTCCCATTGGTAAAGCAGTATCATTGGGCAGGAATGCCCTTTTCCCATCTTGGTGGCCTTCTCAGTGGCTGCTCAGGTCCTCTGGAACAGCATCCCTCCCAGAGTCTGTACTGCCTGGGCCTTGAAAAACTAGTTTTTCCAACTGGCCTGGAAGAGGGTGAGTTGTGATCCTGCTCCCAGAGAGATATCTATATTGTTTTGTAATGGACTTTACTATTTCCTTGATGTTGATTTTATAAATTATATTGCTTTGTTATTATTTTTTGTTTATTTTTTTATATTTTCATTGTTGTAAGCCTCCAAGAGTTGTGAATTACTATTAAGGCAGCCTATAACTTGCTTGATTAAGTAATTAATAAATAAACAAAAAGATGGACTGATGGAACAAGATGTCTCAAAGGCCTTGCAATGAAGAACCTATATGTTAGTAATTAAAACCTATAAATCAAAACGTAGGTGCTACATTCCTATGATCTGGAAAAGGAGAAACATGCTTAGGCCACAATATCACATGCCATGTCTGCATGAGATCTTCTGAAGAACACTGAATACTTTATCCTACTGTTACTTGGTACAATATGTCTCTGCCCTCTCAAGTTTCTGTACTGAGTGAAATGCTTTCAGACAGAGCAATTCATTTGGTTGTCCATGTTTGGTATTGCTGCATTTTAATTTGCCTTTTTAAAAATAAAATAATAATTCTTTTTAACTGGCTGAGATTTATTTTTCATAGGTTTTATCTTTTTTTATATGGTTTTATTCAGGTGTTGCTCATATATATTTATGTTTTGGTAATGTTCTGGGTCTTTCCTAGCCTATTTTATGCAATGGCAGTGTAACATCAAAGAATGTAACAAAGGTATATTAAATCAGGGTTCCTCAACCTTGGCAACTCTAAGCTGTGTGGACTTCAACTCAACTTCAATAAAGCTGGCTGGGGAATTCTGGGAGTTGACGTCCACACAGCTTAGAGTTGTCAAGGTTGAGGAACCCTGTATTAAATGATGGCAGTAGTAACATCAGAGCTACAGGAGCCTTAGAAAACAAGTGTGTGTGGAGAAAGGGGGGAACCACTAATGACACAAAGGTGGTCACAAGCTAGGGCTGTAATCAGGGACATGGTGAAATTTCTGTATAAGTCCCTATGATCCTTATGCATGCACAGGTTCATTTTACATATTATTTTTGTAGCTAAGTTAGAGATGAGGGCAAAAATTAGTCAAATTATGCATAACTGTACAAATGCAGCTATTCTATAAATATCTGGACTTTAAAACTCAAGCATTTTAAGGCCATCTTTTCAAAGAAAACAGAAGCACATTTCCTTATTCTAAGTTGAAATTAGCACATGACAATGGCAGATATTAGTCTAAGCGATACCTTTGAAGGAGGATTAGAAAAATGACCGGTGAAACAAAGACATAAGGCTTTCCCATCATAAACAGCGTATTTCATGAATTGAGCCCTGAAAATGTCTCACAGTGCCTTGAAGTTCACTGTGGTAGATACAGTCTTATTACCCAGTCTAGATTAAATCCACTTTCAGGAAATAAACTAGCCACTTTGCCTGGGGTAAGAATAAAACTCATTTTCAGAATACATTATTTCATAATTATTCATTACAGGACTAGGTTGTAGCTTATTGCAAGGCACTGGATATTGACCATAGGTTCGCACTGGCTTTGATGACTTGTAAAGAGTGACATAGTACTTCTGTAAATACAAATATTATATGCACCAAAATTAAGGCTGTTGTGATTTTTGATTAGTGCTTTACTTTGCATAGTTCGACTTTGAAGCAACATCATTTTGTTTTTCTTGGTAACAGTAGATTCTGTGTAGAAGCAAGCATTAATGATGGATTGGGGAGCTGAGGTTGCTTGTCCCCAGCATTACATTTCATTGAGCAATTAAATGAAATTTTGCAATGCAGCTTAATAAGGTATTTCACCACAGCAAGGCCTAACAACATGCATACTAGAGACAAAGCATATTGTTGAGAGATATCACCTGTAGTCCTCATACTATTAAAATAAATAACCAGAAAAGATATTCACCTTCTAGTTGTTTAGACAAGACTTCTATTCATGCAAGACCAGGATGAAATATTGAGTTATCATTCGAGCTTATTTATTGTTACATATATATATCTTGTTTATTATTATATTTACATTTATATCCCAACTTACTTCTGCAAATGGAAGGTGGCAGTTGTAGGGTATTCTATAATTTTATCCTCCCCCCAAAAAAATTTATGAAATAAATTGGGCTGGGAGGCAATGACTGGACATTATGTGGGAGCTGAACAACTTGGACTAAGACAATCACTCCCTACTCAATTGGAGCTTCAACCTATGTCCTCCTAGTCTCAGTCTACAACACTCTATCTTAAGATTATTCATACTAATTATTCAACATTTTCTCCTTTAAAAAAACTATTTTCATTTAGATAAGTGGAGAAAAAATGCCATTTTAATTGCAAAATGAAATTTTCCTGGATGGGGGTGCTAATTTCTTGCACTTACTTTAGTTTCAAGGTGGCCAAATGAATATGCTATCTTCCATTGTACAGGTATCTGTCCTGTCTTTGCAGCCCATGTGGCTCCTGAGTTTCAATTAAATCTGAAGACATCCAGCAAGAATTTCTTCCACAGCATCTATTCAAACTCATGACCACTCATAGAAACTGCTGATTGATAGAGATACATATAACAGAAGAAAACAACTGCAGCACAGCTTCTACCATCAGTATAGTAAGATAAAAAGCACCACAAATTCTAAATCACCCTTAAAATGAAACAGAACACAGGACAAAATTTGGTGGAAATTGGAAGACAGATGTTAGCACAATATTAACTGAATGGGAAACCAACCATTTTAAGACAGTGGTGTTTGCTACCTTGATTATGAGTTGAGTAAGTCTGGAACAAGCTTATCTTCTTCACAACCACTTCATACCATTTTTGATGGAAAGGAGAGATATTGGTTTGTAACATTAAAATTATAAATATAGTCACTTCTACAAAACTGCTTTAATAGCAGCATACTTTGAATCAACATACTGAAAACCCATCTAATCAAATCAGATGCCTTTGAATCAATTCAAAGGTTTAACGGATTTCTGCACATGCACACACGCATCTATTTGAATGCAACTTGACTTTCAAAAGTCAATTGAATTGCCAATTTGAATCAAACTAATAATTCAAATCAGATTCAAATTTGATATCAGATCTTGGCTGATTTGTACATATTAATTACATAGTAACATTCTATGGAAGACCGATCCTTATGATTACTTACGAGTACCAGAAATTAGCAGCTGAAATTTACGGCACAGTTTGAATGCATTCGTGAGAAGCCTTGGCCTCCACAGAGTTATTGAAGTCAACGTGATTTATAGCTGTGCTGATGATCTAGCTTAGATGACCACCACTGTGGCTTTGCTTGCACCTGCCAGTATTGTATGCTAAGCCAAAAGTATCTTACCAACACAATAAGAAAAGTACACTGAACTTAGAATCAGTGGTCAAACTAGTACAATATCCATGCACGGCAACTACACATCTCTTTTATCACTCTTGACAACATACCACCCAGAGAATATCACTAGCAAGCTATGCAGGAAAAGCACAAAACAAGATGTTTTGCTGGCAATACCTATTTCTTCTAGTGCCAAAGACAACTGCTATGTAGGATTAGAGAAACTGGGAATTGCAGCTTTCTTCCAACATGACTTCAGTTCTAATGCTTTAGGCCAGTAGCTTTGATTGCTCTGGGCCTGTACAGAGTTGATTTATTCTATGACTTTTAAAACTTATATTTATGGTTTTAATAATTTCAAATGGAAAAGCACAGAACCAATAGGAAAAGCTAATCAATTAAATTAAATAGACTTGTCTTCCAAAACATGGTACCCTCAGGATGCTCTCTGTCCTGCCTTATACTAAACAAAATCAAGGCAGGGTTGAGTTTATTTCTCATGCTTCCTTATCTCTGGACTGTGTATTGTCCTGACCAGGTCCCTCCTTAACAGCTTGCCCCTTCCTTTCCACTTTAACAGCTCCCTCATACCTTTCCCAAAGTCAGGTTTAAATTTTTTGACAGTGCCCTAAAATAGACTTAATACGGTTTTTAAAAATCTCTTTCCCTTCCAAAATTCTGAGTTCCACCTACTTGTGCATGACACATCCCTCCTATTTTGCATCATCACCCCATCCATATGGGACAAAAGGTTGCTTATACTTGACTGCTGCAAAATAGCTAATATTTGGCTAAATTGGTAAGTGGTTTGATTCATTACAGGACTGACCTGACCAGTGGCCTCAGGGTTAGGGTTTCAGGCAGCTACCTCAGACAGCAGATTCTAGAAGTCATAAAAAGCAGGGAATTGATTTAATTTAATAATACTGTGGTTTTCCTGCTGGGGAGAGGAAAGAGTGTTTATTCAATCCTCAGCCTCATATGGCAATAGAATTTGATTAGATTTACATACAATTCTGTGACTTGGGTGGGTAATTGACATTTTGCTGTCTCAAGCAGCAAAATGTCTTAGGCCAGTTGTCTGAATGATTCTCAGGCCAAAGCAAAAAAGAACCAAAACATGATACACATTGAGAGAGAGAGAGAGAGAGAGACAGAGAGATAATGAGATAGAGATGCAACACATTTTTAATTAATGTATTGTTCTTCCCTGGAAAATGGCTTTTTTCCATATTTCATAAGCAAGTATCTCTCTGATTAATTCTTTAGGCAAGGAAAGAAACTTATTCTTGAAATATGAAGGGAAATTCTCTTAAACAGACTATGTGACTTGACAAAGCATTGGATATATATTTTGCACATTTTTCAAGAACCACAGGATTTTTGTTTGATACAGTACAAGGTAGTTCCTTGTTTTCCTCCTCTACTATTATCTCATCTATTTTATAAAGGCATGCCTA
Organism: Candoia aspera; assembly: GCF_035149785.1. Lineage (NCBI taxonomy): Eukaryota > Metazoa > Chordata > Lepidosauria > Squamata > Candoiidae > Candoia > Candoia aspera. The sequence continues at coordinate 34,286,247 of NC_086156.1, read as the reverse complement.
GTGCATTGGCTACGTAATGAAAACTTTTTTACATTGTTAAATTCATGCCATTCAATTAGTTGTAAAGTAATGAATTATGTTATTTTCCAAAGGAGGGTGCTTGTTTTAAAAATGTTGATGATATAGTAAGGCTGTGCATACTCAGAAAATGATTCAGAGAAAGTGCTTCACAACATACGGGAGCACAAGTGCACCAGCTCTTTAAAGTAGCTATGTCTTTTCTCAGAATTTCATGGAAGCCAGGGAAAAAACACTCAGCTACTTTAATGAGTTGTGTTAAAGATGCTGTGTGAAAACCTGATAAAGAGGAAGCTATTTTAAAGAGATGCTGCAATCATGCTCCCATGCATTTTGGAACATCACTTCTGAATCCATTCTGAAGCATGCACAACCCTAAAATATACACTTAAGTGTGAGGTTTTCCAGTAAATGCGTTATTTTATCAACCCCCTGTTGTTTGTCCATTCTGTAATAATGAGCTATAGATGTTTGTTTATTCATTTAATTTTCAATCCAGTTCTGTCTGAACTGTAAATATAATTACCACCTCTTCAATTACATTGATGAATGTAAGTAAATACTTAGAATAAATCAATAAAATAAACATGTCACTGATCTATTGTGTAAGATGAAGAAGTTTCCATTCAAAATGTGTAATCCTCCAGCAGTTTGAAGAGGAAATAGTTTTTACCCGGAAAATGTTAAGAAGAAAGAATTAAATCTCATAGTTACTCTGAGGGGAAAGAAAATCCACTGGCAACTTTCTGCAGCAGATTAACGCACAGAGTGGTTTCCTTGCCTTCACTGGAGGTTTTCAAAGGCTAGATCAGTGTTTTTCAAACTTGGCAACTTTAAGATGGGTGGACCTCAACCCCCAGAATTCCCCAGTCCAAACATCTTAAAGTTGCCAAGTTTGAAAGTTGCCATCTTAAAGTTGCCCAGTGTTTTTCACTGGGCTAAGATTGTAATCTATCAGGGATGGTCTAGCAAATCCTGCAGGGTGCAGGGGGTTGGACTTGATCACCTCTTAGGTAATTTCTGACTCTATGATTCTATGATTTTAATGTTAAAAAATGTTGGTAGTATCAGTCAAGTCTCTCTCTCAGCTCTAGGAAGCAGGCAATGGCAAACCCCTTCTGAAAAACCTTGCCAAGAAAACTGCAGGGAGTCCAGGCAGTCTCTGAGAATCAGACACGATTGAACAGATTTAAAAAAATAATCAGTCAGGTATCTCTTTGTAATATATAGGGGACTGGTACTATTCTGTCCTGAATCAAGATTAGGATTTTGGAGAGAAACATATTCAGGCAATTCTAGCTGAGACTCTAGAGAGGAAAGACAAAAGAATAGGAGTCAGGATCCAGGCTGCAAAGAATTAGTACACCAAGGAAGTCAGTGTTCATGGCAAAAGGGTAGCCAGACACAGCCCCACAAGCAACAGATTTTGCTTGCCAGTGAACTCCCAACCGAAAATTTTATAATGTAGCTTCCAAATTACTTACCTGATTCTCAGCAAACCTGATCTGTCTGCAGTGGTTTGGGCTCCTATTGAATAAACATTTATTTCCAAGTTATTCTGTCTTGTAACCAGGAGCTTTAGTGTACTTCCGCTTTCTGATAGCTGCATCATTCTAATAGACTGTGTAACTCTACCAGTAAGACTGCATCAGAGGTTCTGGGGAGAGGTTCATATTATTGTACGGGTTGATTAGAACCGTGGTCCTGGAATAGGATCTAATTTTATTTGACAAAAAAAATGGTTTGGTAGGGTTGCCTAACCACTTTTCCTCCTCTGAGAAGCCTTCCTTAGATGAGCCTGTGATAAACTCTGAACATTATAGTTAACTCAGTCCATTACTAGCTAGTTCCTATATCCCTGGCATTCTATCAGACATTTCTTATCTGTTATTTTGCCAACAATGGTGTGAGATGTATGTTGAGAACCAACTGTCCTCAGACCAGAGATGGTAGTTATTTGGTCATTTACTTAAATTTCAATGCTAAGTGCTGCATCAAGGGTCCATTAATTTGGGGAAACAGTGGGAAGAAAAAGCTTCAGTAATTTGAACTACTGGAGTACAAGGTGCACTTGCACATTTCCGCTGGCAGTGGGCAATCAATTATTTGGTTTTACTTAATTCATGTTTTCAATAAAGATTCTTATCTAGCTGAATTCTGTCTGTGAGACTTCTGCCAAGTTGTAGCCAAAGAAACTAGTTTGGTCATGTAAAGTCATGAGGTCACTTTTAACTTTGACTTTTTTCTTTTGGACTTTTTGCAGTTGCCCTCCCCATCTTCCACAGCACAGTAGGTTAAGTTTCAAGGTCTTCACGTAAGCAGACATGTATCATAAGCTTTACTGTCATCTGTTTTTCTCTCATAAACATATTGGTATGTTTAATTCTTTTCCCAACTCTCTCAGAAATATTTTTGTAATTACTGCAGCAGTTTACCTCCCCAGCGCAGGAACTGCTGTTCCAGCAGTTTGTGAACCAAAAGCCCATTTCTGGATTAGGCCCTGCCACATGTCAATCATCCTTTTTGCCCCAGAAGGACCAGCTCAACAGAATAGGGATTGTTCACCTAACAGCTGCAACATGAGAAAGGGGTCATTTACATAAATGAACACATTCAGCCATAATAAGTAACATGAACAAAGACGAAATAAGAGAGGGAGAGATGTGAACAGAAGGGAATCAAAAAGAGAATTAGAGGACAGAATTCAAGGGAAAAGAGAATAAAATTGCAGAAATGTTCTCAGGATTCATTGAGATCTCCCAGAGGACTGTCAAGGTCTGAGAAGACTGGAGAACAAATATCATCCCCATCTTCAAAAAAGGGAAGAAGGACTCAAGAAACTATAGATCTATCAGCTTGATGACTATACTTGGCAAAATCCTCAAGCAAATCTTTAAACAGCATGTTTATAGACACTTGACTAGGCATGTTTCAGTTAAGAAGAGACAGCATGGGTTTTATACAAACAAACTTTGATAAAGTTATAGGTTAGTAGATCAGGGAAATACTGCAGACATTGTATATCTGGACCTCAGTAAAGTCTTTCACACAACAGTAATAAAATACTGCTGATACTATTTTTTAGCAACAGTATCAGCAGTATTTTATTACTGTTGTGTGAAAGACTCACAATTTGCTGCATTACTGCACCCAAGAGTGTTCATTAATGGCTCTACTTCAGTTTGAAGGGAAGCACTTCAGTCTGAAGGGAAGTACCAGTGGAGTAGTGCTACAGGTAGTCTTCGACTTGTGACCACAATCAGGACTGGAAAACTCATAGTTAAGTGGTGCGGTTGTTAAGTGAGGCATCACATGACCTCACCTGATTTGACATCCTTTTTTGTTGTGGTTGTTAAGCGAATCTGGCTTCCCCACTGAATTTGCTTGTCAGAAGCCAGCTGGGAAGGTCACAAATGGCGATCATATGACCCCAGGATGCTGCAACCATTGTAAATACATGCCAGTTGCCAAGTGCCTGAATCACAATGACATGACCACGGGGAATGCTGCAATGGGCATAAGGGCAAGGACTGATCATAAGTAACTTTTTTCAGTGCCATTCACTTCAAATGGTCGCTAAATGGATGGTTGTAAGTTGAGGACTGCCTGTATTCAACATTTTTATCAATTACTTAAATGAGATATCATTACAAATGAGATATCTGTAAATGGCACAGTGGTAAAAAGGATAATAATGGCCTCTAAGGACCTTTCCTATTTACAATTCTATGAAAATTGGATAGAGAATCCAAAGGGAAAGAAAAAGTCAGAGAAGGGAAAATCTGGCCCATGGGCTTAATGCAATCTGATAGGGTACCCCATCTGCTCCATAGAATCTCTTAGAGAAAGGTGAGACATAAGCCACTTTTGATGGGACAACTGATAATGGAGGACTCTTGGTAAGAGCAACATTTGAGAGGCCAGAGGTTTGCAAAAAGCCATTCAGCTTTCTGTTTAGCCACAGTTCAGAGGTACGAATAGGAATCGGATTCCTCTGGCCAGTTGGAGACTGTTTGGGATGGAGTTGGGGTTTTAAAGGTGCAGAGGAGTGATTGCTGCTTCTTTTCCCTTTCCTTAATTTGGAGGAAAATGCTCTACAAAAATCCAGCCATTTTGCCATTGAATTTCAGCAGCTCAATATCAGGATGTTGGAGACTACATACAGCCTAGGATCCATGGATTGCTCACCCTTGGGCTAAGTAATAGATTATTTTATGACATGTGACTGACTCCTACTGTTAAGGATACACAGCTATGACTCTATATATTCCTGAACAAGCATCTGAAAGCAATAAGATGCTTTGAACTCTTGGAGGAAAAGTGATGTTCGTCTGTAACATAATGATAAAAAAGAAGAAAGGAGAATGAGGGGAGATTATAGTTATGGAGCAGCTATAGGAGAGATAATAAATCTAGCAGAAACAGAAATGTACATACGGTTTGAATACTGTATATCGCCAAATAGAGATTGGTATGCTTAGCTAATGTTCAGCATGCAGATGAAAGGGAGGCTTGAGCAAAAGTGGCATACTTCCTAAAACAATCTTCTTTAACCAGGTTAGGATTGATCATTGTTGCAGTATGATACAAATGAAGGCCACAAGGCTGAGAAAGGTGTCCCTATGGCAAACCAATAAGAATCATGGTGGGTTACCTTCTTTCAAGGCAACGCAATGGAGCCGTGATCTACCAGACTCACCAATTTCAGTCTGGAAGCATTTTCACTCATTTCCATCTCCTGTCGATTAAAAAATATGGACCCAACCAGCTTGAACCTCACGTTCTCCATTGGAGCAAAAATTCTTCCAGCTGCCCTGCTGAGTGTTTGGGGGAGCTGGCAAATGCAGAACTGAGCCCCACAGTGAAGGAGAAACCTGGAGAAAATATCAGAGCTAATCAAAATGGATCAAGCAGTGATGCTGAACATAGGCCTCGTGCTGCCTTCCATTCAAGCAAAGAACTTGACTCATTGAGCCCTCTCACTTATTTTCCATTTGTAATTAGGGCAACAAAGAAACAGCCTTTTCCTGTTCTGCTCCATCAGCATAGCCAGAGCAAACATCCTCATTTTCAATAACTCTTCCCCTTTATCTCCCACTGCCTGATGCCTAATAAGCTGATTGCTATTTACTTTGGACCAACAGCTAATCTGTTAATGATTGATTTTAAATTTTTACAGCCATTTGTCTCTGGCAGGACTTGAGATGGTGAGCAACATTCTATTTCTACCTGATGAATTGGCTTTTCTTAAAAAAAAATTAAGTCAAAAGTCCTCAATGTAGTGTTTTGCTGACAAACAGCTGATGTACGGTAGGCAAAGAAGAAATGGTTGCTCTCTGCAAAAAACTCATTGGCCTTTGAAACAGTCAGCAAATAATATAAAGGGACACTTGGTTAATAGTAGTGGCAGGGTAAAGGCCTTTCTGTGGGCAAAGTAAAACATAATTGTGCTATAAATTTGCAGAGCTTAAAAATTCTTAATTAACAAAATTGATGTTCATCACTAGGCTGGAGCAAGGGAATATGAACTTATACAAGTACTGTCCTTTTAAAATGATCTTAATTGTGTACCATATGATATATGTATTGGCATGATATACACTTTCAAGTGAATTTCGTTTCCCATTAAAGAACTGCCAAATAGACAGTTGTTATTTTTAATTGGTACAACCCAGCAATGCGGCGGAATTTAATCACTGGGTCTAAAAATCAAGGAAGAAATCACTGTCCTCCTCTGGATTACTCAGAAAAGAATAGTAAAAAGTCTACAGCAGACTGCTCTGGATTATTTATTAAATTCTCACTTAAGACGCATCGACAGGCAGTGTCAAGAACCTAGTGCTCTTTCTGATAAAGATTGTCTTTTCTTCATTTCAAAAACATTAGTATCACCAAACAGTAAGATCTATAAGGAGTGCTCAGCTTGAAGCAAAGCTTCAGACGGATCTGCCGTGATTTGGCAGACCACCCATAAATGTCTCAGGTGTTTCCAGAAGAGAAAGACAGCTTGTCACTTAGACCTGTCAGACAGAAGGCAATTCATGCTACCATCAAAGCACATTCTGTAACTATTCTGTCTTTTGCCCCTAAGTGTTGTTTTCTTTTCTGGTGAGAAAGCAAGCTGGGAGAGATGGTAGGGTGCCATTAAAATGGAATATCCTGGAACATTCCATGAATGAAACTCTGCAGCATTTTTATGATTTATTCTGCTTATTGATCTAGAAAGAACAGAGATCAGAAATATTACTAATCTGGCCTAGAGAAACTCGTAAAGAGGAAGGGTATATGAAGTAGTCACGTCCCTGTAACGAGGCTTCATGGAAACCAAGTGCTTGGCCTCCTCAAGGTACAGAGATGGTGGGATTTGTCTCATCGAGACAGTTTGCTTGACCTCGAAACCTCAACCTCAGCCAGCTTCTGTAATGGTCCAAAGAGGTTTCTGAGCATGAAGAGAAGCCTCTTTCAGCTTCTGCAAGGGCTGATCAAACTGGAGACCAGCCCTCAGAAGCAAGTTGAGTTAAAGCTATTTTGCTTCTCCTTTAGAAGCTGAAACACCCCTTGGAAACCTCACCCAGACCTATAATAAACAATAAGTGCTAGTTATAACTTGAGTAGAGTTTATGTTTATTCATACTGAAGATTCCTCCTACAGTACTGTAGGCAACCACAGGCCTTAATGCAGATCAGGAGCACATTGTAGATCAAGCCTATTCACTATTTTGATTTCAGAATAAAAATGGTTAATTTCAATATGTTTCTTTTTCAAAACACAATGACATCGTGTGCAGCTTGGCCTTTTTATTTGCCTTTATGTGAACATTTTCTGTTATTTTATTAGATACAGTTTTGAAGTTAATCATAGTATCAGTGGCATCATTAGCAAAAAAAAATGGATAAAATGAATAATTATAAACAATAAAAATGACACATTTAAAACCAAATGCTTTGCTCATAGTGGAAAATCAAGATAGGGTCCCTGCCTTATGCTATAGCATGGCCAGTGGTGCAGGTTATTGGGGTTTTCAGTTCAGCAGTGTCTGGAAACCATACAGTCTCACCTTAAATGCAGAACAATACAACAGTTGCAAAATACATCAGACAGAAACCGCATGGAAGGAAACCTTATGCAACAAACTTGCAGAATGTGCCTTTTTTTCTTTTTTGTACTTGGTTATCCTTGAATGTCAGAAACAAAATATTTGCATATGCCTGCAAAACTTCCATTTCTAGAGCGAAGTTGTAATACTTAAAGCATCTTGAATCCATAGAGATATAGTTAAGGTATAATTAAAATACACTAATTTGGAACTCTGCTTTCATTATAGCCTACTCTGGATCCTTGCAATTCAGAAATCAATATTCTAAATGCAGGGGTGCCTCTATATTTGCCCCCTGCATAATGAGTACAGGGACAGGGAAAGTGGACCGATATAGTGTGGCCAGCCTTACTTCTTCCTTGTGTATAGAGTCTATATATTTTGCAAATGCAAGAAGAGAGCAGAAATCAACTGGAATTATTTCCAGTGTTAGAGTACATATATTGCATGCTTGAGATCCCAGGTTTAATTCCCAACATCTCCAAATAAGCTGGAGAATCTCTTCCCTAAAATTTAAAGAGCTGCTGCCAGCCAGTGTTGTCAATAGTAGACCAGACAAAGCAATGGTTTGATTCACCACAAGGAAGCTCTAATGTCCCACAATTATGCTTATCAAGAAATCTTTTACACTGACTCTCTGGATGACTCCATTGCACCAAAAAAAGGAGTACTCAGCCATCTAAACAATAAAATGTTGCTCTGATTAATATTTTAGATGCCATAAGACCGAGAGACTCCACAGCAGTATCATGCATGGGAAGACTCAAAGTCAGCTTTGGAGCAAAAAGCCTGGTCTATTGACCTTCTGGTGAAGCAGATATCATGTGACAGAGATTGCCTATCTCAGCAGATGCACTGGAAACAGGAGAAAGTGTTAAATATAACCAGGTAGACAGTGATGAATTGACATGCTGAAAAATCGAACACTTCAGTAATCAGCCTAAGGATCTGATATCAACAACATTTTTCAGTTTTGTCCAAATTCATTGAAGGGTGTAGTTTAGCAAGTTCACTTCTCATTGGCAAAATCTTTTATCTTTATGCAGGGTTTCTGATTGAATTCTTAGCCATCTGCATTGGATTTCATGTCACCATTGTTCTTTGCATAAAATAACCGTCTAAATGTTTACATATGACCAAAAGAAATGTGCACGTGGCCACATGAAGGTTGGCAGTTATTCCTTTATGAGTGTTTGAACTTGCACTCTTCAGTGCCAAAATTGAAGGGCTCTCGAAAAGGAGGATTTGAGAAATTAATATTATTCTGAATGTTAATTATGCTGTGATATATTCCTGAATGTTGATGTTTAAGAAGCTAAAGAGAACTGCCACATTACTTTTTGAAACTGTTGCTGCTTGTGGAAATCTGTACTGTCTTCACAAGGTCTCCTTCCAGTTTTTCAGCAGTTTATGCAAATCTCTCATCAATGAATGGCACACCATGTAACTCAAAATGTCCGTATATGCAGAGGCAAAAAGAAACCAGTTGCCCTGTTCAGGCACTGAACTGCTTTCATAGAGGGCTACACAGATGTTCCTGTCTGTGGTTGCCAAGCCTGTCAATGCTGCCCAAGTGCATTTTCAATAGCAGGCCTGAGATTGCCTATATTGTGTGCATATGCAATTCCAGGACACAGGCAGGGGGCACAATCAGGCATGTTCACAGCTTTCTCCAACTTGATGCTGATGGGAATCGTAGTCACATCTGGAAGACACTGTGATGGTTAAGGAAAAGATCGAGTGGCCAGACAGACCTGTCTGTGAAAGAGGGGTTTGCACCCCTAAATTAGCTTGAGTATGGCCAGGAGTCATCCTGAGTAGATAGAAGAAACTACAGAAGGAAGCATTTAAGGTTTTAAGAAGGGACATAAGATACTGAGCATGCAGATATGATGTTCTGTTATAGTTATACTACAGTAATGTTCATGGATCCAGAATGCTTCATTTATAAAAATGGTAAATATTCCCTTTTATATGTGTATAATTTTACTAGCATATGGACTAAGACAGAGGCACCATAAGAGCTCCAGGCCAGTCATAATGAAGAAAAAGATCATTGAAAAGGGATATAAATGTCACATATCAAATGCACAAAAGGACTGTTTACTGATATTTAAAACTATAAAATATTATCAGTACCTTTATAATTCTGAGGTGTTATAATTCTAATTACAGTTGTCTAATTAATATCTTTATGGTTTCATTAAATCTTTAGGATATTTATATTATCCACAGAAATAATCTCTATCCATTAAGAGTGCATAAATCCTCAGGCATATCTTCAAAAATGCTGTATGCTTATTTCATCACAAAATACATTCATGGTTATCCGTTAATGATATAATTCTCTCTTTCAATAAAATGTATTTCCCTGTAAAACAAGGTCTGATTGCTTGCACTGAAAGGCAGAAGACAGTGTTGGAAGATAATTAGCTGCATGGTCAAATAATCAAAAATTATATTGTCAATATACTTCCGATTCTTTCTGCAAAGTCTACCTCACATCCAAAGAAAGAATATGTGGAAGGAAATGCTGGGAAAGCAAAAGAAAGAAGAATGAGTGGCTCTAAGATGGGGTATACAATAGGGCTGTGCATGCTTTGACAATAATTTGAAGAGATGCTTCAGAATATACCAATGCATGAGTGCAGAACCTCTTTAAAGCAGGGGTATCTTTTCTTTGGATTCTGCATGAGCTTGAAAAACAGATACAACCGTCTTAATGACTTGCATTAATGAATTGCAGCTGCTTTAATGGATGATGTCATTAAAGGACCTGTGTCTTTTTTAGGCTTGTACAGTCTTCCGTGCTCCCTTGGAGTCCCTCCAAAAGTCATCACCAAATTGCAATTTTTCATTAGACAGAATGGGAAATTGTTACCCATGGGGAGTTAAATTAAATGAAATTCAGAGCGAGGGTTCTGACCCCGCTTATCCTAACAGGCTCATTCCCCAGAAAACCAACCTACTGTTCTTTCTTAACTTATACTTTTCTTTTTCATTGACTAGAATAATTTCCTGACCTTTAAGGCATAAATCATATGCAATCCTCAAATATACAATAAACATATTACCAACACAATCTCTGAATTCTGACCTATTGGAAAATTTATTATGTTTGAGCCTGTTTCTGAAAATGTCTATTATTTTGAGGCTGGAAGTAGTTTTAAGTATCTTCTGTTCCTCCTAATTGTGACTATCAGTTTTGACAATATAAAATCCAGATATCTGATGCTGTCCTATATAGTTGTGAGTTCTGACATACTTTCTGGTCATGTAATTTAATTCATACTTTGAGGTTTGGCAAAGAATGCATTCCATGACTGTTTTCCATATGGAATCTGTAGGCTCTTTTTTGTATCTAATGCACAGACTTTCTTGAAATCAGGCCAGTGCACATGCAAGGTTGATTCCAAAGCTAGAACTTGGATTTTCAGCTATCTTGCCATGATTAGTTCTGCCTGGCCATTTAGACTTGGTCTAAAACTTCACAAAGCTAAGAATGGATCTTCCTCCGTTAGAATTTGCTGTGCAGGTTGAACCACTTTTTCTTGTGAATAGTTAAAGCAAACAGTGCAAACGTTCCCAGTGAATTGTGGACAATTATCTGTTGTAAGTTCATTATGATTTTAAAGCAATAAATAAATCTTGTAATATTGGCCATATTTGTGATTTGAAAAAATAGTGCATGGCCACTAAATACATAAGACAAGTACAAGTTGCTAAGACAAGGAGAGCTCAGTATATTCCAATAGCCATTATTGGATTATAGATTGATTTTATGAAATTTTATGCAGTTCCTTGTATTACCTGAAACCATATAATGAATAATTGACATTGGTCTGACATTGGTTAGTTCTGTAGCATTTTAGTATTTTGGTAGTTAAGTAATCTAATAGTTTAATAGATTAGTATTTTAGCATACTAGTACTTTATATATCTGGTAAATTATAAATGCAGTAATCTAATTTTAAGAGTATTTTGACTTAGTAGTTTTGCATTAGCATTCATATGTTATCTTATTCTCACTTTCATTCTCTGTTTTTCTTTACAATTTTTAACATTTGTTATAGTACAAAACATTGGTCAGTGTCTATATTAAAATATGTTGACCTCTCCATTTACAAATACCAGCTCCAATTCTCTTCCAAGAGCTATTTTACATTGATATGAACATCAGTGGGTTCTTTTCACAGAGAACGTTTGTTGTTCTGACACAATTCACAGCTTGCTACAAATGTTTTGGGGGGAGTTGTTTATTTATTTGTTTTTTGTTTTAACCATGGCCACCAAGCAGATAGTCTTGCACATTCCCTGCACTTAATAATGCCTAACTGGTCCTTGTGAAGTTTGTCAAATAATTGTCAACTGGAATGCCAATTCTGTCACAACTGAAAATTAGATCCTATGATATTGTAAGTCTTCTTCTCTGTGCAAAAAATAGGTTGAATGTGATAGGCATGCTGCGTGCATGCAATAACCAACTATTTTATATAAAGATCAATATTACCTGTAGCTCTACAATAGAAGCAATGATGTGGCATGTACACTGAAGAAATCGATCAGAAATAGACTTTGAGGCACTCAGTGCTGTTTTGTAAGTCTCTGCTTCTTGTAAATGGTGAATTGAGTCTGGATCAGAGGATTTTAATGGGTGTTGAGACAAAACACCTGCTTGGTTGATATTCAGCATGAGATCATGTCTCATATTCTGGTCTCTGATTTATTATTTATTTATTTATTTATTAAATTTATATCACCGCCCATCTCCCCCAATGGGGGACTCTGGGCGGTTTACAATAAATAGCATTAAAACATAGCCAGATAAAAATTACATTAAAATATACATAAAAGCAAATATGAAATCCAAGTGGAGATGGATCACTAAGGGGTACTATGGCGCCAGCCATCCCCAGGTGGAGCTCTCTCTCTCCCCCTCCCAAGCAAGGCGGCAGAACCAGGTCTTAAGTTTCTTCCGGAAGTCCGAGAGTGAGGAAATCTGTCTCAACTCCGGGGACAAGATGTTCCAAAGGGCGGGCCTCACTGCAGAGAAGGCTTGCTTTCTGGACCCCGCTAGATGAAATTCCTTTGCTGATGGGGTCCATAGCATGCCCTCCCTGCCTGACCAGGTGGGATGGGTTGATGTTATGGGGACGAGACGGTCCCTCAGGTACCCTGGTCCCATGCCATGTAGGGCTTTAAAGGTGATAACCAACACCTTGAATTGGACCCAGAAGCAAACTGGTACCCAATGCAGCTCGTGTAACAGTGGTGTCACATGGGCTGATTTTACAGCCCCAATAACTGTCCATGCAGCCGCATTCTGATTGGTATGTGGCACCTCACTAGGTCTCAGACATCTCATTAGTACCTGATCCAAATGTTTGTCTTTTATTGGGAGAACCAGCTGAAGGATTTCAGCCTATAAATGTTGTTTGAGAATCAAACATTTGCTCACACTGATGCAAGACATTTTTGCTCAGTTTGGGCCTACTACTGGAGTTTTCTGGAAGCAGAAAATTGTTGATTCTGGATTCAGCTCAAGAATTGACAGTCACAATTCTACATCTGCTAGCATCACAGAATGCTAGCACCTGATAGCTTTGTCTTTTTATGTCCCCATTGCTAATTGGTATTTTTTTTGAACAGTTGAGTGAAAGGTCAAGGAACTCTGCCACTTGGAGTATAAATCTCCCAAGATATTGCACTATACTCCAACATATAATTCCTAGAATACCTGCCTTTTTTTTTGGATGTTGGTTCACTTAGTGTTCATTTATATGCTGTCAACAATAAGTAACCTCTTTCAGAAATTAATGTGTTGCTTTTGTTCAGTTTTAGACTTGGCTAGCATTTTAGGCAATCTCTCATTATGTTCATCCTCACTAACACCACAGACCAAGAGTGGAGACAGCTTCTGAATGTAGGATCGTTTTTTGGAAGTGTGTAAAATGGATGAATAGATAAAAAATGAACATGGAAGAAAAGGAAAGAAATGAGTGAAAATAGAACTTCAGAAAGTACAAAATTTCTGCAAAAAAATTTAGAAGATGTGTGTGGAGAGGAAAAGATAGTTGCAGGGATTATACTCAAGGAGTGAAAGGAATAAATTAAAATTAAAACAGAAAGATGAAATGCAGAATGATTTGATGGAAATAAAAATTGTTTTGGAAATGGGTGAACAAAGACTCTCCATTATGAAATTATTTGAGGTGACACTTAAGTGAAGTATAAAGGGAAGAAGTTTAAAGTCTTGTATGGGAAAGGCAGTGGTATATCAAAGAGTAAAATGAAAATGAAAACCATAAATGTTAGTGTCTAAGAAAAGAATGATGAAACAGAAAACAAATCCTGAGTGAGTGTTGAAAAATGGTAAGGCTGATGTGGTAGCTGGTGTAACTAGATAAATATTAATATATGGGTGCATTTGCTTATGGAGTGACTATGTGCAAAGTCTTCCATTCCTAACCACATTAATACTCCATCCATTGTCGATTCTGGATTCAGCTCAAGAATTGACATGTTTTGTCATGTTGTTACACAAAAGGAGTGGGTTTGCATTGTGATGCACATTCTATCACTTCCCCCCTTTGCCCTCCCCATGTTTAACAAGTGAAAACTGCATCTATGCCTGATGATTGCTCTCATCCTCCCACAGAATGTGGAAGTAGCAAGGATGAATGCTAGAACTACAGGCAAGCTATTGGTTAAGTATGTCTGGGAAGAGTTTTAGCAGAATTCTACTGAAAATGGTACAAGAAGTGATAATGAGCAAGGGCCCAAGAAATAACACTAAGCAAAATTTGGTATAAGCCAGGCAGAAGAATATTTTTGCTCTTCAGCAAGGTTCAGAAGTGTATGAATGTGAGAAAGAAAATGCATCCCCTTGATTGTTTAATATATTTATGGATAAATATATGAGGAATATTTGTGGTGGCATTATTATTGTGTTGGTTAAGGATGTGAATGGGCATGTTATTGGCTGGGAACCTGCACGATATGCAGCAAATTCTAGACAGGATGGAAGTATGGATATGAAAATGTATAAAAGGTCAAGATAGTTGTGTTCGACAAGGAAAATGGAGTAAACAACCGCAAGATTTTGGGTGAAAAATACAAATGCAAAATGGTAAAAAACTAGAAGTAGATAAAGAAGAAAATTTATAAAAGGTGGGGAAATAGATGGAGAATTTTTAAGGTGTGCAAACTTTGGTAGTGGATAGTATGCAATCTATTGTGAAGAATGAAGTTTTGTCAAAAGAAGCAAAAATTGTTGTGTATGAGAGCATGTTTTGGCCCAATTTGTTACAAGGAAGTGTTCAGTAGGTCAGGATGTTCCCTTGACATAAACATAAAAGTTGAATGCAGTGGTATGGGTCACTTAAGAAGTTGTGTGTTAAAAAGGGCCAAAATAGAGCAAAGAATAAATGGCTGCTGAATAAATGTGGATTGAATGCAAAACTGACTTATCAGTATAAAAGGACATTGAGGTGGTTTGGCTACAGAATGAATGACTAAATCGCAAGAAATATATGAGGGAAAAGTGAATAGGTTGAGAGGATAAAAATATTTACATGCTTCCATATTTTCACAGTTCCTCAATCCCAAGATTGTTCCAAAAACTCTTTTTGGCCCCTTCCGCATCTTCACTTTATGCCGATTCAGGATCAGCACTCTGCCACTTTATGCAATTGTCCTTCAGTATCTCTTCTGAAACTGAGGTGTAAATGTTTAACTCAGCGGTGATGTAGGAGGATGTGCTGCAAATGTGCTTTGCGGCATGAAGGCTGGCCTTTCTGGGCATGTGGTTTCCTATTAAAGCAGTTTCTTGCCTGTCTCCTGGATCCTTCTCCCCTATCAATCCTGCAGCTGTTTCCTAGCATCGGGCTTCTTAAATTGAGCAGGGGGAAAGTTTTCAGGTCCTGATCAATGTTTCCAGCCATTTATTTTGTAATCCACTGGGGAGGGGGGGACAAGCAAAGATGGGTAAGGATGAGGATGGAGATGGGTCAGTGGTTGAATGCTGATGTTGGCACTCCATTGTTAGTTGGGAGGTGCTGGTGGACTGTTAACAAGTGCAACAATGGTGAGCATATTCATGGGCAGCCCCAAAATGTTTTTGAGGTTATATGAGAATTGAAACTTATAGCTCTGTGTGTGTGTGTGTGTGTATACACACACATACACACTCATACAAACACACTCTATATTTATTAAGCAGTTTGGAGTCAACAGTTCCCAAAGGGAATTTATTCCCAATAGATATGTAGTATTAACTGAATTTTTCTTCTATACTGCTCTTACCAAAATATCTAAGCCACTTTTAAAACGAGAATCTAGTTCAAATATTCTTCCCAAATAATCTTAAAAATATTGGCATAAAAGATTAAAGTCCACCAACATCTAGAGGGTCATTGTACAATCGTTTCTTTCTGACCAAACCACCATTATAAGAAAATAAAATCACTACTTACAGCTGTTGCCTAGAAAATTATTTCCCAGAACATATGGTAGAAAAGGCCAGGTGGCTTTAGTGTGAATATATGAAAACAATTTTCAACACTATTTTGGCAGCAACTCAGAGACACGTTGAGGGTAGGATGAGCAATACAAGTGAGGACTGACTGAAGACAGCTCTTTTCAACCAACAGATGTGCTTCTTAGATAAAATAGCAGCTTGCTCTAAAAATTATCAGCCTAAATGCCATGGGTTAAGAAACTGATAGACTTGATGAGATTAAACAGTACTGTAGGTAGAGAGCATAGTGTAGGGCTCCCTACCTAGATTCTTCTTAAAGCATCATAAATCTTGACCTTCTAAAAGCAGTAACTGAGGGGTGAGTGATAATATGACCAGGGAACAAGAGTGAGAGTTACTTAAATGAAATAGGTGCACAAAGGAATGCTTAAGAAATACTGTATGCTAGGAAGGAGGGAAGGGGAAGGGGAAGGGGCAGGCAGACATAGCTGCTCTGTGTTGGATACTCTTGTTCCTGCTTTGTCATGGATTGTTGAGTTCTCTTGTTGCAGCAGCAAAGCTCAAAGGGGGACATATAGCAAATGTATGGAAAGGAGAAAATTAAGTCATACATATTCAGGTTGGAATTAAAATGCCTGCAATTGTATTGGTTATGGATTACCAAAGGCCAAGGAATGACTGTCATTAAACCAGTCTATAACTTCTCGTCCTCACTATACACCAAAGAACAATTGTCAGAGGCTTTTTTAACCAGATTTATGAAAGGGAAAAGGGGTTAATTACCAAAATGTCAATACTAGCTGGTTTTAATTTTCAGAAGTCATTTTATTTCCTAGCCTGCTAAGGTGGGAACTTTCTCAGGCTCTTAACCATGGCCTCTGTATCAACTGGAAAAAGGAAGTGTTCTTTTAAAAGAAAAGAAAGAATCTTTGGTATGTAGAACAGGACTCTCTGTGTTAGTGAACATACAACTATACATCATTCTTTGTGGGAACCTGCCTTTGAATTGTAGATTTCCTAATGCACAGATCAAGCCCATTAACCCAATGGCTTGGAAAGGCAGGTAAAGTCTACTGTCTTAGGCAGTTTTGAACTTCCTCTCAGTCAGACTCTGAACCAAACCTGTTAGTCAGTATACACTGCTAGATCAGAGACAAATGTGTGTCTGTTTTTCTATATGCCAAAAAAAGCTAACACTTCTTCATGTAGTGTGAAGAAATAGCCTCTTGATATGAAGATCTATGCCACAATAAATCCAGTAGTTTTTACTGTTCTACAAACTATTGTTCATCGTGATCATTCCTAGAACTTAAGCCCTTGGATACATATTTCAATCGTTGAAAAGCTAAATACACTCGACAAATTAATTCAGTGTGTGATTATGAGTAAAACTACATAGGAAGTATTTATTTTAACCCTGATCAAACAAGTCAACTTTATATTCCTTTCTTTTGCTTACTGACAATCTTCATCTTTAATTGATCAAGTTCAATTCCTTTTTAAAAAAAAATTTATCCTGCCTTTATTATTTTTATAAATAACTCAAGGCGGGGAACATACCTAATACTCCTTCCTCCTCCTATTTTCTCCACAACAACAACCCTGTGGGGTGAGTTGGGCTGAGAGAGTGTGACTGGCCCAAGGTCAACCAGCTGGCTTTCATGCCTAAGGCAGGACTAGAACTCACAGTCTCATTTCTAGCCTGGTGCCTTACACCATAGACCAAACTGGCTCTATGTTTTTTCCTATGTTTCTACATTGACTGATATAATGGTATATGGGAATGACCTTGAGAGATGAGGGGAAGAGAATGATCAGCCTAGGGAATGATCAGATAAAAGGGGGAGGAGCCCGCAGCTCCATAATTGGCAGAAAAAGAAACTCAGAAAGGATCCACCCTAACTTCTCAGGCTGTAAAAAGAGATGGTGGGAGATTTGTACTTTCAGACTTGCAAGATTCGATTAATGTACCCTTACAATAAAGTAGAATTAGTTCATCCGGTTTGTTTCCTGTCTGGTCTACCTGGGAGGCTGACAACTGGAATTTGTTTCACCTCTTCATTCTGTTGGTCTATAAATTCTTTCCATGTTGTTCTCTTTTTCATCTTCCATTTCTTCAATTATTGCTGTCAATTTAACTTCTGTCCCAGTTCTTCAAAAATCCTTTGAAATGTCTCAAGTGTCATAGTTTTATCTGTCATTTTATAAATTTCACTACTCCCCTTTTGGTTCCAAAATAAAAGCCAGGGTTCATTCTCTCTCTCTCTTTCTCTCTCTCTTCTTTTACCTGCCTGGAACTTTAGTCCCCTCTAGTGTCCCATTTCTATAATCACAAAGTCTGAAAATTCTTTCTTTTTTCAAATTTCAGCCAATCATCTCTTTCCTAATAAACTAAACAATTTATGTTCCCACAAAAATATTATTTTATTTAGTTAGTTAGTTCAAAAGTCTTAGCAAAAGTCCTAATATTCCAAATTCTTCTGGTCCCTTAATTGGTTTAAAATTCTTATTTTAAAAATTCTTATTTAGCTTTTTGCCATTTATTTTATATTCTTTAAATTTTTTAAGCTGTTAGTTTTTCCTCTACTTTGGGATGAAATTTTACTCATCAGGTAGTTTTTCAAACTTGTTGCTTGGAAGACCTTTTTTAAATTTAAAAGAATTATAAAACCGAAAGTGTTTAGAAAGTGAGGTTGAACAAACCCAGTGTCCTTAAAGAGTCCACCACAACTGAGAGCTTGCTGGCTTCCCTTGACTCCTGGCACTCAGACCCATGAGTTGACCACTGTCCTGTGGTCTCCTCATGAGAAGCAGTGTCTGGTGCACAAGTGGGCAATCTATCATCCTCTCTTTGTCTGGAGATGTCTTAGCTCACCATTGCCTCACCTTGAAGCCAAATGTTGAACCATATTTTATTTTTATTTATTTATTTATCAAATTTCATCACCACTCATCTCCCTCAAAAGAGGGACTCTGGGTGGTTTACAAAAAAGGTAAAAAGAGATTATGATACAATAAAAATAAGATACCTTAAATATAAATATAAAATAGCATCCAGGATGGCAATATTAAAAGTTCTGATCTAAATTTATAAGTACACGGGAACCACTTTAAGGCGCTAGCCACCCCCAGGATTGACTACCCCCTTCCTGCCCCAAGCGAAATGGCAGAGCCAGGTCTTTAACCCTTTCTGGAAGGCCAGGAGAGAGGGGGCCTGCCTCACCTCTGTGGGAAGAGCGTTCCACAGGGCAGGGGCCACAGCAGAGAAGGCTCACTTCCTGGGCCCCGCCAATCAACAATCTCTCATGGACGGGGTCCGTAACATGCCTTCTCTGCCTGACCGGGTGGGACAGGTTGATGCAATGGGGGTGAGGCAGTCCCTCAGGTAACCTGGACCCATGTAGGGCTTTAAAGGGGATAACCAATACCTTGAATTGGACCTGGAAGCAGACTGGCACCCAATGCAGCTCTCATAGCAGAAGTGTTACGTGTGCCATCCTTGGGGCACCCAAGACTGCTCGCACGGCCGCATTCTGAACCAGCTGTAGCTTCCGGATACTCTTCAAGGGTAGCCCCATGTAGAGCACATTGCAATAGTCTATACGGGAGATGACTAGGGCATGAGTGACTGATTGGAGGGCTTCCTGATCCAGTTACCTCCTGAGCTGCCTTCACCAGCCAGGAGGGGCATGGATCTAATTGACAAGTAGTGGCATTTACAGTCCGGAGAACCCTCAGGCCCAACAGGATCAAACTGTTCCCAGATAACAAGGTAAGTAGGTACCTACTGTCCACAGGCCATGCCCCATGCTTGGAATCCAACTTGGAACGGATCTTCGCTATTTTATCCTGCAGATGCCCAGAAAACTCCTCTGTGTGGCCCTGAAGGTAGGTCACTGGGCCCACCTTCCCAAAAGGGATTGAGTGATCTTAAATACGACCACCTGGTGGCATTCTGCGGATGCAGTAAGAGCAGAGAAATATTGATGTTTTGCCACGCTTACTGCCACAAGGTAGGCCTTAATAGCAGCTTCAGGGTTCAGTCCTTGTCTTCCTCCAGCAGTGCTCTAGACATCTCTTAATCCTCTTCAGAACCCGCAGCTGCTCCGTAAACCACAGTGAGTATCCAGTTCGATGGGACAAGAGGGGTCACACGGGCACAATCCTGTCCAAGCCCCCCGTTGCCTCCCTATTCCAGGTGGCAGCCAGGACCTCTACTAGACCATGCAGCAGATCCTTGGGTATAGCCCCAAGCTCCCTTTGGAACCCAACTGGGTCCATCAGTCACCAGGGGCGGACCAATCAAATGGGTCCTGCCTCCCTGTGGAGAGGAGCAGCATAGGAGAAACTCAAGGCCACCAAGGTGTGATCTGACCATGACAGAGGGGACAGATGTAACTCTCCCTTCAGATCAGTTTGCCACTGTTCTGACAAGAAAACCAAATCCAGTGTGAGGCCACTTTCCCGAGGCAGCTCCCGAATAATTTGGGACAGGCCCATGGCCAACATGGTAGCCATGAATTCCCGAGCTGCCTCCAAGGCACACCCCAGGGATGGCAAATTGAAGTCCCCCAGAACCATAAGTCTGGGGAACTCAACTGCCAACCCCAAGATGGCCTCCAGCAGTTCAGGCAGGGAGGTTGCTATGTAGCAGGAGGCTGGTACAGTAGCAACAGTACATATCCATGTAAAACATCTGCCACTGAGCTATGGCACTCTCAACTCATGTGTACATATGCATGAATGCACACACAACATTCACATAGCTAGAATGACCTTTCCCAGCTTAGACGTGATTACAGCTCTCAGAATTTCCAGGCAGCATAGGCTAAAGGAACTCTGGGAATTGTAGTCTAAACACAGCTGGAAGGCATGTTGGAGAAAGCTGGCTTAGGGATCAAATAAATATTCCATCTAGTTCAGCTTCCTGCTAAGTGGAATGCCAAACAATTATGACTGGGAAGCTTATAGGAAGGACTTGTGGGCATTAACCATACTCAAATTATTATAATAACTAAAATTATTAACCCACTGTTCATCAATACAGGTAGTCCTTATTAACAGCCATTTGTTTATCGACGATTCGGACTTACAACAGTGCTGAAAAAAACAATTTATGACCGATCCTCTCACTTACACCCGTTGCAGCATCCCCGCAGTCATGTGATGATTCATGCGCTTGGCAACCGGTTTGCATTTACAACCATCACAGTGTCCCACGGTCACGTAATTGCCATTTTCAACCTTCCCAGTGGGCTTCTGGCAAGCAAAATCAATGGGGAACCGCATGATTTGCCTAACAACCACATGGTATGCCAAACACTGCAGCGATCCACTTAATGACCACCGCAAAAAAGATAATAAAATCGGGTCGGATTTGCTTAGCAACCAAAATTCCAGTCCCAATTGTGATCATTAAGTGAGGACTACCTGTATATTTTCTGGAATTTTCTACTATTTAGTATCTTACTGCTTCTGTATATATGTTTTGTGTGGGATTTTATTGTAAATTGCCCAGAGTCCCTCTTTTGGGGGAAATGGGCGGTGGCTAAATTTGAGAAATAAATAAATAAATAAATAAATAAATGCAGAAAACTCATGCATATAGAACAACCCTGATTCTCCTATGGATCACAAAAGCTCTTGTCCTAGTAGATATTCACCTGGCACTTTCATTATTCTTGGCTCATTTACATGGCAGACCAAACTCCAGTGTGTCATGTCAATGTATACTTTGGGAGCTCTTAATCAAAGGATCATTGGCAGAGCAGTGCTGTAAAATTTTTGTAGGAACTGTCATGATGCAGTCATTCAATGAATACTTAGCAACACTTCCTTCTGCATGTTGTTTATAGTGCACCATGTTAGTGGATACTTGGGAGAGCTTTTAAACTTGTAATCACAAATCATTTGTAATCCCAAGTAACCAGGTGCAACAAAAAGATTTCATATAATATATAGTATTCAAAATACTACATATTACAATATACTATGCAATTTTCTAAAAGTATTTGGTTGGTAAATGAAAAAAAATCAAGTACCACACATGACAGTAGACTTCATATTTGCATAGCCTGTTTCTGAAACTGGCCCTAAAAGGCCAAAATTATCCTACAATATACAGTATCTCTGAAAGTCAAGCAAAATCAATGCTGCATTTTTCTCACATTTAATTTTAAGAAGCATATAAATATATAGCATCTCTCCAGTGTTACATAAACATAGTGTAGAAATCTATTCTTGTTGCTGGAGCATGGTGAGAGGACCAGATGCACAACTAAATATTACAGAAGAAAGGAAGTCCTACCATTTTTATTAATCTTTCTTCATTAATAGTTAAAACACTAGCTTTCAAAGAATTACATCAGAAAAGGTAACGCTAATGATATGCCCTAAATGGAGTCAGTGGCTTTAGTGAAGTAACTGTGTCATTTAAGAGCTAATAAATTCCTTGTCATAGTATAATACTTGCAGCGGATAAGCATTTGGTAGACAGTGTTATCTTTTATCAATAACAACATATTATCAGCCCATTCAACACAAGAAATATAATGATCAAATGCAATGCTATTGTATTACTTTCCAAGTCAACATGGCACCCTTCCCCCCAAATGACCAGATCCTAAAACAGATGAAGCTTGATGAAGTTTCTGATAGTTGCAGATAGGAAGAAGCTGTAAAATTCTCCTGGGAGACAAATTACTGACAGGTCTATCTTCTAATTTCAAGTAGAAGTTTACCAAGGCTCTCAAATAAGGGAAAATATGTTGAGTTCTAAATAATGCTACCTTTAAATTTGCTCTTTTTGTTCATTTTCTGACTCAGTTGAGCCTATTATTACTGGTAATAGTATAAATAGTATAGTATAAATCGCATGCATTGTTTAGGTTACTATTCCAGTTTGTTGGCTTTAAAATCTATTTAAATATCTGAAAAAAATCTGCAACTTTCCATATGATACTTTTAAATGAAACTTTGTCTAATATATAGCTGTAATTCTTCACACGAATGTCCTAGTCCTTTCATTACATAAAATTCTATGAACATTTTTCAATTCCTTTAGCAGTACATATGCAGTTTATTATTGTGTCCATTATTGCACATTTGTAGTGTATGAATTTCTAGTTTTGTTGTGTGTAAGTATGCATGTGGGAAAAATTATAATCAAACAATGACTGTACATACAAAAATGAAACACAAACCAGCTTTCTAACTGAAGGATGAGGAGTGAGGGAGGATCAATTGTTCATAGCCATAGTTAGCTCAAAAATGCTTGGACTTCTATAAAGATTTTTAACGATCCAATGCTTCTAAAATACTACTAGCAAAATTTTTACTCTTCAGAAATTTCAGGACTAATAGTTATTGATCATTTTCATAAGTGCACTGAAAATATACTTTACTCTCAATAATTAACAAATCAATGACTTAACATTGAGAATGAGAATATTGGCATAGATAGTTATCAATAAAATCAGTTAGTTAATGGCCCAAAGTCTATGGTGTTATATATTGAAAGCATCTTGAAAACGAAGTGGTTAAGTTGCAAAACTTAAAAAAAAGTAACAACTCTGTCAGCATTCAAAAAAATGCTACCACTTTAAAATGCAACACGTACAGAACAAATGCAGAAGCAGAAGTCATTAACTTTGGTGAATCTGGGCTATGAACTCTATGAACTCTATGTTTGGTATTAAACAATTATTTGATTGTTTGGTATCAAACAATCGCTAATGCCAAACTGTTAGGTGGACAAGTTTTTAAGCACATGTATATACTGCCCTGGAAACTGATGATGTTGAGTAGTTTAAAAATATTGTAAATAAATATATCATTGCTAATTTTTCACATTGTGAGGTCATTATTTATTTGCATTTGTAACTTGATAACTTGGCTTTTTTCGGAGAGCTCAACACAGCATACATGGGGATCTCCATTTTATCTTCACAAGAACAACTTTGGTAGGTTAAACTGAGAGTAGGTTGCCCAAAGACTGCCACCTGTTGGGGAGCTTTGGTGTCCTGCACTGGTCAGGAGGATGGATACAATCTCCTAAATGGCCCTTTAAACTCTATGATCTTAAGTCATTCAGTGAATACTGTGTCTGAGTGAAGACTGGGCCTCTCAGATCAGAGTCCAACCACTACGATACATTAACCATCTAAGTAACTATGCATAAGACTGCATTGCAAGAGACAATACGCAATCCAGTGTATAGAAAGCTGGATTCAAATCCTTGACCTGTCACGGACACATTGCTTGAATCTGGGCAATTGTTGATTATTTTATAGCCTTAACTCTTCATCTGTGAAATAGGAATATTACCAAACTATGCCACAAGCTTATTGGAAAAGGCATCAGCAGGACTGTAAAGCACATTGTTCTAGAAAGAAGAAATAACAACACTACTCCTAAGGCTAGGGTATAGAGGAATGAAGGAAGGCTGACCTCACACAATTTATTAACACTACTTTTTAATGGAGTGAATTTGTGCTTGCCTGATCCCTATACGCTTAGTAATTTAAAATATACATTTTATCTCCCTTAGTTTTACATTTCCCTCCATTGTGAAATTCATATGCAAATCAATAGATTCCAGCAAACGCTGGCAGTGGCTGAATCTGTACAAGACTTCTTTAAAAATCTGCCAGAATGTCCATGATAGTAGCAACCATGTGCAAAATCTAAAAACTATTCAGAAAGCCTTTGTGGAACATCCCTTCTTGTGACTCTATATAAAACTATAAACTGGAAGAGGTGCAAGTAGAGCCTGGATCTCAGGGCAAATGTCCAGGGCCCTGCAATCAAGGAAGAATCCACATGACTATTGAGAAAAGTAACTGGCACAGCAGCAAACAAATCCAGCTTCAATATCTCAATGTGTCACAGCCCACAGAGCTCACCACCGCATCTTTTCTTAATTTTTTAATGAGTATGCACATTGGTGCAGATGCTCATATTATTGTTTTAATTTTTTTCCTGAAAGAAAATGGTGCTTATTGCCTGCAAAGCCATACAGCTGTCTAAAGGCAGTGGTAGAAAGGATTACGCTTACAATTACATCCAGAATGTAAGATTAGCTAGTGGTACCTTTATAAAGTACTATCTTACTGTATATCCTTGACCTCTCTAGCATTTTATGTAACTATAAAATGTTAGAGATATCAAGAAATATAGTCCAGCATAATGCAACACAAAGAAGCAAACACTGCCTTAACTAAGAGCATCCTGTTAGTGTGAGCAGCGCTCTCTCCTCGGTCATTAGCAGTCAGACTGTGACATCTACTATCTGCAACCAGTCTGAGCCAGTGTGGCCACCCAGAGCTTCACAAACACAGACGCAGCTGTGATGCTCCTTCACCAATGCAGAAAGCAAACGGGAGGAGGGGATCAAGGATGAACATTCAGTGAGAGTAAGTGCTTGTGGAATCCATGAAACGGTTCCCTTGGTTGTTTTCTGATCAGCTGTGGGGAGGGGGAGAAGGGGAAGTGCCAGATCTATTTGAATATCAAGCCCAGCCACACTCAGAGCTTTGTTGACAACTTCATTACCTCCACACATAAAAATGACTGCAGGGTAATGCAAATGGCTTTTGCGTCACACTCTCCTGCATTCCACACGCATACTGCAGCAGAGGAGGCCCTGAGAGGTAGCCCAGAGGCAGACAAGCTTTTGTCCAATTTAATAAGATCTCTTTTGGAGACATTATCCTCTCCTCCCACTCGCCTTGCTTTATGCAGTCAAGTGACCCAGCTTTTCAGACAATGGGTGTGGGTGTATATGCATAGTAGATGGGAAGGATGGTCTTCGCTTGACCTCCCTGTCCATCAAAGCTGAAAGAAAGGTAGCAACAAGGAGAGAGATGCCCATCTATCTTTTAAAAAAATGAACATTTAGCAAATTTCCTACAAACCTGACAAGGTGATCTGATTAATATTATAACACTGTCAACAGAGTATCACTCGGTAGATAGGATTCATCACCAAGGACAGCTGCATAACTGAAGACAAAGGAATTGACACCTTACTACCCCACCATGCTGATGAAATAAGACAAGTATCAATAGGATATTTTTAGAGGCCAGAAATGCCATGTTGTTGCTCATCAGTTAATCAGAGAAGGGGATTTAAAAAATAGACTATTTTTTTTGTCTATATTGTTAAAGAACAGAAGGAAAAGGGAAACCAAAAGGCAAAGGTGACAACTCCACAGCATGCAGAGTGATTGTTCAAAAGCTTAACTTTGGATATTTGGGTTTACTGACTTCTATGGTAAATAAGTAGCCTGATTACATTTAAGGACTTTGGGGGGACCTAAATTTTCCATATGGTGTTAAAAATATTTGCAAAGGATGTCTTGTTTTGCTACTGCTTCATGTCATTATCTTTGTTTCTGAAAAGGCCTATGGGCCTTTGACCACAGAGGCAATTGGAATGAATGGCAAACCATTCTCTGCAACCCTAGTTCCCAATATTATCTTAGGGTGAAGTGGACTTGTCAATTAGCATTTTGAAGGCAAAGAAGTTGTATATCCAGGCAAGTAGGACTGGGAAATAGGCAAGGTGACTGGAGACAGGCATTGGAAGAGGCAGAACATCTCCTCTAGTATCTGAGCAACAAAGTCTAAAATATACATAAGGCCGTCTATCCCTACTTTAGAAGCTTTATACTGCTAGGTGGAATGCTGCTTGTGTAGAGCAGTACAGGATATATATCAGGAATTCTGGCAGTGTAGCCTAGATCCCCCTCCAAGCCATCAGGAAGTTCTCAAAGACTTTATTGGACTACACGTAGTACTCTATACAGGCCAGGAAGAATCCCATGCTTCAGTGACTTGAGAACCAATAGTAGCTGAGTTCTAAGCCTGGTTTCTCACTTTGAATGTCCTTATCCTGCAGTAGTAGAAGGTAGACCAGCAACTTCTGCTGCTGCTAATGGTGTATTAAGAGTGATATCCTTAGGTCTCGTTCCCTAATTTGAGATCTTTAAACTATTCACAGTCTTTTCTTGAGGGCCTTACATGAGTGAGTTCTGAGTTATGATTCAAAAATTGCTGTCATGCAAAACCAGAGCCAGACTTCTTTTGAAACAACACATTCTGTTTCAGGTAGCAGATTCCAGAAGCTCTTTAAGTATTTCAGTCCAGTACTTTTTGTACTATTTTGAGATATGGGGAGGGGCACAAAATGGCCTGTACTGACCATCAATATAATTAAAACATGTTAAATTTAGACACTAGAGGTAACAAGACATCTGGTAACTGTAGCTTACAAAGAATGTCCTATAGATGTATGAGGGGACAGGTGTAGGATATCAGTCTACTGGGTTTCTGGCAGGATCAGAAATGCCTCCCCCAGTTGTTCTTCCTACCCAATATGCTCATTACAAGTCTTTAAAGAATGCAAACAAGCCTCACAACCTCAGTTAATTTGAAAATGTAAACTATTAGCCCCTTAGCAAGCTAATCAAACCATGTTAAGGACACTAACTTATGGGGAAAAAAACTAAATTAGCACACTTTATAAAATATTTGCTGATTGTTAAATGGTTGTGGAAAAATTATGCCTGTGACTACTTCCACAATCTTATCAACTGGTATCTATTTAGAAAGTTCCACTGGCATCCAATTCCTTAGTGAATAATCCTTTTCTTGGTAAAACAGAAAGAAAATGAAATTGCACAATGGTTTCTCAATCACCCTAAATGCTGAAGAAATAAGACTTTTTTTTTCTTTTTGCAATGAACATAGGCCTTACTAATGAGTAGATGGTTAGGGAATTTCTTCACTTAGCATTTCTCATTATTAATAAATTTTGCACTGACAACTATTAAGTGAACACTTTGGATTTATGCACCTAACCTAATTACATATGCTGCATGTACGCATTTCATTATTTACTTGACAGATTCATTCCTTGAAATCATGCATAATTAAAGAAGAATCAAATATTAACAATTAGATACATGTTAATTTTCTCCAGATCTAGTGAAACAAATACATTTTATTCTTCTATACAACATAGACAGCAAAAGATGCATTGATTCTTTCTAGCTGTTGTTTTATAAAGCTAAATTCTCTAGCTTTATTTTACTTGTAATGAAAATGATATGTACAATTAATTGTCCCCCGCCCCTTTACTGAAAAATATATCAGTAGTTTTAATAAGTGTAAGAGGTTAGTAATTTCTTCCTGACATTTTATAAATGAAACAATTTGTTCTGGTTGTTTCTTAGCAATTCCCAATAAAAGGTCTGTTCTTGGCCTCACTAAGTCAGTGGCACTTTTGGTGACCTCAGATGAAGTCTTAGTAAATTGAAATACTTCTATTAACTTTTCCAAAGGAGTAAACACAAGGGGTGGGGGGCATATCCACAACCAGCATAGATGTTTCAGAAAGAAGACTAATCTCTCATCATTTCATACTTTTTGTTATTGTCTTTTAATACAGTCTAACAGTTCTTCCATTTTCATACGCTGTAACAATTTCATTACCACAAGTGTAGACCTCTATGATAACCAGTTCTTCTTTCCCATCCAAAACAGTACAAACAGCTTTTGTTGATAAAAATGTTTTACCCATTATAATTGTGATTCCCTATGCTAATTACTACTCTGACATTGTGGAGGATTAAAACTGGAATAGACAGTGTACTTACTTTTTTAAACTATAGACCACGCCTATCTAAACTCATTATTTATCACTTTAATTTTCTCCAGATCTAGGAAAACAGAGGTTCTCAGAAAATATCTACATTATTTAGAAAATTGGTTTCATCAACACATACCATGTGTTTACAAACATAAATGTTTAATTCCTTAATGACATATTGCATGTGTGTGCATGTCTTAATGAGGATGAGATTATGTACTCAGGACACTTCCCTTGTACATGTTCACAATTCTTGATTGGTATTTATGGTATATTACAATAATCTGAATTACAGTAGCTTGTTAGGAATGGATTCCTACATTCTACCTTTCTGAATTGGCCTTTTGTCCTAGCAGGTATGGATAATCCAAGAGCCAAAATGACTCTGGGCAAGCCATAGATGAGGCCACAGTGAAGAGTGGATAGGAAAAGCTCCATGTAGCACAACATACTTTTTTCCACATACACTCCATTCATTGTTACATATGTGTACACACACACACACTTTAGAATATCAAGGAACTGTCCTTGAAGACCAGAACCTGCAGCTGTTACAGCATGCAATGGCCAGGTAGTTAAGGGCATGGCTAGGTTTGTCCATCGGCACTTCTTGAGGAGCTGCATTGACTAGCTTCTGGGTGCAATTTAGAGTGGATGTCTGTCACGTTTAAATCTTGACATGGCTTAGGTCCCAGATTTCTTTGAGACTGCCTGCTCTGGGGGAATTCAGAAAGAAAAGGCATGTTAAAGGTCCCACTACTATCAGGGATCCCGATGTTGAGCCTTCTCAGTGATGGCTCCCTTCTCTAGAATAGTTTAGTCTTTCCCTGATATAAGGACAATCCCTTCTCTATTACTTTTCTAAAGAGCCTTGACGAACTAGCTCCTTTAGAATGCCTTTGGGGTCAAGATGGATCCATGAACTATCCCTGAAAAAGAAACATAGTAGGCTGATGAAGTGAGAGCAATTGTGTTCTATTGATTGATTTTTTTTCTTTGTTTTTATGTTGTTTTAACCCTGTCAGCTCAGAAGCTCCAAATAAACAAACAACCTCCACAGTGTATACATAAACAGTTTGGAGACATAATGCTAACATTAATGGAATAACCTCCCCAAGTATGCAAACTTATGACTAATGGAAATGGTATTCCTGTAATATTATTATTTTTAGGTGGGCTCCAAAATATTTGGCCTTACAGATATATTTTGTTTGTGTGTGTGTGTGTGAGAGAGAGAGAGAGAGAGAGATTAGCTGTGACTTTCCTAAGGTATGTCCTAAGGTATGTCCTAAGTAACCTTTTTCTATAATGATTTATACTTATCTTCAGAATAAGTTATAGGCAGAAAACAGTATTAATGACTTGATCAGCCTTCCCAAATCTAAAGGGAGAGAACGTACTACTGAACACTTATTTTACAATGGATTTTCAAAATTATATTATATTTTACTTCTTACATTTCTATTTTTGATCTCCTACTGTTATAATGCTTATGCAATAATAAAACTAATCAAGTGCGAGAGAGAGAACAGCCTTCCCAAATCTGATATCCAACATATGCTTTGGGACTACAATTCCCAGACTTCTCAGTCAGCATAGATGTTGGTCATTTAACTGAAAATTCTGGGGACTGCAGTCCCAACACATCTGGAGGATACCAAGTTGGAGAAGGCAGGAGTATTTTTTGCATCCCTTAATCATACTGCACTTACTAAGCAAAAAGAGACATAAATAGCATACAGAACAATTTAAGGATTCAGAATCTAGCCTTTAAGCTCAAAAGTATTAACACAAAGTACTGATCTATTAATGAACTCTCTTCAGCTCCTTATGAATTCAGAATGCTCAGCAAATTACCAAATTACAGACAGCTTTCAAGATTTTGGGTACCACTCTTGGGTACCACTCTCACAATCCTTACACACTATAATAATAAGTACAGTTTGTTTTAGAGAACTCAAAAATATATTGCTTCTGAAAAAAATCTATTTTTCTTATTACTAAATTTGCAAATTTATTAAGTGACTAACCTACTTAACTTCCCAGGACAAACTAAAATAAATATTGTTTTATTATCATACTATATAGTATTGCACCTAAATGGATGCTTAAACACTGTTGTACATGTTATTCAGCATTTCTATTTGATGAGAAATATTCTCATATTTGATCAAATTTTCTTTTGCCTATATCATCTTACAGTCTCATCATTTTAAAGATGTTAAAAATTCATAAGTTGCCACATTATTCATCACGTAAGATTAATGCATGCTTGACAGGTTTTGTAAAGATCTGGATTTCTCCACCGCCCCCGGTCCACCCTCATCCAATAGCCCATCTTCTTGAGTGCATATACTGTCTCTGAAGATGATGTGTTTTGGATGTTGAATATTGATTACTCCCATCTTCTTTTTTCTCTCTGATGCTAAAGGGAGAATATTGTTATTAGGGTGTGATTGTCAGGGTTAGTGTCTCTTTGACCTACACATGTATGATTAATAATGTATGAGTTGATTCAAAACAGATCTCCATGGAATAAGCAGGAAGTAAGTACAGCTGCTGAAGATTCAGAATGGGACAACTAGTGTACAGAAGGAAAAAGAAAAGAAAAGCAGTTTTCTTTTCCAAACATTTAAGAGATTTGAATGCATATACAATAATTGTTATCCTGTTACAATCTACTTCACTCTTGTTTGATCACTTTTCTAAAGACTTTCTGAGGCATTCTGTTCATCTGAATGTAAGTTTGTAGAATGTATTATGTTTAGGGTGAAAAATACAATAGCAGCTGCTGTTTAGCCATGGCAGGTCAAAGATATAGATACTGTATAGAGTAGATATATAGATATAGATAGATGATAAATGTAGAACTACATGAGAATCACTCTCTTTTCAGATATCCAGGGGATGAAATGTTGATATGGGTTTAACAAATCAGATATTGACACACTTTGTTATTAATCACATGAAGGGGACTCAGTAAGTACAAGTTTCTTGATTCTCTCCCATTGCTGTGGGTCTTACTGTCTGTCACTGGAAAACTTAGCTACCTCGTTTAACTGGGGTTGCTGGTAGCCTTTTTCATATTTGAATTCCCACAGTTCTTTAAAGGACCAGATGTAGCATTACTCTGAGGCACTGTGGGAGATTTAAAATGGCAGTTCATTCCCATCCATGGTGTCTGGATTTTTAGTTGGGGCCATGACGTATGACTGATCACTGCAGGGTATAAATCAGCAATTATTGCAAGGGGTGGGGAATCTGTGGCCAGTGCCCATCAGCCCTGTCCATCATGGCTAATGATAAGAGATGATGAACATTGCAGTTCAGCATTACCTGGAGAGCAACATGTTCCTCATCCTTGCTCTACCAGTTCCATAGCTGCCTCATTTTCAGATAGTTGATCCAAGCCTGCTACAGAATTAACCTGCTGCAAAGATAGTTGTTGATACAAGAAAAAAGATGTTGTTTCCCTTTATGTGGCCTCTTCCTTGTCTTGCATACAGGGTATAGGCTGGAAAAATCAAAAAATGTTTCAGATGACAAAAATAACACCATACACATTTTCCTCACATTAGAAAATTATCTCTGTGAAGGTAAAACTATCTAGGAAGGATTGTGAAATATTGTAAGATCTAGCAAAAACAATTTCATCTCAGATTTTGCCTAGAATAGACAAAATGAAAAAATGCATCCTTAAGAGCCAGCAATAGCCATTAGATTTCTGAAATACTGTTGTCTGTACTCAGCAATCAGCTGTACAAATAAAAACCGAATGGTCACTTTACACTTGACAGGTGCTACAGAATCATTCATTGGAGCAAGATCTGAAAATTGTACATTCATCTATGAATTTCTTCAAAATAGCTAATGTAATATCTTGTAAATAATCTTGTATCATTTTTAATACATATTTACCTCATAGGACATCTCTATTCATTTTAAAGGCTTAAAAACTTTGATTAAATTATCTCAAAAGATAACAATATGTGGTTACTAATTTAAAGATCAAGGACTCACTTGCAATCACTTAAGAAACCTGGTCTAGCAATAACTGTATATATAAATAAGCATCATATAGTCCACTTTCTGAGGAATGCATTCCTTGGCATTATATTAGTATGCTTTCAGTGTTCAGGTTCAACTGAAACAAACCACATTTTTCCAGTAAGACGATTAAACTTAGATTGGGATATTAGATCTAACTGCCAGAAGTTGGCAGGAACAGAAAACTCCTAGCTCTTTGTCCATCTTATGATAATTAGGATGTTTGGCAATCAGATGAAGGAGCCCTAATTTAAGTAACCCTTTTATGCATTTTGTCTCACTGGGCCTATGAAATAGCACAGCAGTTAAAAGTCTGAGCTATGAGCTTGAAGTAATAGCTTCACTTTTTTAAAATGAAATAAATGGCTCTTAAACTCTTTGAACATTATGAAGTGCTATAGGAATGCTAACTATCCTGTGAAGCAAGGAGGCATTAGACCCTGGGGATCAGGATAAAGGGCTGCAAATCAAAGGTGGGAGCAGGCATACACACTTCAGCACTGAAATGCCATCCCAAGCTACATGCATGTATTCATATTATTATACGCAAAGATCATGTGGGCTTTGTTCACACAGCCATGATTTCTTTTAACCATGGTTTACTGAATAACCTACAGCTGATCGATTTTATACATGATATTACTCTATAAACCATAATGGCTGAGTTTGTACATGTTAAGCCAAATTCAAACAAATCAAATGCTAGTTTGGTACAGTGTATGAGCTGAACCACTGAACAAGCATACTTCTTGACTTGATTCATGTCCCCCCATATTTAATAATCTTTTTGCAAATGTTTGAAAGGTGTCATACTGACCAGGCAAATTGAATTTATCCAATTTACAACGCATACAGAGGAAACCCCAAGACAGTCAAATACCTACCAGAGCAGAGTCAAACACAGCCATTCAATTCAACAAGTAGCCAACTCATGGAACCCCTCAAACTAGTTAAAGCCTAGTAAGAAGTCTGAAATAAAAATGTTCAGCTGAGAAAATGACACCAGCTGTGGAAAAAAAGGGTGGGGAGGAAAGAGAACAGCCTGTCGGACTCATGCAAGTGCTATACTGTAGTGACATATAAACAATAAAATGGAATGGCACAGGTCCCTCTCAACAGGAAGGATTTTTTTTCCTGTTGCCTCCAGGGAGCTTCCTTTTTTGTCTTGTAGGAAACCTTTCAACTTAACATGTCAGGAAGCCCCTTTGAGGTCTTATTAAAATTCTTCCTTCATGCTGCAATATATGTTGTACAAGGCAGATGACAGCACCCCAACAGTTAATTCTTTATAGTGTAAAAATGGAGGCAACAGAGGCAAAGCAAGAATGCAGCTGACATCTCTGGATAAAATTGCACAGTTGGCATCTTGGAACAAGAAATTAATCAGGAGGGAGAATCAGCTCATAATCCCATGGCCAGCAGTCCTGAGGAGCTGGTCTGCATTATTTACAGTACACAGCTGTGAACTAGATTTACAGGCAATGGCTGCAATCTTGCACCTGGTTATACAAGCCCAGGATCCAGTGACCCCAAGGGGACCAACTTTAGAAAAGATCTATAGTACCAAAGATGACTAGTACACATTCTTGACTGATCATGCAGTAGTAATTTTGACACTTACTGAACTAGAATCTCCTATCTTTACTCTGCTCCTGGTTGTGTAAAAGTTTGCTTCATATTCATATTCAGAAAACCATCTTAAAAGAGTCAGATCTTTGATCTATAATAGCTTGTTACTGTTGACACTAACCAGGAGCTGCTCTTTTCAAAAGCAGCATGAAATTCTGCTCTTGAAATTCTGGTTATCAGAGTGTTCTAGCATCAAACCTTGATGCAAAACAGCTATACCATCCCACTACAGAACTTGGAAGATATTACAGCATCCAGAGAATTTCATTACTTCTCATGATGTTTGGTCTAGAGATGGTCAGACAAAAAATTAGTATACTTTAGTGAAAGACAGAGGCATTATTAGAATTAATGCAAGCTACAGAGGACTTTTATACACCTGACATACTAATTGAGGTAGCAGAAGTAACTTTCAGATCTTCCTCATCTTACCTTATATTCATTTCTGTAGAAGGGCTAGACCTTAGCATGCAGCCTTTTATATGCTCTTTTATTTGCAGTTATAAAAAGATTATCAGCATCAAGTAAGGTGAACTATTGTTAGAATTAGCATGACTGTGAACTGTAAGCAGGAGGTAGTCGTATATGTAAATGTCAGTTACTTATCTGCACTACCTGCCAATAAGGGATCTAAGCTGAGAAGCAAGAAATGCCAAAGCCGAGAGTCCAAATCTGTAGGGGGTGACCTTTATTCATCACATTATTTTTACAGCCTAGAGCATTTCTACTGCTTGGAACTGTAATTCTCAGTCTCATGTTCCCCAATATTGCTGGGCTGCAATATGAATCATTCCAGACCACTGGCCCTTCTGCCTAGAGATAATGTGAGTTTTAATCCATTACAGTATCGGGGACCTAATGTTGGGAACCACTACTCTAGAGCAGTCTTCCCAAATATAATGCTCTTAAGATGTTTAGGGACTGTAGTCTCAAAAATTCTCAGCCAGAAATTCTGGGGGTTGCTCTCCCATACTACTGAAAGATACGAAGTTGGAAAATGATGATGGACACAAATCACAAAATAATCTTTGCCTCCATCCACAAAATTATTGCCTGACTTTTGGGGGCCTATTTATTTATTCATAACATTTACAAGTCATCCTTTGCCCTATTTCAATTTCAGATGAAGTACAATGCAAAATTTTGTCATCATATAAAATATATTAATAAGATATCAAAAAAAGATTTATTTTTCAGAAGAGTGAGAAATGAAAACAATTTATAATACTTGGGTCATCTAAATGTTTTTGCCTGGTGTCAAAAAGACTGCAGTGTTAGCTCCAGGTGAATGCCTTCCATAATCAGGTACCACTGTCAGAAATCTGTCTCCCTTTTTATTGAATAACATGCCTCTGGTAACACGCTGCATCTGGACAAGAATCTCACGAGAAAAGCTTTATTTATGGACAAGCTTGTATAATCCTGTTTCAAGTATTTGGGTCCCAAGACATTTTAAAAATAATCTTGAACTATTTTTATAATAGCAAAAATTAAGTGATTAATGGGAGATAAAAAGCGTCCATCCTCTGAGAAACAAAAGTATTAACTTGTTCACATGAGCCATGAGGTATGCAGAAGTAGAAAATTGAGGCTGTTTAATGGCTTCTAGCAAACAAACAGAAAACCTGGGATGCAGAAAGCATCTCCTTTCTTGAGCCCTTTTCAGTTTACAGCCTTCTGGAGGGAGGTATGATATGTTGGCCTGCTAAATAGGACCATTCTTATTAGAGGTAAGGATCTAAAATGTTGCAATATGTACATGAAAACTGGAGAGACCTATTTTTTTTTCCATCAGGACAGCCAATCACATTCTCATTCAGATGCATGCTCCAATGCAAAAGGGATAAAAATGTGCAAAGGGTTGATGTACACAAACCATTGCCTCCAACATTTGTGTTTCTGCCATCAAAATTCCTTTGGTTGTCTCAAATTCTTCAGCACAGTAATTTTCTACTGGCTCTACGACCAATTACACACTTTCAGCAATTATTCTAGACATCTAAAAGTCCAAGTTTTGTTGCATGGAAATTATTATGCAAAGTCCAAGTTTTGTTGCATGGTCCCCTTTTCAGGGGAGATGGGTGGTGATAAAAAATGTGAAAAATAAATAAATAAATAAATAAATAAAAATAATTTAGTTCTAAAATGTCAGCAATAAGAAAACATGTATTTTACCACAGAAGTAAATGTCCGATTACCACCCTTCAAAAGGACCACAATGGTTTGTTACAATCAATTTTGTACAAATCCTTAAAAAGCATTTTTCCTACTTGGGTTGCATTCCTATACCCACTTCTCTGGAACATGTCCAACTGAGTTCAATGAACTTATTGAGTTGATATGTATAAGATTGCAGAGTTTTCCCCTGTCATTTTCAACTCACTTTTCTTTTTTCTCTCTTCAGAAAACTCTACTTGCCTAAGATTCACAGTTCATTGTTACTATATACAGGCACACATCATTAAAATCTCCCTTCAGATCTTTCTGCTCAAGGAAGATGAGGCATGGAGGGAAGGCCAATATATGCAATGCCATTTAATATAAACCAGATTCATGCATCACACAAAGTTATGGTTTGCTTAACTATAGTTTACAAGTATAATAATTATACAGTATCGTACAACTGATTGGATTTACACATCTGGCTAACCATAAACCATGGATTATAAACTACAATGGCCAAGTTTCCATAGCACAGTCAGAATCAAACATATCTCATTATGGTTAGCAAAAATGTATGAATCCAGCCATTAACAAAACTATTTTTAAGCATTAAGCATGCTTGGTTTTCAATATGATTTGCATATATACAAGTAGACCTGCAAAAGCAGTGAGACAGAAACCCAATTATGTTCTCATTATATTTATTACATTTATATCCTGGTTTCTCTCTAAAACTATAGCATACATGGTTCTTTCCATGTCACCTCTATTTTATTCAACCTATGGGGAGGGTCTGCCTGAAAGATACTGATTTCTACTCAGAAGCAATTATGAATGGACATATCATTGATTGTCCTAGTGACTGATGAACTGATATGTCCCAGGCCTTGAATCTGCTTTAAATCCATTTCCTCCACAAAGTCTGAAATCTCATCCTTGTAATTGTCTTCCACTGGCTTTCCAGGTACAGAGAAAGAACACATCAACAAATATGATGCCATTTATACTCAGAATGGTATGAGCAGGCAAGATACACATTCATAAACTCAAAAGAAAACACAGTATTCCAGGCAGCTGAAAGATCAGAGGACCACATGGGTAGGAAAGAAGGTAAAAAAGGGAATTGGCAAATAGCTCTTCAATTATGATGACAATGATCTCATAGTATCAAAATAATTTCTATACTAGCACATATTAGCAACCCACAGGAAATGTGCAACACGCCCTCTCCCCCAGTGCCCATTTATGGGGCCTGGAGCTCTTCAGTGGATTTGATTTGCTGCCAAAATTCAGCACTGTAATTTGCTGTCAAGGCTATTCAAGAATTGTAACATTCATTTTTACTGTAATATTTTTAAATGAGTTGGAGGTAAAGATTTGATTTCCCCTCCTGTCTCACCCGCTTACTCCCATGGCATGGCTTAGCAGCCCTCTGCCATAGAGGGAAAAAAGAGCAAGTGAGCCCTTACCTGCAATCAGTGAAAGGCTGCACATCCCTACCATATATTTTTATGTACTTATTCAACAATTATACCAACTGCTTGTATTTAGTGCTCTGGAGGTTAACATTTCTTTGCTTTTCCAAGCCCATAATTCCTTTGAAAAATGCTAACCTCAAAACACACTTTTAAGTAAGAATGAAAATAAAAAAGACTGGCAATAAGATGAGGTTTTGAGGCTGTTCTCCTTTTCTTTTTCTCCAAAAAGTTTCCTTCACTTTATGATTGCAATTAATATTTTCATTCTCCTGCAAAAGCTGGTGCTCAATATAAATATTAGCCGAGCGAGCAAAACTGCCATCCTTTCCTCTGCAGTCAGGGTAAGCTCCCCCCCCCCACCCCGCCCCGCCTGTATTTTTCCCATTATTCGTTTAATGCAGAGCAGGGCTGCTGATTACAAAGAGGCAGTTTGACTCCAGCAATAGGTCTTCTTCACTAATCCTCACTGTCATAGAAATTCCAGCTGCTACATGAATAAGAAGCTCAATCCATATTTGCCAGCTCTAATATGAAATCTGTCAGCGCCCAAATTAATGAGTTCCAAATTCCTTACATCACGATAACAGGTTAAGACTGGTCAATTAATTACATAAATCCTTCCCGATTCATTGTGCATTTTCAGGCAAGATTGTGTCTTACATTACTCCATGACACAAGGCCTTTTGGCTCTTGTTGTTCTGGAAAAAAGGCCCCTCATTTAAGCACAGCCTGGCTGCCACCATGAAGTGTTAAATGTCATGCACTGGATTTGCACTTTTCTGTAATTGCTTTTGTTTAAAAAAAAATTAAATTAAAAGCTTTAGCACAGTAGTGCTCTCAGGGAGGGAGAGGGTACATGGATGGGACCCTATAAATCCTTGCCACCTTGAAACTAACTCCCTCATTGCATGTGAGTGGGTCTCTCATAGTCAACTATATTCTCCATATAGGCTTTCCTGGTTAAGGCAATTTCTTCTATTTTGAATAATAGCCTTAAGTTTTGTGATCAAATGTGTAGTGTGTGCTCTTATTCAGAACTCTATCTAGACTATCCTGTAGCCAATGAGAAGATACTGTATCTCTACTGTATTCTCACTGCACAAGATTTTTTTTTTTTTTTTGCAAAACCTTTCATCTGTACGTGCCCCCTTGTGGTAAAATCTAAACTTACCACAGTTTTGGTCTTCTCAATTTTTCATTACTTTCACCTGATTATCCCCAAACTACTTCTTATACCTTCTTCATGTTATTTTAAAAGATATATATAGGCACCTAATATGATACTATATAAAATGAATGGACACAGTAGGAAAATTCTTGTTTGCGTTTACTATTTCTAGTATTGCAAGATTTTTTTTTTGAGAGCATCCTTAAATTTTGTAACAACCTTGCCCAGCTTTCATCATCCAAAGGACTTGGACTGCAATTACCAAAGTTCCCAATCAGAGGGCACTAGATTGGGAAAAGCTGCTAAGTAGCATACTACAGGACTCTTATGCATGATTTTAATTTTGAGTGAACCAAAACATCCTCAAGAACACGTTTTACTTTCTTACAATAAAGCCTTTGGAATGCTCCTTTCTCATCTGGTGAGATGCAGCATTTCTTAGGCATGTTTCTGTAGTTTAAAATATAGAAGGATAGAGAAGTACAATTTGTGGAAATACTCACCCTGAACATATTGTGGCTAAAGTAATAGTTTGCTCCTTCCACATCATTGCCAACTTTGCTACCCCAAGACTTCAGTAGCTTTTTTTGTCTTGAGATCCTCACCTTCCCTTCCCCCCATGATCCATCCAGCACTGCTGATGCCCCCTCCCTTCCTTATAAAATACAACTGGTTACTTGTGCAAGGGAATGTCAGGTCTGCCTCTCAGAGCACCCAAAAGACAATGGCAACGGGTGGGAGATCGGGAGGCAGTAAGCATTATAGTGCCTTTACTTCACAAGGGGCAGGAAAATCCCAGGAGCAGGGAGGTACAAGGAAGTAAGGTTCCCACCGATAGAGAACCATCCATCCAGTATTTGCAGAGGAAATGCAGCAAATCTATCTTCACTGTGTCTCTTCTAAAGGAGCAACTAAAAAGTTTGCCCAAATTTTGGAATTCATTCTACCCTCTGTCTATCTGCTGAGCTTGCCGATTGGAAGGTCGGCAGTTCGAATCCGCGTGACGGGGTGAGCTCCCGTTGCTAGTCCCAGCTCCTGCCAACCTAGCAGTTTGAAAACATGCAAATGTGAGTAGATTAATAGGTACCGCTTCGGCGGGCAGGTAACGGCGTTCCGTGTAGTGATGCCGGCCACATGACCACGGAAGTGTCTACAGACAAACGCCGGCTCTTCGGCTTTGAAATGGAGATGAGCACCGCCCCCTAGAGTCAGACACGACTGGACTTTATGTCAAGGGAAACCTTTACTTATACTTAATCCAATCTATTTCCACACAATTCAGACCATTATAACTGGGTTTAGACAAGATGCTATGCCATTATTAGATTTGCTTGATTTTGGCATAGCACAATGTGTGAATCCAGCCAATGAAATAATCATTGCACCTTAACATCGGCATTATGTGTCTCTCCACATTTCTGTCCAGTACTTAATTTCAGTCGACCGTTAGTTGCAGGAAAATGTAAACGCCTCTGAACATGTGCTGAATACCTCCTGTGATTGAATAACTACAGTTTACTACCATACATCGAAAGTTACAGGAATTGGATTTGAAGCTTCTATTCAGGCTAACTGTATGCCAATTGAAAACAGCCAAAATACTATGAATGTTTTGCTTCTAGAAATAGGAAATTATTATTTAATTACTAGTAGGGACAAATAGAGCATATGGATATAACACTGCATATATTATGACTGCAGTTGGGCGGGTAATGAAATTTTGCAGTATCAGAACATTCTAATCCGCTCTCACTTCATGCACAGATCCTTATATTTTAGATGGTGCATCAATACTGCCACACACATTGCTCTTCCAGTTCCATATACATATAAACTTGGAGGGGGGGTTGGATGATGATGACATAGATTTTATCAACGACATTAAATTCATCTCACGCAAAAGCTTTCCCCTGTTAATTTTAGTTAAATATTTATTTATTGGATTTATCTTCTACCTTTTGTATAGGAATGGAAGGTGTTGATATCATACTCCCTGTGAAGTAAGTTGGCCTGAGTGTTGGCCCAAAGTCACCTGGGGAGCTTCTGTGCCTAAGGGAGGTCTAGAACCTGGGTTTTCCTATTCCTAGTCCAACATCTTTATACCGCATTAGCTTCTGGATAAAAAGATGGAATATAAACTGAATTTATGCTCAATACCATTTGTAGCACTTAAATGCAAAGGCCCTGAGTACTTCACTTTCCCAGAAAAAGTTGCCAACTTTAATACAGCCATAATCCCACTCTCAGGTCCTTCATTGTAAGCAGCACTCAATATCTGGTATCATTTGACTAGTCCTTCTACGCCATCTCTTAATGAATAGAGAGGGTTAAAATGTTTAAATAAAAAGCCTAAGTTAAACAGGTAAAATAGGATCTGGAATAAAATAATGTGGTTAAATATTGGATGTAAGAGGCCTCAATTTATGGATTACTTCTGTCAGCTATTCCCAGTCAGGATTTCTCATCTCCTCCACAACTCCTAGCCAGTACAAAGGTGTTCTTGCACTAAACAATAATGTGTTTTGCCTGATTTTGGATTAGCTTATTGCAGGAATCCAGATGCTGTGATTTATAAATCACAAATTATGGCTTAGTATTACATGAATCCAGCCAGTTAATTCAATAAACCAGGGTTACAAATGTTGAGACCCTCCAAAAACTAACATCAAATTCTAATGCTTAATGTGAGAGAATGGGAAAATTGTGGAATAACCATAATAATTGTATGAAAATCATTGATTGATTGATTGAACTGATTTAACATTAAATTTACATTTAAACTGAATTGAATCTAGATTTTTCCTAGGACTTCCATATTAGTCAACCAGGCTTCCCAGCCAATTTGTGATCTACGTTTCTTAGGCTCAAAACCCCTTCTGTAGAATGGTATTTTCACACAACACACTGTGCCATAGTTTATTAACAATTATAAACCACTCAGAGTCACTGGGAGTTGGGCAGCATATACATTTAATAATTATTTAACTGAAACAACACACTGAACCATAAACTACTGTAACCACATTGGCTGTGTTCATAAATATACTGAGCCATAAAGTACAAACTACTTTACAGCTTATACAGTGGAAATTGAACACTAATGATGTGACAAATATGTCACAAGTCTGCGAGGCTTTCATTGGCAAGAGTCACAGATTAAGCCAAAATGTGGTTTGCCTATTTGCAGTTTAGCTAGTGTGTGATGCACAGCCAACCAATGGCTTCACAAGCCTTGGTTTATGGTGTAATAAACTGTGTGAACCCTCCAGCTGTGATTCCTTCAGTATATAACGTTTAAGCCAATCATGGCTTAGCCTATTGCATGGTCATGTGGTATGTGGAGATTTTTGTTTATTTCAACCACAGGAGCTTGAGAAATTACCAGTGTGTCTTATTCTGGAAAATTCAAGGCCTACTGAGCAAACAAAAATCTTGCTTTCCAGTAAATCCCCTTCGTTAAGAATATGTAACCTAGGTTTGAGTTTTTAAGGATTTTTTTTTAATCCATGCAGTCTTCCTCGTTTTTAAAAGGAGTCCAATCTCCCAAGCCAGGCTTGCAAGCACCACATCCTGCTTTCTTTCCCATCGTTTCAGCTCCCGTATCACTGCAGAGCGCTGAGAAAACAATAACCCTCTTCTCCTGTCCGCCCCCCTCACCAGCTTCGCTGACCTTTATTTCAAGGAGTCACCCGACTACCTCAGTCCCTGCATAGAGAACGACAGCCGGCTGCCTGCGCTTTTGTATAACAAAAGCCCGCCATCCAGCCGACGCCTGGGAATGTAGTCGTCGCCCCTCGCCCTCCTTCCCTGTCCTCCCCCTCCGCCACCACAGCATAGTTGCCTCTCATTTTCCAGCCTCCTGTGTCTGTCATTTCATACATTCATCCGCAAAAGGCGTGGGGGGGGGGGAGCAATGAAGTATTTGCAAGGAGAACGATGCCTCGAAAATCCTTTGTCGTTGGCAATCTCGTCCCCGCATTGTTGCTCCAAGGCGACCGCATCGCTTTCTGGGAAGGGAGGGAGGGGTGCGCGTTGACGTATTCTCTATGGGTCTTTTGGAGGAGTGGGCTGCTGCTCCCTTGATTTGGGCCGTTGCTATGGGTTACGGGATCACGGCCGGCGACAGGCTTCTCTCTCTCCCTGACAAACAGCCCCCAACAAAGCTCAGGCACATGGAGGGCGCCTGGAACACACATTCCCCGGACGGGAGGGGGAGGGAGGGAGCGGGCTGCTGCTGCTGCTGCTGAGCCGTCGCCCTGCGCGCACCGGCAGTTTTGCGTGCGGCATTTGCAGCTGCGGGGGGAAAAGTCCAGCATGCGGGGTTGAAAAGAGGGGGGCGGGTGGAAGAAAAAGTGGATCAAGGCCCTGAGGTAAGAAACCAGCGGACTACTGTACTCTATTCCAGGTCGTGGGTTCAAAAAGTGGCCTGAGAAACCAGGTTTGGAGAGAGAGGAAAGCTAATCGCTTACTGATGACGAGGCATTCCTGTTTTGCTTATCCTAAAATGAAGCCAGATGGCTTGCGGGTGGATTTTTTGCTTCGTGCGGCGGGGGGATGGGTGGGGAGGATAACAAGCAGGGGAGGGAGACCGGATCTTGATGCTGGAGGTGATCCCAAAAAATCAAGCCTATAGCAAGGAATGGAGGTGTCGCTGAATAGAGTGACTTTAAAAAAAAAAGTTACCCAGCGAAACAATTAACCAATGAGAGAAAACTTTTTGAGTTTGAGGAAGCGGGATGACGGTGCAATGCTAAGCAGTTGGTTTGTCGGTGGGCGACTGTTTACAGAGGCCAGTAAGGAAAGGGTTACGTTGAAAAGCGATTTGTCAGAAAAGTTAAGAGATGCGGCAGTCCATGTCAACAGATTCTTTTTCTCACACACACACCCGGCCTTTTACAGTTACAATTCTCTTTTTATGATTTTATTTGAAATTAAACTCGACAGCTAACCAATTCATCGTATGGACAACTGTAGGCAAAAATAACTATATTCCCAAATTATTTTTAATCGGCGTAAAATCATGCAGGAAGAGAGAGTAATATATGCGCAGAAGAGCTAAGCATTTTCGAACAACAAAAAGGTGTATAGAATTTTTTCCTCTTTGAATTTTGTAAAATGTGATCTGACTAAAAAGAAATGGCAGCCAAATGCACCTTTTATTTGCTGATCTCTATAAGGGTTTTGCTAAAAAGAAACTTTGGGAAACTTTAAAAAAAAATTAAAGTATCACTGCAAAAACAAATACTTTTTAAAAGTGCAAATATTTATTATGGAAAAAAATCACATTAGTGGACTACTGCTTATAGTTACCAAGAAAATAGAGGGCTTTATAGTCTGCTAGATATTTTTGCCTGCTTTACATGCACTTTTTCCAGATGTAGCTGAGAAAATGAGCTGTACAAATTACAAGCGAATAAAGAGTGAATTTATTCTCAAAGCTTTGTAATAGCAAGTTGTTACAGAAAATCTTCAGCATATGAAGGTGTGTGAATTACATATAAAATATGTAAATCGTCAGATTTATCTTTCCATAACATACTGAACAATAACAAAAAATATGGCTGACAAACTATGAAAAATATGAAAACTTAGAAAATAAATTCCTTTTCCTTGCCTTCTATATTTATATTGCACAAAATAAAAGGAACAATTTAAACATGGGGGAGAACAAATAATCCAAAAATGGGACATGTGACTTGGAAAATTCATGGTGTCTTTTTAGAAAACTAACAACTTGCTTTTATACATGCTTACTCAAAAATGTCTCAGTAAGTTCAGTATGGCATATTCATAAAAAGTGTGTATAGAAGTACAGGCAAAATAATTGGAGATAATCTTGCCAT
Organism: Candoia aspera; assembly: GCF_035149785.1. Classification (NCBI taxonomy): domain Eukaryota; kingdom Metazoa; phylum Chordata; class Lepidosauria; order Squamata; family Candoiidae; genus Candoia; species Candoia aspera. Next base: position 34,241,674 of record NC_086156.1, on the reverse strand, counting down.
TTTTCAAAATCAAAACACCACAAACAAAAACAAAAGAACATAGAAAATGTTTTATTTTGGAAATGTAACAAAATAGGAGCACTTTATAGACATTTTAAGACTCCAAACATTAGCGTTTAGGTATTTCACTAATATTTGATAGACATAAAATATTTTAAGGGCCATGCTGCAATCAGATACACGTACCTCAGAGTAAACAATTCAAAGGGATTTACATCTAGGTAAGCATGTATGGGTTTGCTGTATGAAAGGTAGGAATACAGTAATACTGAAGCAGCGCAATTAATATGCACCATATTGATAAACTGAACGACAAACTGCATCACATCTAGCAATTCACAATGGAATTTGAATGTGACAGTGGATCCCAAGCCTTGTTTGCTATACTTAAGGCTGAAATGTTTATTCTCCAGCAGGCATCAATTAAATGATACCACGGTCTTTAGACTTCATATACTAAAATTAGTAACCACTAAATTTATAGCGTACAAATTGCTTCAAATCAACAGAAATGGCTCTAGATTTCTGTAATCTTAGTAAGCAATAATACCTTATTTCATTTCCTTTGGTCTTTTTTTCTCTTTCCTCTGTTGGATGCCTTTTGTTCTTTTCACTGTAACAGTTGCAAGCACTGCACTTGCGACTTTAATTACGTGTTCTGACAGTTACCTAAACATAACCAGCTAGCCTTCTTTTGGTAATTAGGCCTAAATAGTTTTATCCAATTCAATAAAAAATGATCTGCAAGATTCTTTTATGTTTATGCTCAACCACAATAGCAAAAGGATTGTTGGCTTTAAATATGCTTTACCTGCATTTCTTTTTTCCCCTTCAGTTCCTAAATATATTCCATGACCTTCAAAAATATTACTTAATGTGAATAAAACTTGAATATGAAAATGAATTCCCTAGGTTGTCACCTAGGGAGATGCATGCATTTTTTTTATTATGTACTAGTTAATTTTACTGGGCTGTCCAACATGAATAAGTTTAAAAGTTGTGCAGCTAGATACTTTAAACATTCATATCCAAGAAATTCAATTATCTTTCGTCTACTCCAGTATTTCCTGCTCCCCTGTTTACTGGCTAAAATCTAGTTCCTCCATTGCTATCTCTAGGAAGAGAAAAAAATCAATTTGAGAATATAGCAGACATTTTTATAACAAGAAAGTTTGCTGCATGATGCTGTTTCTTCATTGCATCAAAAAGCAAGCACACTAGGTTTCTCCAACCTGGCGCCTTCCAGTGTGTAGGACTTCAATTCCAATGGGATTATGGGATTGAAACATACATTTACGTGACCTGTGACAATCGTTAGGCAAGCTTAAGCCTATTGACTTCAACTGCATCTAAGCATACCTAACTCAGCACTTGATGATACTCTATGACTTTGACAATAACACTGTGCCCAAGAATTTATTGAGATGAAGCTAATATTTTACAATGTCTATTGAAAACTCGTTTGGTCATTTATTCCTCTATTGCTGAACACTTTTGCGTACTTACCTGGCAATGCGTCTCATTAAAAATTGTTATTTTTTTTAATTAAGTTTTACATATGGATTATGATTTAGAACTGTTTGGTTTGTATAGTATAATAGAATTTTGTAGCTATATTGTCATTTAAAATGCCAAATGAAAATAGAATTTGTACATTTTGAGGTCAGATACTCCAATATATTTCAACACCATTCTTTAGGAGATTTTCTCTGCTCTCCTTTATAATGTGCCCCACAGGATCACACCAGGAAATCTAAGATACTGAAAGTGTCTACAGGTGTAATTCATACCATTCAACAATATAAACCAGCTTTCACCTACTTGGCCCCCAGATTTCTTAGACTATTACTTCCATAATTCCCAGCCCATAGGAACTATACTGCATACATTGTATATTTTTCAAAACTGGTTTGAAAACAGAAAACACGTGCTTTGGCAAGTGGGTGGAAGGGTCACATGCAACTTTCAAGTTATGCCTGTCATTGCAGGGACAGCAGAGTGCAAGTAATATTTCAGGGTTCTTCAGGAGCTGTGCTTCCTTTATGTCTGTGTGAATTGCTATCATCGCTGCTGTGTTCAAGCCCAGAGGATGAACTGCAGAGAAAGGGGGGAGGGGGGAAGAGAGAGAGGAAATTGGTTTTCACAACACACTCAAAGCCTGAGTAACAGAGGAGAACTTTAATTATCCCCAGTCACAAAAGAGAGACAGGAAATTTGGACTTTTAATTAGTCATTTGGAGTGCAGTTGGATATTTTTTTTAGTGAGATAATTTAAACGCGAATAATTCAAGTCTGACTAAATGAAATTCACATAATCAGAATGCAGATAATTGAATTTCTACTGCATTCATTAATTCAATGTGGAGGTGTATGCAAAGACTTCTATGATGAGCTGTCACAGCTCAATAAAATCTCAGTCAATTAATTTTTTCATTATCTTAGTATTGCATCAACAACAAAAAAGCTGAAGTGTTTTTATTATCATGTGTGCATGTTTAGCAGAATGTAAGGAAGTAACCTCTCAGAATCTGAATCGGCATAATTTTCTTTTTTCTTCTCTTCATGTTCTGCAGGAAATCGTCGTTTCAAACTGGCAAAGCCATGGATTGCTTCAGCCACAGAATATTTCGTGTTTCCAGATACACAGGCCTCAATGTCTTCAGGACTCAGCTGTGTTTGTACGAAGAGATGAAGTCTACTGTCTGAAAGCAACACTGGATTCTGGAGTACCCTTTAAAAAAATACAAAATTTGAGCTGCCTTCCAAGAACATTTACTCAATATTGTTTTGCCTTAAAGTTACTTTTAATTTCATACCCATTGCAGTTTGAATGCAGTATAAATATTATAATGTGTTTGAGCAAGTGATACCTACCTTTATTAAATTATTTGGAATTTTAGGTGAGTAAAAAACATGAAGCTAATAGTTATGAACATCTGTTATATAAGTAATTTTCAAGGATTTTTTTTTAAATTTACCCATCTGTTACTACCATGTGGATCAATTACTTGTTTGGCTGGGAGAAAGGGTGTGTGCCTCTATGTGTGGTGGTGGAACTAACATAATATTATGGGAAATGATGCATAATCGGTAATTTTGAATATGTGATAAAATTATTGCCTTGGTATTATAGAATTTACAGAAATCAAATGCCTATGTAAAATAGAAATTATTTATTTTGCAAATATATGTATTTTTCTCAATATAAAAAGTGCAATTACCATTATGTATGTTACCTTTACAAAGGTTGATAAAATTACTTGAGATGAATGGGAAAAAGAATCTTTTACTTCAGTTAATTTTAAAAAAAAATTTAACGGCATATAATCTTAAAATGAAAATGTTCAATTCAGCATGTATTTAAGACAATTTAATGTACAGTTAACATTAAATACATCCAACTATAGTAGCATTTTCCCAGGAAATTCAATAAAACAACAGAATGGTTTTGCTTGCACAACACCATGTCATAAAATCTATTTTTTTCAATCTAGTTTTGTTCAACATCAAAATACATTTCTATTGGTTTATTTAATTAAGCAAATACAAATCCTAAAAGATCATTACTTATGTATTAAAATTGTAAAAGTTTCGATCCTTTGCTGTTTTACTTAATATTTGTTGATGTCAGTTACTCTTATCCTTAATGTTCTCTTAATCACAATCCTGAAATTTAACTGGGGGTAGTCAAAGTAAACAATTTCAGGACTGCAGTTTATAATTGGTAACACATTCATGATAATTTTCTCCCAGAGAAGCCATTAATTTAATATGAATAACTAAAGCTATACTCTGCCTTCCTTACAGGGGACAACCTAAAAGCACATCTCATAATTCTGTTTTGGAGAAAGCCCATTTAGATTAATCTTATTAAAAATAGCTGTGAGGGGATCAATATTGACATTATACAGCCTTCCCAACCTGGTGCCTTACAGATATTATGGGATTACAACCTCTGTTATCTATCATCAATGATGGGACTTGTAGTCTAACACATCTCAATGATGTCAGATTAAGGAAGTCTGATACAGTAAAACAATATTTTGATAATTAATGGCTCATCGGGTTAAAAAAAGTAGAAAACTAGGGTTGGAACTATTTCCTACAGGCTGTATAATATGAAAAAGAATGGCTGTAGTGTATATATCCTGAAGAGGAAGGAAGAAGAAAATTAAATAATTTCAAAATTGGGATGTGGGAGAAGAGAGAAATAAAATGAGATAAGGGTTAGACCAGCCTCAATTATGTGTGCTAGAAAAGAAACATTAAGGCATCTCTCTTGATCTGGGATACTCATTTTAAATATCTAAGTAAAACTTTGGAACTTAAGAAGTTTGCAAAGGTTTAACCTGTTTCTCAGACAGCTGGGCAAGAGAATGTCTGAATGACTAACAGTTTCATCAGAAGAATGAAATTAGTATTGAAATACAAGTTCTGTCATTAATTGTGTGCAACATCATGATGCACATATAAATGGAATGGCACTTGTATCATGATGCCTGTTTCATCATTGGCCCCTACAATGGACATCCATAGTCCTGAATTTAAGTCCCCACTCAGCCATAAAGCTCCTTGGGTACCTCTGGATTCTATTCAAGCCCACTTAAGTCTAACCCACTTTACAAGGTTGTTGTGAAAATAAAATTGGGAAGAGGGGGAAGCATGCATGCTACCTTGAGACCTTGGGGAAATAAAAAGGAGATAAACAGGAAGCATACCAAATCCTGAAACTCTTCCTCCCTTAAAATTGAGTCTACACTATTCACATCCTTCCTCCAAATTTCTAATTTAGCCTTTAAAACAAGGACATCTTGGATAGTGCAGGATGTATGGGTATGTGAAGCAGCACTCCTGTATGGAACCCCCCAGTTCACTGCAAGGTGGCACCCCCCACCTCAACCCCCCAGTTCACTGCAAGGTGGCACCTTGATACAGAAAAGCAAGTTGCTACACCTTGATATCTCCAATTGCTTTCTTCAGTGAAAATATCTTCTGTGTATGCATGCACAGAACACTACTGAACACCAGTGAAGTGGCCAATTTGTCATGCAGCAGCTCCAATACAATGCTTAGAAGCAGGATACTATGCTTTGAAGAGCTGTGTTCAGAGGATGCTTCACCCAAGTCACAATCGAAGCAAAGCAATCCTTCAAGGTTTTATACAGATGTAATTCATACATGCACACAAGTATGCTCTGATATATTATCTAATTGCATGCACATTAAAAACAACATTATGCAGGAACCTCAGATGATGATGAACTCTAGTGGACTCCACTAATTGCCATGGCCATTAAAGGTGCTGCATATGTCGTACTCCTCATACTACAGTGATGAAGGTGAACAGGGAACAAAATACTACTGATAATCCAACTTGGTATTATGTTCTCTTACTCATACAACTATTCAAACACCAACAATCTAAAATATCTAATGTCTATACTGTATTCATTTTTGACTGAGTATAGATTACACTTTTCAGCACATCAGTGTAAGATACTGGACACTGTTCATAAACAAGGGCGGTTCAGTAGGGGAAATTTACTGTCTTGTGGAATTCATGAAAATCAGTTGGACTTCAAAGGACTTCTTAAATTTGAATTGCGTCCAAATGTGAATGGAGAACAGCAGCAATGTCCATGGCTTTAAACCAGAAGTACATAACCTCAGCCTTACTTTCAGCCCCAGAAACACTCTAAAATCTGAAGCAAAATATAATTCTAATATGATAAAAAGGGAAAATTGATAAATATGTGGGAAACAATCACATTAACGGTATCTAAACAATGTATTATAATGTAAATTAAATTAAATCTAATTTAATTTAATTTTTTGTGTTGCCCTATCTGATTCCAAAAGTTTTTTGTCTTATTTTCGGTAGTATACCTTCTACCTCAGCACCCCACTGAAAGACTAAGTGTGGCTCTTGATCTGAAAAATGTATGCAATTCTGCTTTAACTTCCATTTCAAGCTGACTCATGTTACATACGAAATCCCAAACAAACAAATCTAAGCATTAACCATCCCTCCCCACCCCAAAAAAGTCCTACCTATTTCCTAACAGATACTCATAACCAAATACTATTGTTTGAAATATACATACAATTCAATTCTCAATAGATATTTTCAACGGTACCTTCAGTAGTTTGTGTCACCGAACTAAAACCTAAGTAACTGTTGATAAGATTACACCACAGTTACTTCTTTGTTACTATTTGAAATGTATTTTATTTTCTTTGTAAAATAATGGGTAATCTTTAAAATTGATTTTTGATGGTTTGAGGCACTGCACCGCAAAAATAATGAGCACTAATGTCAATGATATTGGACAGAAATTCATTTTAGCTTTATTTCATGTCCAGTGCAATTTTGCTAAGCCTTGAACTGCCAAAGCACTGTTATTAACTTGCTGGTAACCTAACATATGGGAACAGCAAACAAAAGTGATAAGAGTATAGGTTGATCTAACCACATCAAGGCTAGCATTGCCCCTCCCCCTCCCTGCCACTATAATTCAATTTCCACTTTTATTTTTCACTGGATTCATTATTTTACAGTCATTCTCTTTTCTGCTTAATAGTGCCATCTGGAGGTTAAAAGAAATGATCAGAGATAATAAATTAGAAACAGGTAGGGTATCCCAGAAATGCAAACATGCCAAGTGTGAACAGACATGTACTCAAAGGTCTGTAATGTCTTTCTGTCCTTTGAGGTAGGCCAGGTCAAGAAAAAGGCATGACAGGAATTCCAGAAATGCTCTTTATTGTAGCAAAGTAGAATAGCAGAATCTTGTCGCAATATTGTTTCTGCCCCATCTTATACTGAACAAAATCAAGGTGGATTATGAGCGTTTTTTCCCCTCAAGTTTCCCTCTATCTCAAAACTTCGTAATCTTTTTCTCAAAGTCCCCCCTTAACAGATTGCTCCTTCCTTCCAAGTATCCCTAAGGTCAGTTCTACATTCCTATATATTTTCCTACCCCTTTATTAGGAAGAATAACATTTAATGTTTGCCCTTTGCATCCAGGGTCCAGATTTTGATTGAAAAGGGAGAGAGTGGGGCAGTTTAAATCATGGTTTAACCAGCCCTTATGCTGCCCCCGACCTCCTTGCCTTGTACACTTGGCTTCTAATTTACTGGCTTGTAAGCAGTCCTTAAGCCAGTTTTAGGCATCACAGGAAATTATGTTTCAGAGATGGGAATCAATGTTTGTTCCTTCTTTCTTCCCTTGATAGAGATATACGTGGAAACCAAATCCACATGATAAAGCCCCAATTGAATGCAAGTAGTCCATTCCCACATCCATCTTACAATGTTGCTGAGTTAACACACAGTTCTAAGCCATAATGTGGCTGGTTTGGGTTTGGCTTAGCATGAACCATAATTTATAACTTATCATTATATCTGAAACTCATGGTTGTCATTAGTTCAACCCCCCCCCCACTAAAATTAAGCATGGTTTAGCATGCTGTGGGAACCTGGTATGTAACTAAAGGTAGTCCTCGAGTTAAGATCATTTGTTCAGCAACCATTCAAAGTTATGACAGTGCTGAACGAATGGTGGTTACGATCAGGCCTCAAAGCTCTGGCCATCCCAGCATCCCCGTGGTCATGTGATTGCAATCTGGGCATTTGGCAACTGGGTCACACTTACGATGGTTGCAGTGCTTTGCAGTCACAAGATCGTGATTTACGGCCTTTCCTGCCAGCTTCCCACAGCCAAAGCCATGGGGAAGCCAGCAGGAAAGGTTAGTTACTTGGGTAAGTCTCCCCCACCTGTGCACCCTCCCCCAGCCCCTCTGCGCCACAGCTAGCTAGCCACTTGCACACCCTCCCCTACCACTCATGCACCCTTCCCCACCTGGCAACAGCCACCCCAAGCCCCACCATGCTCACGCCGTGCTTCCCCTGCCGCTCATGAACCCTTGTGCACCCTCTCCCACCAGGTAGCAGCCACTTACCTGCCTGCCAGCCTGCTTGCAAGCCGCCTGGGACTTGCAACTTCTTGCTGGCTTCCCCACTGGCTTTGGTTGTTGGAAGCCAGCAGGAAGTTGTGAGGAAGTGCTCACTTAATGACCCATGATTTTTGCCTAACGATAGCAATGGGGTCTGCAGGGATTGTCGCTAAGCAGTGCAGTCACGTGACATCATGCTTTATGATCACATCACTTAGTGACAGAAATAGACATTTCCCATCCCAATTGCCATCGCAACTTGAGGACTACCTGTACATGCAGTCTTAGTAACTGAGCCGGCCTTTTAAATGCATTAGCCTAATAGGGATTTTCTAATTTAATAAATAAGGTTAGAAAATGTTGAAGCTGTGTATGCAACCATTTTTTCTGGGGTTGATACATCACTGCTTGTCAGGTTGAGATTTGAGCTAGCCCTTGTTTCCAGTTATCAGAAAAATCCATTAGGTTGCAGAGGGCTGCCAAGAGAAGCTTGCTTTCATCCTCTGATCAGCTGAGATCTCCAAAGCATAGTTTGCAGCCCTCTGTTGGACAGAATTAGGTATGCTTGAAGCATATTAATTTCACTTGCCTAACTGCATACGTGGTGAAGAAACAGGCTTTCAGCTCTATTTGTAACTGGCTTCTATATGCTTTAAATAATTATTTTATCTTCCACTTTAGTCTAAGCAATCCTAGGTGGCCATGAAGCCTTTGGCAGCAATTGGCTTAGTTGATAAAAATGTTCTAGAATGTTCACAAACACTTCAACTGTTGAGATAATGACAGACACTTTCCAACTTTGAATGTTTGCAACCTGTATTTTGCTGAAAGAAGCAAAAGTCACTTCAGCTATGGTGATGGAGAGAAATGCAAACAAACTGGGGAGGGGGTGGAGACTGCAGCCCAAAACAATGACAGGATTGAGAGATCAATGCAAAGAAATAGTGGGAATAGAAGTGCTTAAAGGGTAAAAAGCCTAGAAGGAATATGGCTGGGAAACAGGATTTTTTTTTAAAGGCAGATAATAGACAAATAGACAACAGGGTGGAGAAGAAAAATTGTTGAGATGATGGACCACTGAAAATAGTGACTTGAAATGAAGGGAAGTGTCCTAGCACTACTGGGTAAGAAATGTGTCTGCAGCCACTAAGGTATCTCCTATCACCAGGTTCTATGTCTTGACCACTTTTTTATTTTTTTATTCTTGTAGTTTAAAGAAGAAACTGGCATACTACTAAACAAGAACTAGAAAACAGGATAATGTATTATTGTGATGGTGGAATAAGAAGATTGCACTGGAATGGCAGACAGTATCCTGGGCAGCTAAGTTACCTTCCAGTAAATTGATGTTTTGGCATCCATGGCAGACATTTGTGAAAAAGCAACTATTTGTGAAATTAGCCTACTACATGCTCTCTAAATGTGCTTCCAGCCCCAAATCTTGCCTATCTCTGAGACAACAAAAACCATACAGGTATGTGTGGACTAGCTACCAGCTTCTCCACGTATTCAATACTTATATAAATTGACTGTCCACCTACCAGTATAGACTTCTACTTGAGGGGAGGCCCTACCCTAATCAATAGTTTTTTTGTACATTGGATTACAGCATGTGTACATTGTCATACTCACAGAATCTCATACATGCACGGCCAGCAAATTGGTCTAGCTTATGATAGATGAAAGAAGAAAAGCAGAATAACTATCAAGTGTCTCTCAGATTTTAGGTCCATAATGCCTATCAGTCTCAAATTGCCTGAGACAGCACTGTTGTGGGATTGATGGAAGATCTGGACCAAAATATTTGGCAAGATTCAAGTTGGGGGAGGCTAATTAAAATCTTGCTCAAATGTACACATCTGTGAAAAAAGAGGAAAGAGAAAATGGGAACAGATAAACACTAAACTGAAAGTGCTTAAGCAAGTCAACACAAAGAGTACAAGATAGCTGAAAGTATTAAGCAGTAGTTGTTATGAACCTTTTGATCATGCATCTTAAATTACAGGAGTTTGATTTATGGTGGTATCCATTACTTTGTATCAAACTGAGATATTACCTATAACATATTTACAAAGCATTAGAAAATAATTATATACGTTTGTGTATGCTAACGTTCAGGTACAGATCTGCCTACATTGCTAAACTCTCCAATACCGAGAGTCCAATTGTCCAATAAGAAGTGTGGAAACCAAGTCTTTACATCCTCAGACACATCTACTGCTTCATATAGCCCTACTTCCATTATATTCAGCCTAGAGAATTCAACTTTTTCAAGAACTGAATTCCAGAGATTAAAATCAACTTCTAAATTATGGTAAGAACAATTTGTGCATAAGGCAGTCTTCAAGCTGTTCAATTTATTTAGAGATTCTATGTGAAATTTGGATGTGCTTCTTTCTAAACTAAAGCCATATTTTTTAAACACAAACAAAATGAGCGGCCTGTCTTGTTTGGACAGAAGAGAAGTCTTGGGGGGGGGGGGCAGGTTATTATGCATATTGCAAACTATTCTGTTGGAAGGGAACATATGGCTGAGCAGTGCAACTTAATCCTAACTAAAGATTTTCTGTATCTTCTGCAACCCAATTTAGTGACAGATGCATGCTTGCGTGTGTGCAGAAAGCTAAAACTCTGATTTGTTTTCAACAAATTTACTCAGCCTATTTACTTCATTTCCTGTGTATGTGTGCATGAGAAATCTAATCTACAGAAACAAGCAAACACAGCCTGTGTTTTGGTGCCCTCTATTGAATGCACAGAGAGATTTGAACAGGAATTCATGAGGAATGCAGCCTACAGTAACGTACAGTAGATGAGGTTGCTCCTTTTTCTATTAAAAATAAAACAAATCAATGGGTCTTAAAGGTTGAACAGAAAGTTAATCAGTCTTAAAAGTAGACCCTCTTAGAATAGACTCAGTGAAATCAATGGGACATTAAGAAACTTACATCCCATTGATTTCAATGGCTTTGCTCCATGAATTGTCAAAAAATAACTACAACTACTTCTACTACTCCATTCCTTATTATTATTCTTGAATGGAAAAACAAGCAGAAACAAACTTAGAATGCACAGCAGGAAAATTTTCATTGTATTTGAAATGGAGGGAAGCAAAAGTAAATATTCTGAGCTTGAAACAGCTGTTTTAAGTATCACAACTTTTGTTCCACTCTGATTTGGTTTGCTTGTTTAATTCCTTTAACCATGGAAACTTGCAAAGAACCTTAGCAAATAATAGACACAAGGTTCATTTCTCCTGTTATTAACTACTGAAAGGAGGAATTGGGAGAGAAGGTAAGTTAAATGCATGTTCCAAGACTGAGAACCATTTTGGATATAAGAAAATGCAACATCAGAACCACTGTTGGCTGGAAGGCAGTTGGCATCTATAGTATCTTCAGGTTGTTTTTTTTAATGTACTTCACACTTGTAGGACTGCTGCAAGAACCAATCAATTCTACTCCAGAACTGGCAGCTTCCAGGAATGAGGGACCTGCCAGTTGTAGTGAGCCACCACTGATGAGTCTTTGAGAAGTGACAAGGACAAGGGTCCACCTTTTGTCTGGGATCTGATGTGGGGCGGAGATGAAGGGAATTATGTAATGGGCTTCTCAGAACTTGAAAACAAAGGTGGCAGTTTGAAAATATTACAAGCACAACCTTTATCATGAAAGCGAGCAACCCCCGCCTCAGTGTATCACCAGGTAATTAGCAAGAGGTTCATCCTAAAGAACTTAAGACATAAACTGGGTATTAAAGAAAATGTATGCAGTTATCAGGATTTCTGTAACCTGTAACCTCTTCCTTTTCCATAAATCTTATTAAGTCTCCAAGGAAACCTCGATTCTAGTTATAAGTGGCTGCTAAAGGCTTGGTAAATAAAATGGAATAAGCTATTACTGAAAATGATACTGTAGATATCTAGGCTCAGTACTGTTAATTTTAGAATTCAAAGCCTAAAGTCATATGTGATGTTTTTCTATCCCTTGCCAGTCACTGTATCTTGCAGGCAGCTGATATAGTGGCTCCTAAGTTGGAGCAGCTGTGGACAATAAAACACGAGGATAGGTGGGTAAAGCAACTTCGGTACAGGTCCAGGGGCAAATCTGACCAAATACATCAGAGGCATTATTGTAAGACTTATGATATTGTAATCAGGCAGACAGGAATATACTGTGGAATTTCTCTCTGGTTGCATCCACAGAGAACCATCCAAGAGTGTTCTTCTAGGCTGTCAGGTGGAAAATCAAACCCCCAAAAGATTTGGCTGATGCCCTGATGCCATCTGAACTCTATTATGAGCAACTAGGGTGGTCTTTAGCAAACAAGACCCTTGGATTTGTTCTAGGCTTGATGTCGTTTGGGGCAAAATCACATGTCTTTCTACCAACTGTCTGATGTCATAAGTGTGCTGGTGATATTCAGCTAATAACCTCAAGGCTGAACTATTACATTGTGCTCTTCATGGGAGATCCTTGAACTGTGAAAAATTGTAGCTGGCCCCTACTGTGGCAACAGGCATGATGAGTGGAGCCTCCTTGAGATCCTTGATTATCCCCATGTTGAAATAGCTTTATTGGTGCCAGTTGTCTTTCAAATCCAATTCATGGTGCTAATGATGTTACTTTACATAGCTTACAGCCAAGCTAATTACAGGACTGCTACTTGCATACAATCTACCCCATACTCCAAGTCATCAATATACCATGGATAAGTTCGACATCAACAACAAATTTAGTTTTCTCTATAGGGGGGAACAGGTAGACTCAATTGCCACTGGAATTAAAGTAAGCCCGTTCCTCACAAGTTTAGGAGGTATCTCAAAGCATTTATTTTCCCAGGCCTCTTCTATTTTAGCTTCTATTTTTTATATCTACTATATTTAAATATTATTTTTATTAACGTATTTACCATACCTTGCAAACTGCCCAGAACCATTATGAAAATGGACATTTTTCTAAAGAAATAAAGAAATAAATTATTGGTCCTGCCTGGCAGCTGTTTATCGCTGTTTTTAGATTCCTTGCTATGGAGAAGTTAGCACACTTGCACTTTAATATAATGTTATTGTTTCTTTGTATGTTGTGTTTTTTTTTCCCCTGAAAGGTTGCCAAATGTAAAAGTGTGCTTGGACAGTTTGTTGTGAGCTGTTCTCCTTCCTGGAAGGTTGACAAATGCAAACCATGCGCACAAGAAGTACCTGCATGACCTTACCTTTGTAGGCAATTTGCAAAATGTAAAAATGTTGTTATGCTGTTTGTTGGGACCTGGTTTCTTTACAGGCAAGATGACAACTCTGAGTGTGTGTTAGAAACTAGTCTCAAGCCCACAGAAAAAGCAGTGTGTATTTTCTAATGTGATGTTGTTCATGTTCATGTTGCTGGAGTAAATCTATCACTGTTGCTTGTTTATAGGCTAAGTTCTGTGAATGATTTGTGCAGACAGTCTAGGCTGTAAAAATATGCTTAACTTTTGTTTCCATTATTTGCTATAGGGTTTTTTTAAAAAAAGTTTTACAATTAAAACAAAAATGCTCTTGGCTAATTTATTGGTAGGTTGGAGCACAGTATTCAACATGATCTCTCTTCCACCTATTTTAAGGGCTTAGGTCAAAACAGCAAAAAACACCTGTATAAAGTCCGAGAGGAATTATGTTGGGAGGAAAGGATGTCCTTCCCCTTCTTCTCCTCCTTGATTGTGAGTTAGCTATCCAATCTCCTCTGTCATACAACCAAGCCTTCCTTGTGGCCAAGGAAACAAAAGCCTGCAATGGGCTCTTTTTTAGGATCCTGCAAGGGAACTGGCTCTAATCCTATCAATAAACCTGTCAATTTATTGACGCCCGTGCAAGATCTGAAATTAACAGGCAAAACTATCAGATAAACTTCCCTTCTCAGTATAAATCCCTCTTACATGCAGACGATGGATTCATTACACAGACAGGTCTAGAGAGAGGAACATTTGCTTGCTTCTCTGCTTTCTTTTCCTCAGTACTTTTTTTTTTTTTTGGTGCCTTCAAGTTAGTTTTTGACTCCTGGAGACTGCCTGGACAAATCCCTGCAGTTTACTTGGCAAGATTTTGGAAGTGGTTTGCCATTGCCTGTTTCCAAGGGCTGAGAGAGTGTGACTGGCCCAAGGTGACCCAGCTGGCTTTGTGCCTAAGGCGGAATTAGAACTCACGGTCTCCCGGTTTCTAGCCTGGTGCCTGAACCACTACACCAAACTGGCTCTCTTTTCCTCAGTACTAGATAGCAGGAAGTAGTAGCACCAGAGGAAGTGGAAGTAAAGTATCACGGCCATCCCACAAGGAAACTTCTTTCCTTTCTTCTCTCCACTTAACCTCAAAAGATTTCAGTTTCTTTTGATCAACTCCCATAAATAAATAGGCACTAAGAGACTACAGTTCACAACACAGACCAGTCAAGAGCTGTCTAAAGGAATCAGATCTACAACAAAAGACAACATACCACAGTACCAACACAAACTGAAAGCCAAAAATGAACGCTATTTCTTTATTTTACATTCAAAAACATTCACTTTCGTTTGTGTTGGGAACAGATCTGTCCCCCTGCTGCACAAGATGGTGAACTGGAAAGAAGTGAAAGAAGCTCACCAAAAGTAGAAACCAGAACCTATGCTTCAGTATTGCCTTTTTTGTTTTTTAAGGAGGGTTTCCTCAGAATCCAGAAGAATCAGAGGGACAATAAACTTCTCCACTGAAAAAAATGCAGGTATCTACAGAACTGCAGGCAATTAATTTTTATTTATTTATCATTTATTTATTTTTAATCTCCTGCCTTTATTATTTTTATTAATAACTAAAGTGGTGAACATACCTAATACTCCTTCCTCCTCCTATTTTCCCCACAACAACAACCCTGTGAGGTGAGGTGGGCTGAGAGAGAGTGACTGGCCCAAGGTCACCCAGTTGGCTTTCATGCCTAAGGCGGGACTAGAACTCTCTGTCTCCTGGTTTCTAGCCCAGCACCTTAACCAAACTGGCTCTTTTGGTGCAGAAAGGCAAACGGGCTATGCTTCAATTAATTAAATGGGTACATCAGCCAGCCTTCAACTTTTAGGTTCACTTTGATGCACAAAGGAAATTGTTTGTATTGGGGTAATCTGACTCTTTCCTGTAATTTATAGCCTGACTAGAGATTTCATTGGTTTAGGAAATGGCAGATTTCTGAAAACTTTTAGAAACAAAAGCTGTGGAGTTATGTTGAGTTAGGCTAATGGCTTCTTTAGAATACAGGTAGTCCTCATTTAGCAACTGCCTCAGATAGTGACCATTTGCAGTTATGACAGTGATGAAAAAGTAACTTTACAGCCAATCCTCACACTTATGTCTGTAAAGCAAAGGAAAGCTGAAGTAAGATCATAAGCACAGCCGTGGTTTCACTTAGTGACCATTTTGCTTAATGACTGAATTGTCAGTCCCAATTGTGGTCACTAAACAAGGACTACCTGTAATATCAATTCTCTCAGTTTTGGAAATGCAGGGAACTGAACCTGCAATCTTTTGCATGCAAAGCCACTGGGCTGTGACCTTTTGTCTAGAGAAGAAAAAATATCTAATGCCAACTATTGAAATGTTTACTTTTCACAGTACTCTAAACTGAGGGTAGAATTCTAGTGCTAATGGAAACAGAATATCAGAATTCACAGGGTTCTTTCACTGTAGGGGCTGAAACAGTTTTACGTTCTGAAAAACTAGATAATATTCAGGCAGATGCCTCCCTGATTCACCAGAGAATAAGAAGGGGGAAGAGGTACAGCAAAACCAGACTTGGAAGATTCTGTTATTATAGGCAATCTCAATAAAGGTAGCTTTAGCCATGGATCTGCTGGAGCTGGCTTGCACTGGCTCGCGAGAGCCAATGGTTAAATTTTCTGAAATTTTGCAATATGGTTGAGAGCAGAGCTGAGCTACTACCCTAGTGTACCAATCAGCTTTTCTGCAGTTAGCAGCACAGCATTGGCAATGGAGCTAGCAGAGCCTGTTCTTAAACATTTACCAGTGCACCATTAGTTTTAGCCATCCTGTGGAGTTGATTTCCTGGTCTGGTCTACCTAGTGGGGCTGACATCAACTAAAACATTTCAGCCCATTCTGGCTAGGTAACAGTTCCTGCATAATTCTCTCAAGGTTATCTTCATTACTCTCTACAGGAGCTTTCTAAAAATAGAAGATCTAAGTTCTTTTCTTTCTTTTTTTTGCTGGGGTCATATGGCCCATGGCCTGCCACCTTTTATCTAATCTGATGATTATCTAATTTTCAGCTAGTTTTTCTTTAAAAAGATCACAGAGAATTCTGGTTCAGCTATTACCTTCACCTGACATATTATGGAACATTTCTTTGCCTTGTATGAACTTCAGATTTAATTAAGTACTACCACCTTTCTCCACACTGCCAAAAAGGCCAATTCATGTATCGCCGTTTTAAAACAACTTGGCTTTCACAGTTCAGCAATAACAACACACTGTTTAAGAAACTGTTAGTTCAAAAAGGAAAGCAGAAAAATTCAAATGCCAGAGTAAAGAAAGAATATGCACTATGTAATGGAGCCCTTTCCATACAAGACGAGATGTGCAAATGCATAATTATGGCCACAAGGTGGCTGCCACGCGCAAGAGATGAGCTGGTATTGCAGGTTCAGTACAAGAAATTAACAAGTTCATTAAAGCAGCAAGAAACCAAATTAAAACTACCCCCAAAGTCAATCTACTCACTTTTGGAGAAATTCTTGCAAACCTTGCTGGCGCTGGTCCACATGTTGAGAATTATTTGAGTTAAAAAAGGGAGTTCTGGGTGGAAGATCTGGTAATTGTCTTTAAAAGAAAAAAGAAAAGAATAATTAGAGTTCCCAAATGAATACATGACTAAAATCACTTTGAAAAAGGAGTCCTGGATTCTTATAGAAAAAAGGGAATGCAAAAAAAAAAAAAAAGAAATTCACCGGCCAATTCAAATGTTAGCTATGTTAATTTGTTGCTAGAAGCAGTCTTGGGTCATAGTTAGATACAAAGACATCCACAGACTCCAGTAAAGACCTTTTACAACCCAAGAATGCCTTGGGAAAGGTGACAACGTTACAATGAATAGACAGAGCTGAGACGTGTGCACTTGATTTGGCTTTATTATTTTCTAAATATGTTAAACTTTTTTTTCTTTGCTTTTTATCTGAAAATTAGTGAGAAATCCAGTTCCATAATTCCTACCAAATATAACAAATATAGCAGCACAACCTCTAAAAGGTCTGGGAGCTACAAAATAAAAAGGATTGGATGGGCTCATGGTGCTCATGAGTTACCCAATCCAGAAGTATCATCATCTCCTTTATTGGATATGTTAAGTGTTGGATTAAAGTTATTCTGCTCTATCCCAGGAAAAATGACATTCCCTCCTAGCAGAGGGTCATTCCAAATCTGAGGTAAATGTTAAGAATAAAGTGAAGCCCTTGAAAACAATGACTCAGTACAAATTCTTGGTTAGAAAGGTTTGATGTGATACCTGCACTGACAAACTCTGATCTGTGATCATCCACCAATGTGTAAACCATGTAATGTTGCTAAGTTTTGTTACCTAGCCTGTGTTTTTTTTCCACTGTGTCAGGGATGCACAGTGAAAAATAAGTCAAAATATTGTATATGCTCATTATATTTGTTTCCCAGTTTTTGTCTTTTCTTGTTTTGTCTTTAATATTTATTTGCTGGATTATGCATATCATAAATTGAAATTGCAAATTATTAAACTATGGTTTGCCTAAGCACTGAGGTTTGGGTTCTGTGCTATGGTTGGAATTGAATGAATATGCCAATGAAGACTGACAGATAGAGAAAGATCAGTGACAGGAAGAAAAGCAGAGAGAGTAAATTTCTAAGGATCATACTGCATACTATGCAAATTACATAAAATGCAAAAGACCCTGTGGGTTCTACTTACTCACTGTAAATTAGTCAGATTCTAATTAGGACTATCATAGGTGGGTATGGGTTGTATAAATCTTGAGTTATTTTTAATTTAAAGGTGTTTTGTAAATTACTCACATTAATACAGCATTACTCTGAAGTTTCTGTCTCAGCCATACAAATTCTCGAAAACGGCGTCGGACACAAGATGTTTTTCTTGTAAAACACATGCTATTTGTCTGCAGAAACGCAGAATGTGTTTGATATGTTAGTAGAACTTAGTGGCACAGTATTTTCCCAGTAACAATATTCTGACAATCCAAAATCTTGACTGTCTGAATGGTGAACTAATGAATGTTCAGCACCTCCGTTTCCTAACCACAAACTTCTGTGCTCCCTAAGAAGCATGAGAAGCACTCTGCTCCCAATCTCACTTGAGAAAAAATGAGTCTCATAACAGGAAAAGGGAGAGGATTAAATAAAAGGACTGAAGCCAAAAATACAGCTTAAATAACCAAACTCAGAAATACAGATTTAAATACAAGTAGTTGGATCTGCTCCGCAAAGGATCGTTACCTTGTCGTGGTGCTGGAGCTTGAGCACATCAATGATGCCATGAGCTAAACCGTGAAGGGCCACCCAAGACGGGAAGGTCATGACAGAGATGTCAGACTAAATGCGATCCCTGGGGAAGGTAATGGCAACCCACCCCAGTATTCTTGCCGTGAAAACTAAATGGATCAGTACAACCAGAGATATGTCGGTATACCATCGGAAGATGAGACCCCCAGGTCGGAAGATGGTCAAAATGCTACTGGGGAGGAACAGAGGATGAGCTCAACTAGCCCCAGACGTGATGACGCAGCTAGCTCAAAGCCGAAAGGACGGCTAGCGGCCGACGGTGCTGGTGGTGAACGGCGAATCCGATGTTCTAAGGATCAACACACCATTGGAACCTGGAATGTAAGATCTATGAGCCAGGGCAAATTGGATGTAGTTATTGGTGAGATGTCAAGATTAAAGATAGACATTCTGGGCGTCAGTGAACTGAAATGGACTGGAATGGGCCACTTCACATCAAATGACCACCAGATCTACTACTGTGGACAAGAGGACCACAGAAGAAATGGAGTAGCCTTCATAATTAATAGTCAAGTGGCTAAAGCAGTGCTTGGATACAACCCAAAAAATGACAGAATGATCTCAATTCGAATTCAGGGCAAGCCATCTAACATCACAGTGATCCAAATATACGCCCCAACCACAAATGCTGAAGAAGCTGAAGTAGAGCAGTTCTATGAGGATCTGCAGCACCTACTGGACAACACGCCTAAAAGAGATGTTATTTTCATCACAGGAGACTGGAATGCTAAGGTGGGCAGTGAAATGACACCTCAAATTACAGGTAAGTATGGCCTGGGAGAACAAAACGAAGCAGGACACAGGCTGATAGAATTTTGCCAAGACAATTCACTCTGCATAACAAACACTCTCTTCCAACAACCTAAGAGACGGCTTTATACATGGACTTCACCAGATGGACAACACCGAAATCAGATTGATTACATCCTTTGCAGCCAAAGGTGGCGGACATCTGTACAGTTGGTAAAAACTAGGCCTGGAGCTGACTGTAGTTCAGATCATGAACTTCTTCTTGCACAATTTAGGATCAGACTAAAGAGATTAGGGAAGACCCACAGATCAGCTAGATATGAGCTCACTAATATTCCTCAGGAATATGCAGTGGAGGTGAAGAATAGATTTAAGGGACTGGACTTAGTAGATAGGGTCCCGGAAGAACTCTGGACAGAAGTTGGCAGCATTGTTCAGGAGGCGGCAACAAAATACATCCCAAAGAAAGAGAAAACCAAGAAGGCCAAATGGCTGTCTGCTGAGACACTAGAAGTAGCCCAAGAAAGAAGGAAAGCAAAAGGCAACAGCGATAGGGGGAGATATGCCCAATTAAATGCAAAATTCCAGAGGTTAGCCAGAAGAGATAAGGAATTATTTTTAAACAAGCAATGCGCGGAAGTGGAAGAAGACAATAGAATAGGAAGGACGAGAGACCTCTTCCAGAAAATTAGAAACATTGGAGGTAAATTCCAGGCAAAAATGGGTATGATCAAAAACAAAGATGGCAAGGACCTAACAGAAGAAGAAGAGATCAAGAAAAGGTGGCAAGAATATACGGAAGACCTGTATAGGAAGGATAACAATATCGGGGATAACTTTGACGGTGTGGTCAGTGAGCTAGAGCCAGACATCCTGAAGAGTGAGGTTGAATGGGCCTTAAGAAGCATTGCTAATAACAAGGCAGCAGGAGACGACGGCATCCCAGCTGAACTGTTCAAAATCTTGCAAGATGATGCTGTCAAGGTAATGCATGCTATATGCCAGCAAATTTGGAAAACACAAGAATGGCCATCAGATTGGAAAAAATCAACTTATATCCCCATACCAAAAAAGGGAAACACTAGAGAATGTTCAAACTATCGAACAGTGGCACTCATTTCACATGCCAGTAAGGTAATGCTCAAGATCCTGCAAGGTAGACTTCAGCAATTCATGGAGCGAGAATTGCCAGATGTACAAGCTGGGTTTAGAAAAGGCAGAGGAACTAGAGACCAAATTGCCAATATCCGCTGGATAATGGAAAAAGCCAGGGAGTTTCAGAAAAACATCTATTTCTGTTTTATTGACTATTCTAAAGCCTTTGACTGTGTGGACCATAACAAATTGTGGCAAGTTCTTAGTGGTATGGGGATACCAAGTCATCTTGTCTGCCTCCTGAAGAATCTGTATAACGACCAAGTAGCAACAGTAAGAACAGACCACGGAACAACAGACTGGTTTAAGATTGGGAAAGGAGTACGGCAGGGCTGTATACTCTCACCCTACCTATTCAACTTGTATGCAGAACACATCATGCGACAAGCTGGTCTTGAGGAATCCAAGGCTGGAGTTAAAATCTCTGGAAGAAACATTAACAATCTCAGATATGCAGATGATACCACTTTGATGGCTGAAAGTGAAGAGGAACTGAGGAGCCTTATGATGAAGGTGAAAGAAGAAAGTGCAAAAGCTGGCTTGCAGCTAAACCTCAAAAAAACCAAGATTATGGCAACCAGCTTGATCGATAACTGGCAAATAGAGGGAGAAAATGTAGAAGCAGTGAAAGACTTTGTATTCCTAGGTGCAAAGATTACTGCAGATGCTGACTGCAGTCAGGAAATCAGAAGACGCTTAATCCTGGGGAGAAGAGCAATGACAAATCTCGATAAAATAGTTAAGAGCAGAGACATCACACTGACAACAAAGGCCCGCATAGTTAAAGCAATGGTGTTCCCTGTAGTAACATATGGCTGCGAGAGCTGGACCATAAGGAAGGCTGAGCGAAGGAAGATCGATGCTTTTGAACTGTGGTGTTGGAGGAAAATTCTGAGAGTGCCTTGGACTGCAAGAAGATCAAACCAGTCCATCCTCCAGGAAATCGAGCCAGACTGCTCACTTGAGGGAATGATATTAAAGGCAAAACTGAAATACTTTGGCCACATAATGAGAAGACAGGACACCCTGGAGAAGATGCTGATGCTAGGGAGAGTGGAAGGCAAAAGGAAGAGGGGCCGACCAAGGGCAAGATGGATGGATGATATTCTAGAGGTGACGGACTTGTCCCTGGGGGAGCTGGGGGTGTTGACGACCGACAGGAAGCTCTGGCGTGGGCTGGTCCATGAAGTCACGAAGAGTCGGAAGCGACTAAACGAATAAACAACAACAAAAGTTGGATCTGGGGTTGTCCTAAGAGAGCTCGAGAAAGGGAGCAGGGTAGTGATCTTTTCCAACTCTTCCTTCCCATACAGTATTTGACGCCCCATATTCTCCTTCCAAATCTACTAACTGTAAAATGGTACTGGGGCTGCAAGGGGAGAAAGACTAACAGAAAATTGCCACTGTACTTTCTTATTCTGTCTCTATCTATCCCTCTACCAGTGAAAGGGCCCTTGTTGAAGGATAACTCTGGATCCAATAAAATATCCAAAAAAATCTTAGGAAAAATGGTGAAATATTCAGTATAAATATTCAATGCAAAATTCCCCAGCTTTTCCATGGCATCAAATGTACCTTTATGAAAATGCAGGATATTCCTGTAATAAGACTGAAGCTGTTGACTTAAGAGTGAGGAATTACAAAAAGGAACAGAATCTAATCAAGAAAATAATTCAGTAAGGCAAGAAAGAAAGGAAACCCAGAGAAATCAATTAATAATAATTTATTAAACTTGTACGCAACCCAACTCTCAACAACTCTGGGCAGCTCACAACAATCAAACAAAGAAATTACAATAAAATCAATAAAAAATAAAGATAAAAAACCCTTCTCTCTAATCCCTTAATATTTTAACCCACAAAGGCCATTTATGATTCAATCACTGCAAAGTAGGGTCAGTTTTTTATATGCTGGCTGGGGATGATTTGAGTAGCAATTTAAGCTAAGAAAGCTGCTGTTAAGGCCTTTCGCCCTCTACCTCTCTGAAGATTCAACTTCCATTCATTTTCTAAGACAGCCTTCCCCAACCTGGCGACTTCATGAAAAGCTTGGACCAGATTTCAAAATTCTTAGAATTCCACAACTGGGGATTCATAAGCACCTTCCACATAGCTTATCACATATACAGTTCAGAGTTTATGGCCAGAAATGCCTTAAAAACCACTTTCACAGAACAGCATATCTACTTACATGAATGAAGATTTCATAATCTATATATGAGTGCCAAAAATCTTCCTTCTGTAATCTGGGATCTCGCACCAATACTGTTACAAATTCCTGCAAGAGCATAATAAAATAATTAATAGTTGACGAGCCTCAGAAAAGTTCCTCTCTCCACTGGCTGGGTATGTTTTTGTCACCCTAAGCTGTATGTATTAAAAATAATTCTGAAGGAGGAAAAACAACATGCAGACAAATATAACACCAGATAACTCCTTTGAAAAGCAATGACTCATCTCTGTTGCTTGTCTGGGAAATTTCTTGTCAACTAAACAAAGGGGAAATTCTAAGTTAGATAATGCGGTATATTTCCAACTAGGAAATGTATTTCTTATAAATACACTAGTCTTAGAAGAATTTTTCTGACCTGTCTTTAAAGCCGTGCACAGGACAAACAGAATAAGAACAAAGCAAAGATCTTCCTTAAATCTGTTCTTGGAAAATCACACTGATGTGCAAGCTTTACAGCAGGAATGAGAAATCCAGTTGAGATTTCTGAAAAAAGTCTGCTGTCAGTATGCATTCAGTATGCAAAATTCTTGGCTGGAGATGGATAAATAAATTGCTTCCAATGCTATGCCTTCTTAGAACTTTCTATTTCTCACCAGATTCCCTTGTTGTGGTTTGTGAACTGAGCAATAGAACTATTGTTATAATAGGAGAAGTTCTCCAGTTCTCCAATCAGGACACAGGACATTCTTTGGGTGAAATTATCTTCTTTTGATGCAATTATTTAGCCACAAATTACTTTTGTAAAAAAAAAAAAAAATCATGTGATATAAAAAAGATAAAAATAATTTTATATGTAAATGTTATCTTTGAAACCACCTTCTTCCAGGATGTTTTTCAATTTCCTTGTTCTACTGCCTTGGTATTCCATGGTAGTCTCCCAAGTACCAACCAGGTCCAACCAAGTTAACTCCCAAGCCCAAACAAGATAAGCTAGGTGTTGCCACTTGGTAGGGCCACAACGTATATTAAGATAACTGAAATCTTGAATAATCCAAATTGTCAGCAGCATTTCTCTATCTATATTATTCCTGCTTCACAACAAAAGTTTAGTCTGTTGTTGTTATTATTATTATTTTAATTTCTACCTCCTGTCCCCAAAGTCTCAAAATCCAACCTGTATAGTAAATTGCACTATAACCAAGAAATGAAGATGCTTATGGGACAGCACAGAATAATTCTACTGTAGGCACAATAGGGTCTAACGTGAGCATAGAACAAGCCCAGTAAATGGCATCATCTGCGGACCCACAGTGCAAACCTAAATAGGGGAAAATCCATCTATCACTAACGGGTACCCAAGGCAAGGTAGCTTCTGTAACCTTGCAGCTTTGCATCTGTCAGTTAAGCAGTCTTCCCTCCCCCTCCAAGAATTTATTTATTTTTATTTATTTATCAAATTCTATCACCGCCCATCTCCCCCCAAGGAGGGACTCTGGGCAGTTTACAAAAAACTGCTGGACAGGCTGAAAGAAAGAAGCAATTTAACCAAGATGCCAAAGGGAAGTAGACCTCTAAAGTGGGGAGGGGAAGCAACAGTAGAAAAAATGTCAGTTAGCCACAAAACATGTTGAACATGCAATAGCAGTTCAGCAGTTTTCCTCTTCGAATCACAGTAGCAACACAAGGAGATAATTCCTTTACTCATTGTTTGCCACTCATTTCCTGCAAGCTCACTAGTAAGAAGCTAATAGGTAAGACTAAAACTAATAGTAAGAAAATAACAAGTCAAAACAAATTTGGTTTTAAGATTAATACAATATGCATTAAGGACTGGAGGCTATTTTTAATTTTAGCCATTTTAATTTTACAATATTTCTGGTATAGCAGAATTATAGTAATAATCAGTATATGGATATCCTTAATACTAGCCCACCAAGATGTCAGTAAGTTTTAAGATACTTTCCTAAATACAATTATAACCAAGTTATTAACTTTTTCTGGCATGTAGATTTGTTTTTGTCAACCTGAACTTCTGTTGGTTTAGTTTGGGCTCATGAAAAAAACAAATTCATATATCAGATTAGCTGAATTTGCACAATATTTTAAGCCAAAATCTCTGGAATAAGAGTGTGGGATTGGGACCCATTCAGTTCCCATTCAGCCACAACGGGTCACTTTCTCTCAGCCCAATCCTATCTCAAGGCTGTTGAGATGATAAAAATGAGGGATGTCCTATATATGCTACCTTAAGCTTCTTAAAAGAAAGTTGAATTAAATGCAATTGGTCTGTATTTAATTTGTAAATTTTCTGCTTGGATGAATGTACTATTCATTTATGGCATTCTGATGTGCTTCTGATACCTTTTTGAACCCAAAACTTGTCTGTTATAATTGTGGTTAAGAAGGTATCGAAAGACCTCCAAAATAGAAGCAAGCAGTACTTCTAGACTGAGTTTATTCAGCTCAGAATAAAAAGGTTTCTGCATATGTCATGGTTCTGCAAAGAGGCAAACCTGTAGAAGGAATAGGGAATGGCCTTGAAGGACAAGAGGCAGAGCAGCTACAAAGGCAACAATCAGATAAAAGGGGTCTGAGCCCAGGGCCTATAATGTAGTGTGAGTAAATGTCTCAGACAAGCCCTTCCCTCGTTCTCACAAAAATAAAGGAAGAGGGGGTAAACATTCAGCCAAATTCTATTACTAAAGCTTTACAATAAAAGTAGTTCTGAACTACATGGCATTGGTTTCCTAGTCTGGTCTGCCTTGAAGGGGTGACAGAAATCTGACTTATAAAAATCCCCAAAAGGGAGAAAGCCTCAATAAGCTTTACTCATATATTTTTTTGCACAAAGCACAATACCAAGGAATGACATCCTCATTCAGATACATAATCAAATGTTTGTGATGTTCATGGTTCTCAAACTACAATACTACCCATTCTGTGGTAGCCCACAAGGTTCTAGTCCTTACTGTTAATGATTTTCCTACTAACAGATTAAGGTGCTATTGTATCTAATCATTTTGGCTGGGTGCAGAGGTTGAATTCAACTGCCCCCTTTTCGAATGTTAATTATTTGCACCTGGGGGGAGGAACCTGCCCAGACTTGTTTCAGTTCCTCTTTCTCTTGTCTGCCGGCGTGTAGTCAGCCAGGCTTGCTCTCAATGAGAGCTAAGTCCTTTAAATGTTTTGCTTTCGTTTTGCTTTCTGTAAATAAATTATTTTTATAGAAATGCCTGTGTGTGACTTTTCTGATCTCTCCTGGGCTAAAGGCTTTCCCAGCAATCTGCCAACAGGTTATGGGCCCAGTGAGCAGCCCAGTAAGCCCAGTAAAACCCAGAGAGAAAAGAGAGATCAGCTCCACACCTCATGTACAATTTAAAGGCAGGTAGCAAAGACCTGTGAAGATTTTCTTTGGAGCCACCTGGAGATTTTCCAGCAACTGCCGGTCTACAGGACAAAGAAGCCAGCTGAGGTGACTTGCAAAAGAAGGAAGAAGCCATGGCTACCTCCCAGCCCTCAATGATGCCTCTGGAGCACCTATCAGAGACCAACTATTTGAATTGGGCCCTGAAGATGGAGATGTATCTTCGCAGAGAATCTTTGGCTGCCAATTGGTGAGCAAAACCCCCCAAATCCCAGTGCTGAATGGCTGAGACAGGATGATCAGGCTAGAGCCGCCATTATCTTGGGAGTTGAGGACAATCAGCTAGTCCACGTGCGAGGCATGCAGTCTGCAAAGCAACTTTGGGATGCTTTGAGAGACTTGTATGTAAAGGCAACAGCAGGGAGTAAAGTTACTCTGACAAAAAAGCTGTACAGAGCCTACCTTGCAGAAGGAGATAGCCTTCCTGAGCACCTGCATTATATTCAGTAGCTGTTTGTTAAGTTGCAAGAGAGAGGAATGGAATTTACACCTCTCACAAAATCATATATCCTCCTGTCCTCACTGAATGAAATGTGGGACACGCTGATTTGTACCCTGGAGGCTATGCCTGAAGCAGACCTCACCCCATCGTATGTTACACAGCACTTACTCGCTGAATGGGAGAAGAGAGAGGAAAGATCCTCCCCCCCCCCCATCTCTTCTGGAAAGCTGCAATACCAGAAAATGAGGGAAAAGAAGAGAAAGGAACCTGAGGCCACAGCGCTAGCCAGCCAGCGATGCTTCACTTGTGGTTCAGCTGGACATTTGCAAAGAGACTGTGCCATGAGACCCAAGAGTAGAAAGACAGAGAAGAAGAACACAAGGGCAACACAGAAGAAGGCTCTTCAGACAACCCAAATTGCACAGGTTGCTGAGAAGGGTAATTCTGATGTATGGGTGTTAGATTCTGGGGCCAATTGTCATTTATGTAATTGTAAAAGCTCTTTTGTGTCACTGTCTAAAACTGAAAGACAAAGTGTATCTTTGGCTGATGGGTCTATGACCAAAATTATGGGACAAGGTGACTTGTATTTATCCTGCTTAGGAGAAACTGTAAAAGGTGTGTTGTATGTGCCAAATTTACAATCAAACCTTTTATCTGTGGCACAATTGGCTGCAACAGGGTATATCATAACATTTAAGAAAAATGGTTGTGAGATACGAAAAAATGGGAAATTGTGTGCTACTGGTATGTTAAAAGATTCCTTGTACATTGTGCAAAATGCAAGGAAGCCAAGCTGCAAGGCTGCAGTTGGCAACACTCCATATCATGACCAATGTGTACACCTGATGCACAGGAGATTTGGTCATGCTAATTTCAAGTACATAGCACAAATGCCACAGCTGTGTGCTGACCTAAAGATAAAACCCTGTGACAAATACTTAGATTGTATAGTTTGCAAAGAATGCAAAACACTAAAAGCTCCTGTGAGTAAGCACAGTGACAGAGTTACAACTAGACCTTTGGAAATTGTACACTCTGACATTATTGGTCCTTTTGCTCCAAGTCTTGGACAAGCAAGGTATGCAATGACCATCATTGATGATTTCTCAAGATACACATTTATCTACATCTTAAAACATAAAGATGAGGCATTTGAGAAATTTAAAAGTTTTGTGACATGGGCAAATGGAAAATTCCCTAGGCCTGTATCTGCACTCCAATGTGATAGAGGAGGAGAATACCTTTCTCACAAATTCAGAAGGTTCCTAGTGGAAAAGGGGATAGAACAAATTCTTTCTAACCCTTACACCCCTCAGCAAAATGGTGTTGCTGAAAGAAAGGGCAGAACCTTGCAAAATGCGATGGAATGCATGCTAAAAGATTCATATTTATCTTTTAAGTATTGGGGAGAGGCCATATCTACTGCTTGTTATGTACAAAACAGATTGTATAACTGTGATTCAGGACACTCCATTCCATTTGTTTTATGGTGTGAAACCAAAGGTAAACCATCTTAGAGTGTTTGGTAGCACTGCATGGGTTCACATTCCAAAACAGCAGAGAAGGAAAGGAGGCCCCACAACAAAGAAAGCCATCTTTGTTGGCTATGAACAAAGCCAAAGGAGCTACAGGTTCATAATGGGAGAGAAATTAATAATTAGCAAAAGCGCTTCTTTTGCTGAACAAAACTGGGGGAGATTAAATTCTAGCTCTCCAGTTGATCTGACCACCACAAGAGAATAGCAAGGACTTGCTGATGGTGATTTTTTGCCTGATGAGGATGTTAAACCAGAAAAGCAAACTGAAGATCTGCCTGATGAGACAGATGCTTCTCAGGAAAGTGATAGGAGTCAAAATTTAAGCCCTGTATTACCTCACAGATCTCAGAGAAGTAATAAAGGCGTTCCTCCATCACGTTTTCAGGCTGAAACAGTAAAGGCTTTTCACATATTCACAGAACCTGAGTCTTTAGAACAAGTGAATGCTTTACCACCTGAGATTGCACAAAATTGGCATTCTGCCATGCAACAGGAATTAGCACCCTTGAAAGAAAATAAAACATGGAAACTGGTACATCTACCTCCCAATGAACGCTGTCTGGGTTGTAGGTGGGTTTTCAAACTAAAAAGGGATGCTGATGGCAAAATCCAAAAATATAAAGCAAGGTTAGTTGCAAAAGGGTTCACTCAAAGGAAAGATTTAGACTTTGACAAGACTTTTGCACCAGTTACTAAAGGTGAATCAATTAGATTACTGTTAAAAGTTGCTGCACTGAAAGGAATGTCAGCTAACCACTATGACATTCAGACTGCATTTCTCTATGGTGATTTAGACCACAAATTATACATGCAGCAACCCCCTGGCTATGAAAAAGGGGAGAATCTAGTCTGTGAACTGCAGAAGTCAATCTACGGGTTAAAACAAGCTGCTAGATCCTGGAACCAAAAAGTAGATGAAAAACTGCAGAATTTTGGTTTTGAAAAAGGAAAAGCAGATCCCTGTGTATATATGAAGGACAAACAAGGCTGTATGTATCTGTGCATTTATGTTGATGATTTGCTGCTGTTCACATCAACAGAAAAACAGGCTTGATTTTGAAGCCTGCATGAAAAGCTATTTCACATTAAAAAGCCTTGGAATTATAACAACCTAGGTTTGGAAAAACACAGGAAGAAGAATGGTAGCTTTCTGTTAAACCAAAGGGGAGATAATGGTAAAATAATGTGAAAGAAAAGACATACAGAGTTGTCAGAGAAGATTGTTTTGCATCTTAATCTACAGTATAAAAAGGGGAGTGTTAATGGTTTTTCCTACTAACAGATTAAGGTGCTATTGTATCTAATCATTTTGGCTGGGTGCAGAGGTTGAATTCAACTGCCCCCTTTTCGAATGTTAATTATTTGCACCTGGGGGGAGGAACCTGCCCGGACTTGTTTCAGTTCCTCTTTCTCTTGTCTGCATGTAGTCAGCCAGGCTTGCTCTCAATGAGAGCTAAGTCCTTTAAATATGTTTTGCTTTCGTTTTGCTTTCTGTAAATAAATTATTTTTATAGAAATGCCTGTGTGTGACTTTTCTGATCTCTCCTGGGCTAAAGGCTTTCCCAGCAATCTGCCAACACTTACAGTATTGCTGCAAAGGAGGATGTGTGTGTATATATCTAGCAAAGTTACTTAACATTCAAAACCTGTTTTGCTGTACAAATAGAAGCTATGTTTACTAAAGGGAAAACAGCTATGAAAATTAATAGCAACACTGCAAGAGTACCATAATTTTTCACCTACAGGAAAAATACTTCTGTATTAGTTACTAGAGTCCTGTGGGAAATTAAACTGAGAGGCTTGACTTAGCTGCCTAGTGCCGTCCCTGCTGCCAAGTAAACTTGCTAGGACCCACTGATGGAAACAGAGATATTTTGCCGAGAGCCTCTCTAACCTTGAATTGTGCTCACTTAGGTCAGAAATTTTACTTTGGGAAAAATTTACTTTAAGGAACTTTAATGTTTTTTTAAAATGTACATTCCAAAGGCCTCTAGTTTCTCTTTGCTTTCAACCCTTAAGAAACAGAAGGTGTCAGTGGAATTTCCTCTGCTTGCACCCATACTTTCAAAAGCTGCATGACTCTAAGTATTTCAACATTCAGTCAAAAGAGCGTTTTTCCTTCCGAGCAGGAGTTATGCAATCTTCGTCATGTCCTAAGATGCTACCAAATATATCTGCAAAAGGGAAACTGAGTTTCGCAGTTCATTCATCAGAGTTGGTGATGTTTCCACTTTCACTGAGGTAAAAACCAGCTTAGTGTTGCATTTTTAAAATGTAACATTACAACACTTACCTGTTTTTCATGCTTTGGGGTCATCTTCCAAGCTGCATGTAAATCAATCTAAAATATAAAAAGTCATAAAGCCTGGTTAAATACAGCTGAAGGAATTGGACCACTTTTTAAAAAGCTAAATGGGTTGTAATTAACTTTGGCCAAAATTTCAAACCATGATCTGCTTGAAAATGCAAACAAAAGTACCCAAAAAATTACTTCAAGCAAAGCAAATATATGTCTTCTTCATTTTTGCCACCAGAGGAGTCAAGAAGTTATATCAATCCCTTGGTTGGCACATGCATACATACAGTGTAAGATCTCTAAAAGACAGAAGAACATCTTCTGGCTTTCAGAAATATATATGTTTGCTGCCTTGAGTTATTTATAAAAATAATAAAGGTGGGATAAAAATTAAATAAATAAATATTTGTGCCTTCAAGTCAGTCTTGACTCATGGCGACTGCTTAGACAAGTGCTGGCAGTTTTCTTGGCAAGATTTTGGAAGTAGTTTGCCATTGCCTCCTTCCTAGGGCTGAGAGAGTGACCAGCCCAGCTGGAATGGTCAGAGCAGTGAAACAGAGATACACGTTTGAGTCCCCGTGTTGCCATGAAGCTCTCACTAGTTGGCCTTGGCCCAATTACCATCTCTTCACCTAAACTATCGCATATGGTTATTGTAAAGATGAAATACACTGTCCAAAGCTTTTTGGAATAAAACTAATGTAAATTGAGTTATTTATTTAAAAAATAATAATAATAAAGGCGGGATATAAAATAAGTAAATTAAAATTAAAAGCATTGGCTACTGATTGTGGGCTATATCATATACTGACACACTCCATCTGCTCGCTTATTATTAGATATTTAAAATATTTCTCTGCCACCTATCATACAATGCATACCCGGGCAGTGTACAAGAAAAAAAATCAATGAAGTGAAATAATACATGTAAAATATAATAGACAAATGATATGACCCATTTCTGTAAGTGGTTCAAAAATACCATTATGAATTCTTAAATGCCAAGGGGAATAAAAATATTTTTAGCATACATCTAGCTTGTACAAAAATGAGCATACAGGTCATATGAAGAGACTATATTAAAAATATGGGCTCTAAAATAAATGAATATGATACATTTGTGGTCCTTGTTCAAAAATGAGATCCCTCTCTCTTTCTCACAGTCAAAATATACAGTGCACAGTCAGAGCTCTATCAGAGCAAACAGTAGTGGAGTTTCCCTTTACATATCCCTTTCTTTGCACTGGGAAAAGTCAGGGAACACAGATAATGACATCTAAACAACCACACACTTACTGTAGTTTTCTTGAGATATGAGTCTGAATTTACATGCACTGCCATTGCACACTAGCTTGACTTCAAATTATGATGGGAGATAATACGTCAACTGAACCAACAGCCATATTAACCTAGGGCAGGGAAAATGAAAGAGGTGTGCTATGCTACCCTCTTGGTACAATCAAAGAGCTCTGCCCGTCAATAAGGAACAACAAATGTTGGTTACACAGCATTATATAACACCAGAAAATAGTGGCATGTTTATTATTTCTTTGGCCCAAATTCCTGCCCAAACTTCACTTCATGCTTCAATTAAAACTACATGCTGGCTGGGGAATTCTGGGAGTAGAGTTCACAGATCTTAAAATTGCCACGTTTGAGAAACACTGGTCTAGGACACGCTTTAGGCAGTTGTTGCTCCCTCATCTATGATTTGGAGCTATGGAAGCTTCTAAGCCACTTCTTCACTTTGTAATGAACTCAGACTCAAGTTGAACATATTTTATTTCAAGTACACTGCTATATCATGCAGCATTTCCAAAGCCCTCTTCATATATCTGGAAACGAAGCCATGAAGAAGATTATTTTTCTCAACTCAATGCCAGGAGCAGGGACCATAAAACACTTTTGCATAATGTTTGGGCAATATCAAAATAACAAAATAATAGTTTTCTAAATAACTATTAAGAAAATATGGAATATATTCCCTTCCCTTTTTGCTCAATATTTAAATTCAAGGAGGTCTGAAAGTATCACCAAAAGAAAAAACACTTTCCAAGGTATACTAATCTCTTGGGATAGAATGCATAAAGATGTAAGAAATTCTGTTCAATATTAAATGGACCTAAGAATATATACACTAAATATTGATCTAAATAAAGTCTCATGATTTAATGGATGTGTCCATGTTGTTTTCTTGGCAATAGTTCAGAAGTAGTTCAGCACTGTCTTCTGGGATGTTTTTTCAACTTCCCAGTCTAGACTATAGCGCTGAGATTTCCTGGAACTAACCAGGTATTATCTAAGCACTAACCAGATCTGACTTGATTTAAGCTTTCTGAGGATCTTCCAAGATTGTCTGAGTGCTGCCAGCTACTATAAAGAATACCGATTTGCAGTTTCTCAAATGACAAGGCTATTTCTATCTAGGGAGCATTATATATCAATCCCTGGCCCATTTGACTAGAAATGGTTCTTCCAGATAGGGCTTTCCTAGCCCATTCTGAAGATGCCAGAGTTCAAACATGGGATCTTATACATGGAAAGTACATGCCTAACCACTTCTTCTACACATGGTGAAAGCAGGAGCTTTTTGCAGAAGTGTTCAATCACATTCCTTGCAAATACAGCTTAATTTATGTTTGCTTAGTACCTGGCTCTGAAGGGATTAAACACACATCCCAGCCAGTTTTCAGTTGAATGAAGAAACAAACAAAATGTTCAGGAACTGAATTAAAAGCATAAGCAAGCAGAATTTTAAAATAAAACACAGGTATTAGAACAAAAAAGGTTTATGACCATAAAGCAAAAATTACTAATGCCACTGTACATAAAGTTTCCAGGAGGTTGGCACAATAATGATTATGAGACATGAGTCTGATGGACTTATTCATCATACACTTGTGACACACTAAGTATTTACCATGAGTACTGCACAAGGCAACATGGAAAATTGCTGCTAGTCCCCCTCCAAAGTCTTCTGATATCTCATCCATTTCATGGTAGCTCTCAGCCAGTATTTCCTATCTTGTTTCATGAAAAAAGGAAAAAAAACAATTGTGTGATGGCCAAAGCAGGCTCTGAATCACCTTGAACAGGTTACGGAAAGGCTATCTTTCCTTCAGCTTGTTTGTTTCTATAAAGGAACCCACACTTAAGCCCAAGAGATGGAAAACTGGAGTTGCAACACAGGTTCTCGCAGAGGACTAATCGCTACAAGCTAGCCCTTAATTTTGGTTCACATAACATGCAGGGCCATGGTGAGAATTGAAAAAGCCCAAAACAAGCCATGGTTTCATATTGGGGTTACGCTCTTTGTCTTAACTGCAATCTTTAAAAATTTACCAGTTCTCACGTAATGATAAGTCCAACCACAATCAATCTAGTGAGCCCTAGCAACCTGACTGATGACAGTTTAATGCAGAGGTATAAAATTAGCTTCTATATTGGTGGCCGTCTCTGTGTTCTGAGCCTGCCCACATGACCCATTTCCCCCCATCTCCTTGCAGAGTGGAGAGATTGCTGGTCTCTTTCTGAACTGCTTTTCTCCACAACACAGCCATCCCTAAGAAGTGCTAACTGCAAGTTAACAAGTTCAGCTCTGTGACCTTAATTCAGTGTCTCTCAACCTTGGTAACTTTGGTAACTTTGGCCATTGGCTAGGGAATTCTGGGAGTTGAAGTCCACAGTCTTAAAGTTGCCAAGGTGGAGAAACACTGCCTTAATTAGTTGATTAAAAGGCTTGGCCTCACAGGAGCTGCCTGAAATTGACAAGACCCCAATCAGTTTCACCCTAAACGCTTTTGTTTGCCTCCTAAGGGGTTAGGCAACAGCTGGCTAGTGCATTCCTTTCAGTGTGTATTCCCCATTGTCTGCCTGCTTGCCCTCTTGTAATCTTTTCCTCTCCAATGAATCCAAATATAAACATTTAGTTTCTCTTACTAATTATTCCAGCACCCAGGGTGAGGATTCCAAAAGGCAGGGAAGTGGGGAAAAAGGCTGTAAGATTTACCCCCTTTCCTCAGCTTCCTCACAAGTCTTCCGGAAACCTTTCCTACCGTTTGGGCTCAGCTGGCTGTTTGGGATTGTAGCCTTCTGGCGCTGTTAGTATATTCAGGGGCAATTCTTAATAAAATAATTTATTAAGATTTATTACTGTCCTGAGGTCTCCCTTAGTGTTCTTGTTCTTTGGTATCCTTCCAGAAAATTCTAAATTAAGTGTCCACACACAGATGAATGGCAACACTCTGTGAGGACTACTTTCTAGTTGGGTGTGTGTGTGTGTGTGGAATCCTAGGGAACTCAATTTAGAATAAGGGACCTAAGCACTGTAAGACTGTAGGAGTTCTACTAGACAGATATGACTTCATCTGAAGTCGTTCATAGGATACCCTCTATAGAAAAAAAGGATACAAACAATGGTGGGGAAGATGCCAGGTAGAGAGCAACAGGAATTGAGAGATATATTTGACACTGCATAGGAGGTCATGAAAATGGTTGAGGCTCTCTGTATTGTGACAGAGAAATGCCTTGTTTATAATATGGGAGAGACAGGGAGGTATTTAACCCAGGCCACAGAGGTGGTGGGACACTTATTTTTCCATTTCAACTGAATGGAGAGACTCATTTTGTTAGCTTAGCAAATAGAGAGTATGGAAGCTGGGAGAAACATTAGGAAATGTTTCTCACTTTTTTTTAACCTTTAACTTTTAAAATCAGTTTACTCTTCTCATTTGTTTCTATCAGTTTCTTAATTATAAGAGCCAGGGTGATATGCATTTTAGTCTAACAGCTAGGGTAAAATATTCAAATTTCTCTCAACCAAAAAACTTACTAGGAGATTGATCTGAGCCAAATACTATCTCTTTATTTTATTTTATTTTTGGTGCTTTCAAGTCAGTTTTTGACTCCTGGAAACTGCCTGGACAAGACTCTGGAGTTTTCTTGGTAGCATTTTCAGAAATGGTTTGCCATTGCCTCCTTCCTAGGGCTGAGAGAAGAAGGCTGGCCCAAGGTCACCCAGCTGGCTTTGTGCCTAAGGCAGGACTAGAACTCACCATCCTGGTTTCTAGTCTGGTTCTACACCAAAGTGGCTTTCACCTTGACCTTGACCTAATCTACCCTCCAGCATATAAAGCAGAGAACCAGATGTGAATCCTTTAAGTCCCTGGAAAAAGAGTATAAATGAGAAAATTCCACCATTTTCAGGCATTGTACTGGTTTTAACTGTACGCTCAGTCAGTTTTGAGTTGAGCTAGCCTTATAATTGAAATTATAAATAAATAATTTAAGTCAAACATAGTTTTATTATTTTATTTATTTATTTATTTAATAATAATTTAAGCAAATTAATTTTATATGCTCCTCATTGTTCCTTTATATTCCTGTACAATTTCTCATTCTTGGATTGTGCTATTGAATAGATAAGGAATGAATGTTTTTTCAATAAGCTGATCTATCACCAATGAATCCTGTACTTCCTATTCACCAAATATTCAGAGAAGATATATTTATGTAATGAAGGTGATCAGGGCTAAAAAATATTATGAAACTTTTTTTGTAGACAAACAATTCTTACAACATTTCTGGACATTGTTTTGGAAGTATAAAAATATGTATGGATGAAACTTACTTCATCTCTCAATAGGTTCTATCCAACCCATAGGTACCAAAAGGATGACTTAATTCAACATCATACATTCATGTGACAGCAGCAATCAGCATTTTCACATTCTTTTGGTAGTTAGACAGAGAAATACTCATCATTGTACTTATACAAAATAACTGACTAAGGAGCTAGAACCTCAAGGCAAAAGAAGCTGCAAAATAGAATAGACATTCTTAAGTAAGTAAATTATATTGATTTACTGTATTTCTATATCCAGCCATCAACAGAGCTTTCTCATAATTCATAAAACAGAAAATAAATATCAAAACAATCTCTTGTAAACCAACACAAATGAAAGCAGTCAGAGATATGCTAGCTATGCAGTTAGCTATCTTTCAGATGAGTGTGTACATCATTGTGTAATGTATGAAAGAGTTACAGTAAAGTGATAAATATCTCAATTATGCTACTTTGCAATCCCTGTTTTTTAAAAATTATTTCTGATGGTTGTGCAGTGCTAAAAGCAAAGAGGTATCTGTAATGAAACACTGCAGCATGGATCAACATGCTAAAGCCACTAGGCTGTTAATCAGCACTTGCTTATTTCTGGGGTCCCCTCCAATGGCTTAATCCACATTTAACTGTTTACAGGGATCCTCTCCAAGCATTTTTTCCTAAATATTTTCTTGATTTCTATGAACATAGATGTTCAGTCCCCCTGGACTGGACCGTGTGTGAATGTTACACTGCAAACTGAAATGTAAGCCTACCAATTGCAG
Organism: Candoia aspera; assembly: GCF_035149785.1. Taxonomy (NCBI): domain Eukaryota; kingdom Metazoa; phylum Chordata; class Lepidosauria; order Squamata; family Candoiidae; genus Candoia; species Candoia aspera. Next base: position 34,205,000 of record NC_086156.1, on the reverse strand, counting down.
AGAAAAGTTATCAATAAACTTGTTGGTGAGAATAGTGACTGTTGCAGATGTGTTATAGCCTTCAGCCTTTTCTGGCTGGTAGCATATCTGAAAAGTTGAGAATATGTAGGTGTTCTCAAATATTTGGTCCATGGCCAAGCTTATCAAGTTACCAAATGTTTATAGGCATGGTGAGTCACATACTATCCATTTACTGGACGGTAAACTGATGAAGACACTCCCTAGTGTCTCTAAGGGTTTTGTGTATGTATGTGTGCATGTGTCTTGAGAGTGGCAGGTGGGAATGCTTCCAAACAAAGTGCTGTGCTGTAGCCAATCACTACTTTGATTTTCTACAAAAGCCTACGATGCCCATGTAGAATCTAGATATGCTAGGAAGAAGTGGAAGGAGGAAAACAGTAATTGAGAAAGTAAGGGAGACAAGCTTTAAAATAGAAGCAGATAGAGATTTTTTGTTGTTCAGGTGCTCTCCCTTTTTTATCTAAGTTGCCAAAGGTTAAAGGAAAGAAGACACCTGTTGATTATGCAGACCTCTGCTATTTGGGGAATTCTGAGAGCTGAATACACACATCTTAAAGTTGCCAAGATTGAGAAACACTGCTCTACGCCCAATTCAAAAAGCTTTTTCAATTTGACTCTTGCACTTTCTTATCTCATCTTAAACAGATATCATACTAGCTGGGTTCATACCATATGCAAAACCACAAACACCATTTACAAATGACCGTGGCTGGGTCTGCAAAACACATGAAGCCAAAAACCAAAGAGATCACAGGACTTCATGCAATGTGAGAAGTCAACCTATATTTTTTATCATACCTGAATTTAGAAACCTGTTGGGAAACCTGTTCTGGCATCCAGAATCTTTCAGTTTTTCCTATTCAAGGCAGTCATCATGCTATAGAAAGCTACTCCATGATTCAATCAGTATCCCTTTGCCTCTACACATATACGTTTATAGTTAATACCACCTTTAAAAATGTAGAATAGTACTCATTTATTTGCTTAAAACTATTTGCATGTTCATGCAACTGCGACCCTGAGCAGCTAATAGAGGATTACAAACAAAACAAGGTAAACAATAAATATAAAAGAACCACAACACAATATAAAACAGCATAAACAGCGGACAAAAGCACAACACTTTCAAATTCTCCACCAGTTTTCCAGATGTGCTGGGGGGGGGGGGGAGAAGTTTTGAAAGCTTTATGAAAAGCCAGCAGGGACAGAGCTAACCAAATCTAGGGATGGGGGGGCACGCTGTTCCAAATGGCAGATGCTGCAACAGAGAAGGTATGTTTCCTGGTCCCATTAAGTATTATTGTTTCATGGAGAGGACCCAAACCATGATCACTCTGTTGGTTCTTGTGGAATAGGCAGACACAATTGGAGGTAGGCAGTTAATAAGATAGCCAGTTTGGTGTAGTGGTTAAGGCAGTATTTCTCAACCTTAGCAACTGTATGATGTGTGGACTTCAGCTCCCAGAATTCCCTGGCTGGCCACACTGGCTAGGGAATTCTGGGAGTTGAAGTCCACACATTTTAAAGTTCTCAAGGTTGAGAAACCCTGGGTTAAGAGATCAGGCTAGAAATCAGGAAACTGTGAGACAGTCTCTCTCAGCCTTAGGGAGAAGGCAAGGCCAAACCACTTCCAAAATCTTGCCAAGAAAACTGCAGGGACTAGTCAGGGCAGTCGCCAAGAATCAACACTGACTGGAAGGCACAAAAAGAAAAAAAAGTCCCATAAATAACCCAGCCCTGTGCCATGAAGGGCTTGCAGGTGGTAAGCAGCACCTTGAACTGCACACAGACTCCAGTAGGAAGCCAGTCAGGCACAGTGGGTGTGCTCTGGGTCCCTTCAATTGAATTATGTCATCTTGTCTGTTGCAGGGTGTGCCTCCCGGTGCTTAACCAAACTCAAAATGGGAGCTAAAACACTCAATCAGTATACACCCAAGGAAAAGGAAAAGCAGTAGGATAAAAAGTAAGTAAATAAATCTGAAACCTAATTATTATTCTAATGGCATAGAAAATTGTGAGGAGGTTGGCTGCTCTTCGTATGCCATCTTGGCTCCTCCCCGCCCCTGCCCTCTGGAGCAGCATCACCCCAAAGATATGAATGGCTCCCATACTCCAAATGTTCCAGGAAGCTCTTAAGAAAGACCTGGCTCTGTTCTCAGGTCTGTTGTTGTATATACCTATGTAAACAGTGTTTCCTAGGAGAAGAAGAGATATGGTAGACCTGGCATTTTCATTTTTTATGATGGACCCCTTGGATATAGTTTTTAGAAGCCAAAATAATGCATGATTTGGAAAGAATTGAGAGGAATCAGGCTCAACGTTTGTGAGTTTCACTGAAGCCTTGCCTTGCCCTGTCTCAAATTCACATACTAGGCATTACATTGTCTAAAGTCCCAGTGATTACAATGAGATTTAAGTGGCAGACCTAAAGGTCTCTAACATGAAATCAAGGTCATCTTGAGTCACCTGGCTTCCACTGTTAAATTGCCCACAATGCTGTATGGCAATTTGCAAAATAATTCCTGCACATGAGCCAATCTTCCTGAAGCTATCACATCTGCAGGGACAGAACTCTAGTCTAACACAGATGGACAGATTGGAGAATACAGTGAGCCTTAAAGGAGAGAGGAAGCGCAGGGACCAATTATGTCACAGTATTTGGATAACCAAATTGAGCACAGTTCTGTCTAATGATTAAAGTACATGCCAATTTCCAGAGGTGAAAAATGGTAAATATCCAGGCATATCTGTGATGTCACATATTAAAGAGAGAAACTGAGAACAAAACAAAATAGCAAATACAAAAAAGGAAACGTTATTCTTTTCAAACCCAGATTCAAGAAGTAACAGTAGGACAAGTATATAACAAACTAATCAAAACAAAACATGTATTGATGAGCTTGCCAATTTCATATTTCATATGAGTGTTGATTTACTTAGCTAACCATTCAGAGAATTTCATTAATACCCTAACTTTAATGGAACTGAGCTATTTCAATATAGTCAATATTTCAATGACTGAAACAAGAAAGACACACGTTGCACTTCTTCAGAGCTGGGAGAGCTAATGTAAAGTAGTGATTAGAATGTCAGAATAGCACAGAAGAGTTCTGGATTCAAATCTCCAATAAGTCATGATGTTTTCAGCCTATCCTACCTTGCAGGAAAAACAAAGATGTTTGCCTAGCCTAGGGGATTCAGAAACTTGCAAGCTGTTTTTGTCATTTTGGTTGCCTGCTAAAACATTGCTCTAATAATGTATTTTGGAGTTTTATGTCATGGGGTTTTTATAAGGATAAAATGATAAAGAGGAAAATTTTGTATATTGCCTAATGAAATGCAAATCAAGTATTAACACCAAACATTAGAGACTTTTCTTTTTTTGCCTTATAAATAGGGATGGATCAAGTCCATAAAATATTTAACCCAGAATGCCCCTAAAAGGACACCAACCCTGAATTCTCTCATATAGCACCCATATGCTTGGTTTACAGATTATCCTAACCCCTATAGCTGAGTTACCAAAACACAGTTCCTGTATACACTTGATATACTATGCCCATACAAGTAAACATATTATGCCTTCAAGTGATGGTTTGGATCACGCAACATGCTAAGACAATATCAGGATTCCATCATATGCTAAACAATAAACTACATAACTCCATTTTAGCCTGATCTAGCATGTTGTGCAAAAACCAACCAATGATGACAGACCATCTATTTGAAAAAATGGTTAGGAATAGTTACAGAACTCCTATAGAGTAGAAAGGGGCCATAGAGAATTCCAACCCCCTTGGCAGATGCTGTAGAGTCTCTTCTTGAACACGCTCAGTTTAAGGAAGACTATAATTTAGCATAAATGGCTCAATAGCAACTCTCTTTATTACCAGTACTGGTTTTCCCCAATCTGGCACTCTCTATGTATGCTGAACTACAATTTCCTAGCTGGAGCCCAGTAGGATTTGTGGTCTTGTGGTCCTGTGATATGGGAATGCTAGAAGTCCTGTGATATGGGAATGCTTGGAGTTTTTAATCACGGAATGCACTGGCAGCCATGACCCAAGGCATTTTGACACTTGAGGCACAGTAACAAATACCATACCATAGTCTAAGGCAAAGTATATAGACCTAAAAGCTACTTAAATATTTCTGGCACATACAGTATCATGGAAACTTCTTCCATCACCAACCCCTATATCAAGAAGTAGAATACATTACCCACAGATTAAGTAACCAATCCCAAATTTACTACCTGAGACAGTCACTCTGTACTGCTAATGGTATGGTCAGGCCTGGGTAACCAGTTTGGGGAAGGCTGATGAAAGCTAATACAGCAATTGTCTCATCTTGTTAACACCATTTGAAACTAATCTTATTTTTCCTAATGCCAGGCAGAAAAAAAAATCTTCTGCATTGTTTTTTATTATTCATTTGATCTGATAAAAAGGAATTTGCTATAATTTTTTTTCCAAAGGAACAGAAAATTTTGGAGAAATTGTCATTAAGAGAAGGATAGCATTCCTGCACTTATTGGTAGAATTCACACTACATACAGGTTCACCAAATCAAATTCGAGTGTTCACATAACATGGAATGGCTGAATAAGCACACTACATTATTGCTCAATTTGCTAGTCTGTTCTACACAATCTGCTAAGGCGATGGATGGATTTCCTTAACATGCAACCATAAACCACCCTATCTCATACCAAGATGGCAAACAGGTAAGTGTGGATGTCCTGGCTTTCTTTGTACAATTATCTCTTCAGCAGCCTGCAGCCTCTCTAGCTTCCCACCCTTCAATCAATTCCCAAGGGAAAGTTCTTTTGCTGAGCTTTTTCAGAACCAGTGCTCCCTATCATCACTAAAAGAGAGCCCTATCTTTAAGAAATTGTTGGAGAATGTTTCCACCCTCTCAAATTCAGAGACATCATCTACCCAATTTTTCTGTCCAAAAAAAATAAATAAGTGGAGAATTTTGAAAGTCCATTTTTGCCAAACCTCAAAAAAATTGTATTTTTCTAGTTTTTTCCCCACTTACTACTTACCCTGATGCTTTTGTTCACGCTGACTTCACAACTGAAGTAGGCAGGGGAATTGTTGAAAGATGGTGTATTGGAACCTGCAAGAGATGCAATATGAAAGATATAAGTTGTGTAGGATGTAATCTCGATAAAATAGTTAAGAGCAGAGACATCACACTGACAACAAAGGTCCGCATAGTTAAAGCAATGGTGTTCCCCGTAGTAACATATGGCTGCGAGAGCTGGACCATAAGGAAGGAGGCTGAGAGAAGGAAGATCGATGCTTTTGAACTGTGGTGTTGGAGGAAAATTCTGAGAGTGCCTTGGACTGCAAGAAGATCAAACCAGTCCATCCTCCAGGAAATAAAGCCAGACTGCTCACTTGAGGGAATGATATTCAAGGCAAAACTGAAGTACTTTGGCCACATAATGAGAAGACAGGATACCCTGGAGAAGATGCTGATGCTAGGGAGAGTGGAAGGCAAAAGGAAGAGGGGCCGACCAAGGGCAAGATGGATGGATGATATTCTAGAGGTGACAGACTTGTCCCTGGGGGAGCTGGGGGTGTTGACGACCAACAGGAAGCTTTGGCGTGGGCTGGTCCATGAAATCACGAAGAGTCGGAAGCGACTAAACGAATAAACAACAACAACAGGATGTAATGGCACCAAATGGTATTCTATTCCCAAACAATAGAATTCTCTGTTGGGTAAGACTAGCAAACTAGATTCTACTTATCTCCTGTACTAATACTGTTTTGTAAACTGTTGCCTCATTACAGATGGCTCAGTTACACAAAACACTAAAGTTGCTTTTGGACAATCCCTTATATCTGGAAACTGAGTTTTAGTCTATTGCTGAGTGCACAAAACTGTATTTGGCCAGTTTGTGCAATTTATCTTAAACTTTCATAGCATAAGAGGAACCTAGGTGCATTCACATGCATTAGGCCGGGGTTAACTTGAGGGCCACACCAGATCTTGCACAGCATGTCAAGTACCATATTCCAAAGGTAACAAAAAGTTCATTCTTGTGGGGTGGGGGTTCACCTAGGATTTTAATGGATTAAATGGGTGTCCTAAACCTCTGCAAGTTTTAAAGCACCTATACTGCCTCTTAAGCTTCCTCTAATCCCCCAAAATGCCAGGCTGAAATCCATGGCTCCATTCACTCCAAGAGGGTTCTGGGAGCATCAGACAGGGTGCTAATAGACCATACTTTTTGCTTTTCTGCCTTAGCTTCTTTTCCTCCATGGGACTGGAAACAGGTCCTCTGTCTAGCTTCCCAATTGCCTACCCCTTAGGAATGAGTAAACCATTAACAGGGTAGTCTCTGAAGCGATTACTCAGTCTTACGAACAAGCAAAATGTGAGAAAGAATCTCAAAATAACCTCACCTTGATTTGTTGAGTATAAGATGGAGTAGAGAGAAACTCTGACAGGAATTTCAAGATTCTGTTATTCTGCCCTACAACAATAAAGACTGTTCCAGGAATCCCTGCTGCACCTTACCTACTGCAAAGGGCTGACACTCATATATTAGATGGTGATCGCATAGCACTAGCAACAATACTTTTCAACTATTATTAATACAAACCTCTCATATTTAGTACATGGAGCAACAGATGCATAAGCATGTATATTAATTTATATGCATAGAGCTCTTCTACAAGTTTGTCTGAAGGAATTCTGGGAAAGTTTGGTGTAATGGTTAAGACACTGAGCTAGAAACCAGGAGACTGAGTTCTGGCCCTGCCTGAGGCACAGTGCCAATTGGGTGACCTTGGGCCACTCATATCCTCTCATCCCCTCTCATCCCTAAGAAGCAAGCAATGGCAAACCACTTCCAAAATCTTGCGAAGAAAACTGCAGGGACTAGTCCAGGCAGTCACCAGGAATCAACAATAACAAAGGCACAAACAAACAAACAAATTGTGGGCATAGACTTTGGTGCACGAGTCGAGCTCTTCTAACAAGTAATGAATGCATAGATGTCAAATATACAATACTGGGAAGTGGCAGGACTACTGTGCCCACCCACTTTATACCATCATTTAATGTAAAAAAGGAAACATAGACAAAAATCCAGAATCCACAGTTATGGAATATCTTCATTAGAAGCAACCAAAATAACTTTAAAAAATGTACAAGTTCTCTAAACCTCTTGCATGATGAAGAGTTCTGGAGGACTTGGCTACAGATTTTGGATTCTCTTAACACATTCAGATTTGTATGAAACCTTCTATTTAAACAAGAACCTTCTAAAATCATTGATGTGTAGGCTCACACCAGAAATTCAGCTACACGCATGTAAATCAGAGGTAGAGACAAGCAAGCTAGTTCTGTTCTCCAGCCCATGTTCCAAGCATAGACTTTTCTTTCCAGAAAGCACATCATCCCACTGTCTTCAGCAATTTTCTTAAGATTTTATTTCTGCTCCTTGCTTAGCTCAATTTTTGAGAAAGGCTATTTTATCTCCCAATAGTTATAATATATCTCTATTTGCCCAAAAAGGAAGATTAATTTAAGCTGGCTTCTAGAAAACTAGCATCTCTCTTAACAACTGAATGGGTTTTAAGTCTCTATATTTAATTACATCAGAATTACCCTTTTCTTTTTTCATTCTTTTTTCCAAAATCACAATTTAAAAAGTGATTATTTTCAATAGGCTTTTTAGTTTTGATCAACCACAGCATTTATCTACGTATTTTTTTACAAGAATCTGTATGAGAGGTGGGAGAAGTGGTTATCTTGCAGCATCAAGGGAGAGCTTGCTCAGTAAAAATTAAATGCATCAGACTCTTGAGATACCAAGTTTGCATGGTCTCCAATATGTTTTTCAGGATTGAGAAATCCGGGGAAGGGGTGGGGAACACGGATGTCTACCCCTACCAAGTGGCCCACAAACCCTGCTCTGGTGCGTTTGTCTCCTTATTCCTTAACGCCAGTAATAACATAGGAGGAATGAATCACAATGACGTTCTTCCAAGCAGATGCTGCCAGGAGGAGCAAAGGAAATCGAACTATTCTCTATTATTATCGTCATTATTCTCTTTGACTAATCTTTTCACCTTGGGCATAAGCAGCGGACTCCAGGAAATAAAACTACAGTACAGGATTTAACTTTGGACCACTTCCGATCCCAGCGCTTATTTGACGAGCATTCTACGCGCTAGACTTCTGGAGAGAATCTTTCAGGGCGGCACAGGTAACGATGGAGAAGAGATTCCTCTCCTAAACCACTTTGGTGTTGCCAAATCACTATCAAAGCAGCAACCAGAGTGGGGCGGCGGAGTTAAGTCAGGCTTAAAAACACGAAAGAGTGACCTCATGCAGGGAAGGAAGAGTGGAGGGTTCCTACCCATTCAGAGACTGGCGATCAAGGGTAACAGCTTCCTCTCTCTGCACCGACTGCCTTCCTGAAGGGTTTGGGACTTCATAATACCCATCTAGCGCAGTCTGGGGATATGGGGCTTGAAGTCCAACCCATTTGGAAGGGAACTGCCGTACAGGAACCTAATCGTCGGGCCACCCTACGGGTGAAGGAAACCTCGCTGTAGGAAAGGCGATCCTACCACGCTTCTGTTATGCCTTCCCATCCTTTCTCCCTTCCTCTCTCTCAGCCGCAAATTACTTACCGGCTACCGCGGCTCCGCGGGCACAAGGGGAAGGACAAAAAGCAACAACCGGCACGAGACTGCGAGCTTCTCGCGCGCCGCCACAAAGCCAACAAATAGAACAACAGCTGACCAAGGCCAGGCATGGACTAAGACCTTGCATCCACGTGATCGCCGGCGAGAGGCGGGGTTGCCGAGATTTCGTCACCACCTGCGGTTGCGCCAAGGTGAGTCGAAGGAAGAGGGCCTGCAAAAGCGCCCGTGGCTGGTCGGAGAGCCGGTGGCTGATTGGAGGAGCCCGGGGTGGCGAAAGCCGTGGGGCCTAGAGTGTGGGGAGCCGCCCTGACGCATTCACTTTTCCAACGGCTGCTGGGCCCTTCGACTTCAGTTTCGGTTTATGCACTGATTTTTAAACATTGGCTGAGGTACGACCCTCCCCCTGCCCGCTCTTTCCTCACAACTCTGGTTCTGTTCTTCCAGCTCTTTTCCCCTCTTGGGAACGGGAGGAGTAGGAAAGAGATAGAAACGAGTACCCCGCGCCCAGGACAATCTTGAAGCGTATCCCCCGGACAATTTATTCCAAGACTATCCGCGTTATTAAGAACATCAGAGAATCGGGGAGCGCCTTTTGTTAGCGCTGCCTAGGATTCTGGGAATTGAAGTCCTGCACGTGGGAAACACCGATTTGGGGACGACAGTCCTGCCTAATCAACTTTATGCCACCTCGTGCCAGCTCGGATTGATGGGCCTCCAGTCCAACAGACTCATTAGTACTAGAGCTGCCATAAAACCGGCAGCCAAATTCATTCGATGTGTTTGAAAAACCATGAAAGCCCAACTGAATTAGGCACAATGTCTATCTTATATGATGAGCCTGAGCAAGTTGCTCATGGGTTCACAGGATGTCAGCAACACTGGTTTAGGGCCTTTAGGGTAGTAACATCCTCCAGCAAATACATATTTTCCTTTCAGAAAAAGTGGCTTGGTGTGTCAAGTTTCCTCCCCTTGCTGTATTCTGGGGCTATTTGTATTATGCTACATTCTGTGAAGGTGTCTACTGACTGGCAGTTTCAAGAGGAATGAAAAAGAATATCCATTAAAATGTTCCAATTTCCCAGAACTATTGCCCCTGCTCCAAAAGTAGTATGGATGTACATTATAATGCCTCCCTTAGGCATGAAAGCCGGCTAGGTGACTTTAGGCCACTCTCTCAGCCCAACCCACCTCACAGGGTTGTTGTAGGGAAAATAGCAGGCAGGAGTATTAGGTATGTTCGCCACCTTGAGTTATGTATATAAAAAAGGTGGGATTAAAATATTTCAGTTTAATGATTACGGTGATGTGGCACCTCAACAATGGATGTTTGAGCATGTATCCACATGAGCGCAAGTCCATTGTTGTGTTGATCAAAGGGGGGCAGCTGCTCTACTCTGATTTTTATTTTAAGTGGCATTCAGCTGAAACTCCAAGGAAGCAAAGTGCCTTTTTGAAGTTCTGTGTTGTAGACAACACTAGGTAAAACAGTGAAGTACATGCCTGAGAAGATTATGGAGGGGATGAAATTTGTAGTAGAGCAGAAAGTTATGGAGGGAAATGTTTGTGGTAACATGTTGTAGTATACCCTGCCACTACTTGTCAAAGTTTAACTTATAAAGTTGATTTGTCTCTTATTTTCAAGAAAAGGATGAAAAAGAGATGCTATGATTGTAATGTGATTTCTGAAGCAAGTGATCCCCAAAACTGTTCTGTCTTGCTAGTTGGTGTCATGAAGTTCATCAAGATACTGAAATTAATGCCTGTCACTGGATATCAAATTCTGGACCACAGTCTTTCTGTTCAGATCTTAATTTGCTTATAAAGCCTGTACAGATAGGCTGTGGAAAGTATCTTTAATAAAGAATGAAAGAAGACTGACCATGTCTTAGTGTTCCAGGCTAATCAAGTTCCCTAGTAAATTTTAATGAGACATAAACTCCTAGTCTCAAAATCAAGAGCATCTAAATCTTTTGACTCCTCAAATCCACTTCGTATTCCATATTTGTTGCTCTGATAAGTATCCAATGTGTACTTTCCTTGTGTAAAAATACAGAGGTACCTGCTTCTGCATAAAGTTGTTTGGATTTATAGTACATCTCTACCTGGAATCAATAATTTTCCTAGATTTCAGCTATCTTGCCTGGTGAAGAGTTCTTAAAGTTGATGGAAATTGGTCCAATACATCTGGAACCACATTGAGAAGTGAATATTAATCTCTCTTCACAGCCAAATTTTCTCCAATTCCAAAAATGCTATGACCACCAATGGTGAGCTGATAATAAGCATCACTCTGATTTGTGAGTAGATCTTTCTGTCACTGAACCAATATTCTCCTCCCCTTACCAAGGCATTTTGCATGAACAACAAAGGTCCTACCCATCCCTCCACAGTTGTCATATTGCCACCCTTTAAGCAAAAGGAAATTCTGAATAAACATACTGGAAATAGGGATTTGTGGAGATGCAGAATTTGAACAGAGTGGGTGCAGACTCATTTGTTCCATTCTTAGTGAAACTTTGTTCTGAATTACCCTACAGTACTTTGTTTCAAGATTTAGAATTCAGCTGAATTCCTATCCACCCTATTCCTTTTATATTGTTATATAACAATCCTACATACTCAGTGGAATTTACATAAAAGTACACATACGTAGGATTGTGTCAAAAGTTAATAAAACACTGGATTTTTCCAGTGATAAATGGATTAAGGAATAAAGCATGAAGCTAGTCTGAAGCTAGTTAAAGCATTGTTTACTTTCTAAGTCCTACAAGACTTTGGAATAACTTGAAACTTTGCTGGTATGGCTTATCTGTAACATTATCAAGTTCTTCATTGCTGAGTATGTATTTTGACTGGAATATTTGCAGGCTTGGCATAGTTGAGAAGACAGTATGAACCGCTAAACAACTTCTGAATATCCAGCCTGAGTTCTCATGTGTTTGGATTTAATAAAATTATTGCCTTGGTTGCCTTGTGTTTCTTATACTGCGGTACTGAGACAATGACAACAATCCTTTAAATTGTAAAAATTATTTAGGTTACATAATTTTATAATTATATACTTCATAATGCATCATCATTCATACATGTTAGTCTATTTCTGTTTATTTCTCTTTGATTGGTATTTCTGTTTAACTGGAACTTTGTAATAAGACTTCCCATAAGTACACAGAGTACAATCTTTTCCAGCACAGGGACAGTGTGTCATGTTAGATCTGCTGACCATAGGACAAATCCAGAAATATTAAAAGGAAAATATGTTCCTATCCACCTGCTCTTTTCCAGGGTGCTGGTAAAAGATCACACTTCTTTAATTCCCTCTGTTTGCAGCAGTATCTTCCACAGTGTGGAGAACTATGTAAGCCTGAAGACTATAACTATCAAAAGAAGGTCATAATTGAACAGTGGAATAGATATCAGATCTAGAGACTGAAGCCATTAGTGGACAGCTAGGACCACTGAATGGAGCAGAGCTTAACACAGCGAAAGATGCACACAGAAAAAGAATATCATCTTAAATAGCATTAATGAGCATGTTAGAGAAACATAGGTTATTGATCTTATACACTTAGCCCACCCAAGCATAAAGAATTACATGCTTAGACAAAGTAGGTTTAGACTAAAGTAAAAAAAGAAGTCTTACTCATTTTATTTGGTCCAATTACATCCATTCAGAAAAAATGATTCTTGTTCTTCTGTCCCTAAACTGAATTAACCCTCAGCTCTCATTGCTGCTGAAGGCTGCATGGAGAAAGGGGAAACCTCCTGATTCAAGGCCCATTGCATGGTCCAAGGTGAAAAAGCTGGAGCCACATGCTTCTTCCCAGATGGTGAAGGAGGAGGAAGTAAGCAAAGGAATGTGGGAGGGATAACAAACAGCTTCCTCCAGAAGCACATAAAGAATTTGCATCCTAGAGCAAACTCATCCACATGCTAATGAGGTATGCTGATTTGCTGGGACCACCAACAGACAAGCTACTTGCCAGAGGGAAAAAGAGCTTGAATTATTATAAAAGAGAGGTAGTGAAAGTGATGTTTAGTCCATCTTGGAAGCTGGTCAGATTTAATCCAAGTTCAAGGGGCACATTGTTACTAATAAATGGGAAGTGATAAAATAGTAAATAGGAATAAAGTTGTAAATAATAAGATCTAGTGTAATGTAGAGAGAATCCCAGGTTGAAGTCCAACCTCGATAATGGAAATTCACTGAGTAAGTTTAGGCCAGTTATTTTCTGGGTAACCAACCTCACAGGGTTGTTTTTTGGGGGAAAAACTGGAGGAGGGAGTGCTTTGCATACCACCTTGAGCTGCTGGAGCTCATAGGGAATATAAATCTAATAAAAAAATCAGTGTTCAATTTTAGATTTCCACTGATTAACTTCATAAACCAGATCCTTTATAGCTTTATTCAACACATATGGAAACGGCTTTTTGCAAAACCTTAAAATATGGTATGCTGTCTTTGCAAAAGGTTATGTTATGATGTCAAGTTGATGCAAATCTACATGGAGAGATTTGTAAATAGCTGATTGATATGTCTAACGGTCTGTAGTGAAGTAAAAAGATGCAGATTTTCAGTAACATCTGGTTGTATGCATCATATTAAGCCATGATATAATTAGGTTTTGATCAAGTTTGTTATGCAAAGCCAGTCATTATGGTTCATAAGCTTAGGCTAAGGATGTAATATGATATCAGTCATCTAGTGTTAATTAAATAAACTGTGAGTAAGCAAACCCACAGGTTAGTGTGATCTGTGAAGTCTTCCTCTCTATGATCTCCATAATTTAGAAAGATTCTACTGCTTGGTTTGCCAATTTAATAAAAATAGCTCAGTTAATGCATACTAAAAACACTCCTCAAATTAATTCAATATGTTTATATATGTAGGCTGTAGCCTTTTGATTGGACCTATGCTGAATATGAATAGAACAAGATAGGTGATTTATTGGCTTGCATAGTATTGAATTGCATTGCATAATATTCCCATTTTAATCACCATTATATCTTTTATACCCAATGGGTTTTTTAAAAAATAAATAGTATAAAGGTTGGATGAAATTGTCTTCCACCTTCCTGCACTAGTGGAGCTGGTTCTTAGTTGTTTCTGCTATTACCTATCTACCTGTGGAGTTGCCTGAGTGCTTTTCTAACAAATAACAGGAAGGTGATCTTGATGAAAATTCTGTAGCTCCAACTCCTGTCTCTATAGCTTTTTGACCATGGAACTTCAGAAATCAGCTCTCTCTTCCTCTTTTAAGTTACAAGCAACTGTACAAAGGATAATTAAACTTTCTTTTAAAAAATGAAAGAGAATATAGTAGTAAAGGACAGATAAATAGATAGTATCTGGAAAGAATCTCCCTCCCCAGGAAAAATACACAGGGGAAGTTTAAAACTGAAACTGTAATTGAATTTGTCTCTGTGTTGAGGTTGAACTGATCTCTCAATGCATGACAATTCAGCCACAATTTCAACTGGGAAACTCAACAATTTAGATCAAGTCAAATCCAAAAATGCTAGGGAATTCCTGGAAGCTTGCCATTCTGATAAATCAGACATCAACAGACACAGAGATAAACCCATCTACATATCATTTAAAAGATATAACTTAATGTCTAAGAAGGAAGTGAACAACCCAGAGCATATCCTCCACAGCAACCACCCTCATCAAGAATGAAACCACAGCCCAGCCAAGATTGACAAGGCAAGCTACTAAATACAATCAGCAAACTTTACTCTCTGGTGCACTGATGATGTTATCTATCCTGGTAATGAAACATCTGCTGGGAAGCAAGGTCGGAGAACATCAAGAATCTAACAGTTCAACCCTGAGCTACATATATTCCCTACTAATACCTTTCTTCAGAGTAAGTGTCAATCTGGAGATTAGACCTCTTGCTCTCCAGTATCTGTATATGTTGTGCTGCTAAACAAAGAGGAAATATTTTTGTTTCTAATGAGGTTCTGCAGAGACTGCCTGACTTTCCTTGTATGCTGGATCTGATTATCCAGTAATAGCCCAAAGTCTCCTTGCAATAGCCTAGGAATAGTCTGTCCTGATTCATTTCTGGTTTTAGAGCTTGGGTGGCGGGTAGGGAGGGAAACCCTCTGTCTTGTTGGGAATATTCTCCCTGTAGTGTTCAAAGAAATCCCTTTCAGGAGTTCATGCATTTGTGTATACTGTACATACCTTCTATTTTGAGCAAGTGATTGGAGTCCCAACTATTGGCAAGTGGTCAGATCCTTTTTAACTCCCTTCCTTTTGTACCAACTATACCACTGATGGGCACTTTTAGAATTTTGAGAGCATGCTGGTCACTGTGGTTTTGCTCATTAATAAATCATTAACACATCAGCAACAGCAAAGAAAGCTAACTGCTGAGCTTGCTCTCCACTACCCCACGTAGCCTCCTAGGATGGTTTTTAACAACCTTAGTGTACCTTTGTTTTAAAATGAAATAATGCGAAACAAAACTAAGTCAGTACTGCATTTACTTTATTTATTCAGTATATGCTCTGCGCATCTGGCCACTATACATTTCATGGTATTGATCGTACTTTTCTTGTGTCTCATATTCCAACTAAAGAACAGAGTTAGCATTTTAAAAATAATTATTTAAGGCATAATATGAGTTCTTTGATGCAGTGTCCTGAAAGCCCATGCCTTTGGAAAACACAAATTTTGTCTGCCACAAATTGGTTATAAGACATCAGTTGAAAGCTTAACCATTAAATTAGAATTACTGTGTAGTAAGTATTCACCTTGAATAAGGGATCACATTGCTTTCTGCAGATCATGTCTATTTGATTAAATTTCTTTTAAGTTGCTTTTTCCATGATTATATATTTTCATGGAACCTTATTTATTTATTTACACTTTTTTTTTTTAACAAATTACACATATCTGTAGGTATAATTTAGTCAGATCACATGGTTTGTTAATATTGAAATGAACATGCATACATGCACATTATATATTATGTGTTTATGTCTTTTGGAGATTTGAATCCAAAGTGCTGCATAAACCTTTTTTTTTTAAATCTCCAAAAGATGTTTAAGAGAGTCTAGGAATGCAAACCTAGCCCATCTGCTGTACCTTAAAGCAGCATTCACACATGTGAGAGATGTGCAGACAGTTTGATAGAGGTGTTTTGGAACAGGCCAGAGCACTTTTTTTTTCATCATTAGAGCATCCAGGTCTTTCTCTAGGCTCATGGAGCTGCTTTGGCCCCACTGTCTCCGCATGTTTGTATAGGCACAGTCCCTTTGCTTGGAAAAGCGTAGATAGTAAAATTCGCCATTCAAGGCCTTCTAGCCTTCCAAAAAACTGAAGACAGCATACAGGGCCTTATCCTTCCTACGTGAAGTAAGAAGGCCTACTAATGACTTTCTCCCGTCTTTTTGGCAAAATAATTTTACAGACCAAGAGTAAAACATGTCCAGTTGAATCAGTAGATTTAATATTTTGTTTTAAGTAATTGGTTAAAAAAGGTATTGAAGTTTAAATCCCTCCTCTTTGCTTTCTTTTCAAAGGAAGGGCTAAATAAAATTAAATAATAGATAAATATATATTGTCCTTTCATGACATCCAGAATTAGCCATCTTATTACTTGTAGGTCCAATCATGTGGTAGCAACTGGGCCAATGCCATGCATGGAATTTCATTTGTGAGAGAATCTGACAATGGCAAAGATATTATGACTGGAGAGGGAAGGGTAGTTAAAACAATTGCCATTGTATCCACCAGTGCCATGCTGCAGTTGTCCACTCTATATATGTAGGTAGTGGCAGAGTACAGTCATTGTTGCTACTTAGGGTATAATGACCAAGCTATTTTCAGGAAGAACCCCAGGCACCAGTATAGTTACAATCCAGATGATGTTGCAATTGCACATAGCAGTAAATGCTGAAGTATGGAAAAAAAAAAGGCTGCAGTTTCAAGAAAAAAAAAGTGCGATCCCTTACAACAGAATTGCTGTACTGTGAAAGGATAGCCTTGAAGGAAAACATAGTGTATAAGGCATTTAGAAAAAGAGGAACAAATGCACATGTCTAATTTCTGAATGTTGTAAGCTGTTTTTTTGTTTTGTTTTTTTGCCTAAAGACCACAGTGAAACTACTTTAAAATAAACATAATCAACTGATGGAGTAGAAAGATTCTGATGGAGAGGATATCCACATTCAAAGACAGAACTTCCATGACAGGCATACTGCATGGTTCTGCTTCATGGCACTGTTCCTTTTCCTTTACAACTGTTACCCCAAACTTCCTGCACAATCATAATCTGAATGGTTTGGATCAGTAAATATCCATCTAGCAATTTTTGTCCTATTCTGCAAATTAAGGTACATCTTCATTATCACTTGCTTAAATAAATAAGTTACTTAGTCAGATCTCTGAATGTGGCTTGTGACAAGCATGTATGGAGAAATAAAAGTCAAAATGTAATTTGGGGGTTTATTGAGGATTGCTATAATAAAGGCATATTTCTCTTTCTTCAAAAAATGCTAGACAATCCTGTGACCCAGTCTGATGTGACCAGAATGAACATTACATTTTAGGCTGACCATAGTTTTTTACCCCAATGGCGGACGGTCCACTGATATCTAAGAAGAGTATACTGTATATCATAAATAGAAAAATAATTGTGGCAAACAGACTTCAATAATGTCAATATTTACTTACCTAAACAAATAAACAGAATGACCTCAGGCAGGCAAAAAAGGAGTGAGACTGACTTCCAACTTCCTGCCAACTTCCCCATTGACTTTGCTTGTGGGAAGCTGGCATGGAGCATCAGAAATCACAATCACGTGACCACAGGGATGCTGTAATGGCCACAACTTTGTGAATAAAACTGGTCTAAACTACAAAAGCAAAATATTTCACAGACAAGAATTTTTGTGGAATTCTTATTGAACAAAACATTTAAATTGAATTAGAGTTGGGAGAAAAACACAAAATAATTTTTTACTGGATACTAGAAAGAAAATATATAAGCAAGAACAAAACAACATAAAAAATAAAAATAGCATACAGGTAAACAAGAGATTTACAATATCATTGACATTATGGCTTTCTAATATATACTGAATTAGTTGTAAGTAGTTAAGTATATTGTATATATTACGTCATATTAAAGGGCTAATATGACTACATCCTATTAAAGGACTAAGAATCACTATTAATTGATTATGTGACATCAAGTCAGGGTCAACTGTTAGCAACCACATAGATAAGATTTTCTCCAAGATAATCTTTCCCTAACCTGGTCCAACAGTGCACCTATCACCTCTGTAACTGAGTCCATCCACCTTGCTGCTGGTTGTCCTCTTCTTCTCTTTCCTTCCACCTTTCCCAGCATTATAGCCTTCTCCAAACAACTAGATCTTTGTATAATGTGTTCTAAGTATAATAATTTGAGCCTGATTATTTGTGCCTCAAGTGAAAACTCTGGGTAGATTTGTTTGATGATCCATTGGTTTGTTTTCTTGGCTGTTCATTGTATTCTCAGGAGTCTTCTCCAACACCAAACTTCAAAAGTGTCAATACTCTTTCTAACTGGCATCTTCAAAGTCTAACTTTCACTTCCATAAAGTGTCACAGGGAATAGTATGGCATCTGAATATCTTTTCCAAGGCTTTCATGGCTATTCTACCAAATGCTAGTCTGCAGCGTATTTCTTGACCTCTTGTTTCTTTACAGTTGGTGGTTAATCCTAAAAGGCAGAAGCTGTCTACTATTTCAATATCTTCATTACCCGTTCTTAAGCTGGTCATTGTTATTAGTTTAGTTTACTTTATATTTAATCTTAGTCCCATTTTTTCACTGTGCTCCTTGACTTTTATTACTAGAGCTTGCAGATCCTTTGCATTTTTGGCTATCAGTAGGGTCATCAGGATAGTGAAGGTTATTGATGTTTCTTCCTCCAATTCTAAAACCATGTTCATCTTTTCCTAATTCAGCTTCCATTAATACATATTCAGCATATAGGTCAAATAAATAAGAGGAGAGTATACTTGTCTCACTCCTTGGCCAAACTGGAGCCAGCCTGTTTCACCATGTTCTGTCCAAACTGTAGCTTCCTGACCTGTATATAGGTTTTGCATGAGGACAATGAGATATTTTATTTATTTTTCATATTTCTATGCTGCCCATCTTGAGAAACGAGATTCGGGAGTTCCCATTTTTCTAAGCATGTTCCATAGCCTGACATGATTGAAACAATCAAAGAGCTTTCTATAATCAATAAATACTGACTTATTTTTACCAATAGAAGAGAATAGATGTCGCTCAGGGATGAACTACAGAGTCCTTGATGTTCTCTGAGCTTGTTTGCTTGCAGACATTTCATTACCCAACTAGGTAACATCATCAGTGCTAGCGAGTGTGGGGTTTGCTCCCTGTTTATATACTGTAGCTTGCTCCACCAGTGTTGGTGGGGATGTGGTTTTCTCCTTGGTAGTTCCTTGATTAGGGTATTGTGTTCTGCTTGCTTGCTTGTTTGTCTCCTTGGTAGTTTCTTGATTTATTTTTTGGTATTCTTTGTTGTTGTTTATTCGTTTAGTCGCTTCCGACTCTTCGTGACTTCATGGACCAGCCCACGCCAGAGCTTCCTGTTGGTCGTCAACACCCCCAGTTCCCCCAGGGACGAGTCCGTCACCTCTAGAATATCATCCATCCATCTTGCCCTTGGTCAGCCCCTCTTCCTTTTGCCTTCCACTCTCCCTAGCATCAGCATCTTCTCCAGGGTGTCCTGTCTTCTCATTATGTGGCCAAAGTATTTCAGTTTTGCCTTTAATATCATTCCCTCAAGTGAGCAGTCTGGCTTTATTTCCTGGAGGATGGACTGGTTGGATCTTCTTGCAGTCCAAGGCACTCTCAGAATTTTCCTCCAACACCACAGTTCAAAAGCATCGATCTTCCTTCGCTCAGCCTTCCTTATGGTCCAGCTCTCGCAGCCATATGTTACTACAGGGAACACCATTGCTTTAACTATGCGGGCCTTTGTTGTCAGTGTGATGTCTCTGCTCTTAACTATTTTATCGAGATTGGTCATTGCTCTTCTCCCAAGGATTAAGCGTCTTCTGATTTCCTGACTGCAGTCAGCATCTGCAGTAATCTTCGCACCTAGGAATACAAAGTCTTTCACTGCTTCTACATTTTCTCCCTCTATTTGCCAGTTATCAATCAAGCTGGTTGCCATAATCTTGGTTTTTCTGAGGTTTAGCTGCAAGCCAGCTTTTGCACTTTCTTCTTTCACCTTCATCATAAGGCTCCTCAGTTCCTCTTCACTTTCAGCCATCAAAGTGGTATCATCTGCATATCTGAGATTGTTAATGTTTCTTCCAGAGATTTTAACTCCAGCCTTGGATTCCTCAAGCCCAGCTTGTCGCATGATGTGTTCTGCATACAAGTTGAATAGGTAGGGTGAGAGTATACAGCCCTGCCATACTCCTTTCCCAATCTTAAACCAGTCCGTTGTTCCGTGGTCTGTTCTTACTGTTGCTACTTGGTCATTATACAGATTCTTCAGGAGGCATACAAGATGACTTGGTATCCCCATACCGCTAAGAACTTGCCACAATTTGTTATGGTCCACACAGTCAAAGGCTTTAGAATAGTCAATAAAACAGAAATAGATGTTTTTCTGAAACTCCCTGGCTTTTTCCATTATCCAGCGGATATTGGCAATTTGGTCTCTAGTTCCTCTGCCTTTTCTAAACCCAGCTTGTACATCTGGCAATTCTCGCTCCATGAATTGCTGAAGTCTACCTTGCAGGATCTTGAGCATTACCTTACTGGCATGTGAAATGAGTGCCACTGTTCGATAGTTTGAACATTCTTTAGTGTTTCCCTTTTTTGGTATGGGGATATAAATTGATTTTTTCCAATCTGATGGCCATTCTTGTGTTTTCCAAATTTGCTGGCATATAGCATGCATTACCTTGACAGCATCATCTTGCAAGATTTTGAACAGTTCAGCTGAGATGCCGTCATCTCCTGCTGCCTTGTTATTAGCAATGCTTCTTAAGGCCCACTCAACCTCACTCTTCAGGATGTCTGGCTCTAGCTCACTGACCACACCGTCAAAGCTATCCCCGATATTGTTATCCTTCCTATACAGGTCTTCTGTATATTCTTGCCACCTTTTCTTGATCTCTTCTTCTTCTGTTAGGTCCTTGCCATCTTTGTTTTTGATCATACCCATTTTTGCCTGGAATTTACCTCCAATGTTTCTAATTTTCTGGAAGAGGTCTCTTGTCCTTCCTATTCTATTGTCTTCTTCCACTTCCGCGCATTGCTTGTTTAAAAATAATTCCTTATCTCTTCTGGCTAACCTCTGGAATTTTGCATTTAATTGGGCATATCTCCCCCTATCACTGTTGCCTTTTGCTTTCCTTCTTTCTTGGGCTACTTCTAGTGTCTCAGCAGACAGCCATCTTGCCTTCTTGGTTTTCTCTTTCTTTGGGATGTATTTTGTTGCCGCCTCCTGAACAATGCTGCCAACTTCTGTCCATAGTTCTTCCGGGACCCTATCTACTAAGTCCAGTCCCTTAAATCTATTCTTCACCTCCACTGCATATTCCTTAGGAATATTAGTGAGCTCATATCTAGCTGATCTGTGGGTCTTCCCTAATCTCTTGAGTCTGATCCTAAATTGTGCAAGAAGAAGTTCGTGATCTGAACTACAGTCAGCTCCAGGCCTTGTTTGTACAGATGTCCGCCACCTTTGGCTGCAAAGGATGTAATCAATCTGATTTCGGTGTTGTCCATCTGGTGAAGTCCATGTATAAAGCCGTCTCTTAGTTGTTGGAAGAGAGTGTTTGTTATGCAGAGTGAATTGTCTTGGCAAAATTCTATCAGCCTATGTCCTGCTTCGTTTTGTTCTCCCAGGCCATACTTACCTGTAATTCCAGGTGTAATTTGACTGCCCACCTTAGCATTCCAGTCTCCTGTGATGAAAATAACATCTCTTTTAGGCGTGTTGTCCAGTAGGTGCTGCAGATCCTCATAGAACTGCTCTACTTCAGCTTCTTCAGCATTTGTGGTTGGGGCGTATATTTGGATCACTGTGATGTTAGATGGCTTGCCCTGAATTCGAATTGAGATCATTCTGTCGTTTTTTGGGTTGTATCCAAGCACTGCTTTAGCCACTTTACTATTAATTATGAAGGCTACTCCATTTCTTCTGTGGTCCTCTTGTCCACAGTAGTAGATCTGGTGGTCATTTGATGTGAAGTGGCCCATTCCAGTCCATTTCAGTTCACTGACGCCCAGAATGTCTATCTTTAATCTTGACATCTCACCAATAACCACATCCAATTTGCCCTGGCTCATAGATCTTACATTCCAGGTTCCAGTGGTGTGTTGATCCTTAGAACATCGGATTCGCCGTTCACCACCAGCACCGTCAGCCGCTAGCCGTCCTTTTGGCTTTGAGCTAGCTGTGTCATCACATCTGGGGCTAGTTGAACTCATCCTCTGTTCCTCCCCAGTAGCATTTTGACCATCTTCCGACCTGGGGGTCTCATCTTCCGATGGTATACCGACATATCTCTGGTTGTACCAATCCATTTAGTTTTCACGGCAAGAATACTGGGGTGGGTTGCCATTACCTTCCCCAGGGATCGCATTTAGTCTGACCTCTCTGTCATGACCTTCCCATCTTGGGTGGCCCTTCACGGTTTAGTTCATGGCATCATTGAGGTGCTCAAGCTCCAGCACCACGACAAGGTAACGATCCTTTGCTGAAGGGTATTCTTTGGCTTTCTCAATTATCCTGTCATGGAATTTGCAGAAGTAAGGAGCACAACATCAAGGAGAAATTGCCAGCTGTTTTTCAACAATCATTGGTTGCCTGCTTTACAAGAAAGAGGGGCCCTGAACAATAGAAAGGCAGGTATTCTTATACATTTTGGAGTCCAGGGGCAGGAAATCTGAGGGATCTGATTTGTGAGCAAGTTTTCAGGAAGTAAGATGGGGTTAAACAAAGGAAAAAGTATTTTTCTATTTTAAAATAAAACTCGCGCCTCTTCAGTAGACAGCGGGGCTGTGGATTTCATTGTTAACAAGAATGGAACATTCCGATAACCAGGGGCCCACACCTGATCAGAATGGAATGCCTGTGGTTTCTCACCTTAGAAGAGAATATATGTAGCTCAGGGCTGAGCTGTGGAGCCCTTGGTGCTCTCTGAACTTAGTTGTTTGCTTGCAAACATTTCATTACCCAACTAGGTAACATCATCAATACAAGTAAGTGTGGGGTTTGCTCCCTGTTTATATACTGTAGCTTGCTCCACCAGTGTTGGTGGGGGTGTGGTTTTCTCCTTGGTAGTTCTTGATTAAAGTGTTGTTTTCGACTTCTTTGTCTGGTGTTAATTATCTGGGTGTATGCTGCTGGAGAGGATGTGTTCTGGTCTTTTTGTTTCCTTCTCAGCTTTTTTATTGTCTCTTGAATGGTGTGTAAATGTGGTTTATCTCTATGTGTCTGTTGATGGCTGATGTATCTGAATGCCAAGCTTCCAGGAATTCCCTAGCATTTTTGGATTTGGCTTGGTCTAGGATGCTCTCAGTTTCCCAGTTGAAACTGACGTTGAGTCTGTCCCTGTGTTGTGAGATTAAGGAGTTTTCATTGTGACTTCTGACTGCTAGCTAGTGTTCGTGGATGAGCTCTGCTAGTCTTCTGCCTGTCTGTCCTACATGGTGGCTGTTACAGTCCTTTCACTGTATGTTGTGGATGACTCCTGTTTTTTCTTCTTGGGCTACTGGGTCTTTTGGTTTACTTAAGATGTTTTGGAGGGCTTTAGTTTGTTTGTGTGCTACGGTGATGTAGTGTGGTTGTAAGGTGGTTGTTTCTGAGATGTTTCTGATGTATGGCAGTGTTATCCTTTTTATAGCTTGTGCTGGTTGTGCTATAGTGGGTTGAGTGGTCAGGCACTTTTTGATAAAGATGAGTGGGTATACATTTTTTGGAAGATGTAAGTCTGTTTCCTTTTTCTGGTATTCTGGGTTGCTGCAGTGTATTTGTGCTCATCTAAATAATGTTCTTACACAACTCCTCTTGTGGGAGGTTGGGTTGTTACTTTGGTAATGGAGCACTTGTTTAGTATGGGTTGTTTTTTTGATAGACTTGTGTTTCTAATTTGCTGTCATTTTCTCTGCTGATGAGGATATCCAGGAAGGGTACGTTGATATTCTCTTGTTCCCTTTTATTCCTTTGAAGCTACCATAGATTGTTTCATGTGTCTTCTCTAGTTGTTCCTGTTTTATTATGACGAAGGTGTCATCTACATACCAGATCCATACTTTTGGCTGTATGCATGGGAGTGCTATAGTTTCTAGAAACTGCATAGTCTCTGCTATGAGTCCTGAGAGTGATGGTCCCATGGGCGTTCCTCTGATTGGTTGGTATATTTGTCCATCAAACTGAAAGTAGGTAGTGAGGCAGAGGTTGGTGAGATCCATGATTCTGGGTATTTCAGTCTTAATGTATTTGGTTAGGTTGGGTGTATTGTAATGCTACAATGGATTCTTTCACTAGTTCTGGGTCCATGGATGTAAAGAGTGCTGTGACATTGAATAAAACCATAATTTAATCTTCATCTATTTTTAGGTCTTTGATTTTTTGGAGGCCTGGTAGTGGAGAGTTGATAGAATATTTGGTGCCCTCTGTGAGATGTCCAAGCTTTTTTGTAAGTTCTTTGGCTACGTTGTATGTTGGGGTCCCTGGTAACAATACAATTAGACAAAGAGGTATGTTGGTCTTGTGCATTTTTGGGTGTCCATAGAAGTGTGGGAGGACGGGTCTACTGCTTTTCATCCACCACTGTTCTTCTTTTGTGATTTGACCTTTCTTGGTTAGATCATTAAGGGTTCTCTTGATCCGGTTGTCTAGTTTCTGTATTGGGTTGGTGTTTACTGGAATGTAGATTTCTTTGTCCTCCAGTAATTCCTTGGCTTTTTGTATGAATTGTGATCTGTCCATGATAACTGTGGTTCAGCCTTTGACTGCTGGGAAGATTATAGTGGTGTGGTCCTTCTTTAGGTTTTTGAGGGCTGCTCTGTCCTCTGCTTTGAGCTGGTTCTGATTCTGTGTTCTTCTGGTCTGTGGTATGATTGTTTGCCTTATGGTTTGTTTGTTTATTTGAAGACAGTGTTAAGAATGAAGAAATCGTTGGATTGGCAGAATCTGATAAGTCATTCTTCTACTTCATTTTGGTTTCCTAGGCCATACAATCCAACTACATTTTCCAACTTTGGCATATTTATATTAATATTTCCAACTTTGGCATTCCGATCTCCAATCACAAGCAGCACATTTTGTTTGCACATTCTGTCAATTTCAAATTGAGCTTGATCATAAAATTCATCAACCTCTTATTCTGCAGCAGTGGTTGGATAATCATCATTTTAAAGGGTTGTCCACAGAGTCTAATTGATATTACTCAGTCACTGATTGCATTATAGTCAAGTACTGTTCTTGCTATACTCTTCCTAACTATAAAACCAGGACTATTCCTTCTTTGTTTTCCATTTCCTGAGTAATAAACAGTGTGAACTTCTGACTGAAAGCGTGCAATCCCACTCCATCTTAATTCACTGTTGCCTAAGATGTCAGTGTGTAGTTTTTTTCATTTCATCTTTCACCATGAACAGCTTTCCTGTGTTCATGCTTCTTATGTTCCATGTTCCATATTTCCATCGGAAATCGTGGAGAGAGCTGGCTTATGAAATCGCCAAAGGTCAGATACAACTGAATGGATAATTCGATTCGATTCGATGTTCCATGTTCCAATGGTAATTCTGTCTTTGCAGCGTCAGATTTTCTTTTCCTATATGGCAGCTTCAGAAACTAGACATCCCAAAGGCTTTAATCTAGCCATATTATAAGCACCATTAGTACTCCAAAAGATCCTCAGCTCTTCCTCAATAGTATGTTGAGTGTCATCTAACCTTAGAAGCCCTTCATCCGGCATTTTATCTTCAATCATTTTTTCTATCCATGTGGTTTTCTTGATAAAAATACAGGAATGGTTTACCACTGCCTTCTCCCACATAATAAGAATTGATGTCTTTGTCATTGTCACTAAAGTGATCTTCCATCTCTAGCATCTTCCTATATTGCTGCTGCCCAACACACTGTAGGTGTCTGCATGCTTTAGGTGGGCAGCTAGGATGACCTTTATACCTTGGGTGACCCTGCTAGGAATATATACTTTATGCATGCACTCCCCAGTGTTCTTTGCCCATCTCTTTCCTGAACATCCCATACCATGATGGGGTAGCACAGCATCGATAAATCCAGATTTTGGATGTGGTACCAATCTATGTATTGTATTCTAAGAATGGTTTCCAGTTTGAGTTGAAATCTCTGCTAGATTTGCTTTTAAGGTACAGATTATTCTAGACATCAAAGCATATTCCCACAACTTGGTTATCTATTCTTCCATTGAAGGGATCAGACTTATTCTTTCTAGTAAGAGACATATAGTATCCATGCAGCAATTATTATATATAAAGCTAATTCAGTATACTTTGAGGGGATATAAGGTTTGGTAACTTTAGTAAGAATATTGTAGGTTGAAATGGGAATTCAACTTTTAAGATTTGTTTCATTCTAGTATGGATCATTTTCCAGAACTATTGAGCTTCAGGACATTGCCACCAAATATGAAATCATGATTATATTTCCAACATTTTTTGAAAATGAATTGTCCATTTTAGCTATCAAAACTGGGTGATATACAAACAATAAAGCATACTAATTTTATCTGAGTATAATGTTTGAAGTAAATTTAACATTCTTCTATATAAATTCCCATTGTTGCAACTCTATTACTTCATTCAAATTCAGCATCCATTTAACCATACAATCTTTGACCAATTTTGATACAGCAATTTATTGAAGGGCATTTGTTGGAAATATGTATGTGATCTGGCTCTTTGACCAGTTTAATTTCTCTACCCCTGTTGAAAATTACTTAAATTAAGACTTAATAGGAGAAAATTCCAGTATCCACTCAACTGGAAGCAGTTGAACTCAATGGAACTTCTGAGTAGACATATAGCACAAAAAGGATAATAGATTTCTGTTTTGGCTGTCTGCTTTGTGTTTTATTTAATCCCCACTGTCACTCACCCCTTGCCCTTCATCCTGAAGGCAGACACAGAATTTATTAAGGGCCCCGTTTCTTGGCTATATTAACATCCATACACTGTTTACTTGGTGGCCATATATATTTATTTTGTACTTTTAATTGTTTTTAATTATTTCAACTGTTTTATGGTTTTTATGATTGTAAGCCGCCCAGAGTCACTTGTTGAGATGGGCAGCTATAGAAATTAATTTTAATTAATTAAATATTGCTCCCAGAACAAAGTCAGTTTTGGTCTGCAAATGAATGAGAGAACTTCAGCCAGAATAGAATAACAGGAATGAAAATATATTTAAATATCTCAATTTTCTATTCTAAAAGTTCTGTTAGGGTATTGAAACATCCTTTTATGAGGGATAGTAGGTGTATTTTAGACAATAGCCCAGTAAAGCAGGACTAGGAAACTTTGGTAGGCTGATGGGTACATTTAAAATTTAGAATTTGTGCTTGTTTCCCAGCTGAAATTGGGGTGGGGTAGAGACTAGCACATTCATGAAATGGATGCCATGCTGATGCAGCCAGTCACAAAACACCATTTTACTAGGAATGGAAAGTAATGAAACTATTCCTCATTACCTCTCCTAGGAATTATCTCTACTTTTGCCGTATTTCCTTTGCCACATTCTCTTTAAGCCACAATCACTCCCAAGAATAATCTCTAACAATATTTACTTTTGTTGTGTTGAACACACACACACACGGTTACAATCACCCACCATTTAAATTGTATTCCATTTATTTTTTGAGAATGCCTAGGAGGAAAATGTTTTGTTTTCTAGCATGCCAGCTTCACATTTATTATTATTAATTGTAAGACTCTAAAAGGAAAAAAAAGACACATGATTCAGAAAGTAGCAAGTAAAGTATATGTGCATTGTATGGAATCAAATCTTTATATACATCAACAGTTTCAAACACTGAAGCACATTAAGATCTCTTCCTGAATAGTTATTGCCCATATAGTCTTGTCTTTTGCA
The DNA here is from genome assembly GCF_035149785.1 of Candoia aspera. Classification (NCBI taxonomy): domain Eukaryota; kingdom Metazoa; phylum Chordata; class Lepidosauria; order Squamata; family Candoiidae; genus Candoia; species Candoia aspera. Next base: position 34,177,162 of record NC_086156.1, on the reverse strand, counting down.
GTATACAAATATAAAGCTGACTTGTACAGATCTAGACCACTAATCCATTTAGCTCAATATATTTCTATGTTGGCTACAACAGCTCTCTAGGATTTCCAGCAGAGATTTTACTTGCCCCTTGCAGACTGACCTTTTCACCGGAAATAATTCAATTTGAGACACTCGACATAGAAACATATGCTCTTCAGTTCTGCCAGAATGGAATGAACAAATGAGGTAATTCATTTTCCTACTTTGAGACTTAGGTTTCATAGACCAGTTGAGGTAATCAGGTATTCAAATACACAGTGGCAGGGTAAGGTTTGTGAACTAAGGATGGGCTGGAGGAACCTGTGTATTTCAGTGTTTAGTTTTGGATGCCTCTTTCTAGAAGAGTAACCATGTTAGTCTACTGCAGAAAAAATAATATAGCTAAGGTTAGACTAAGGATTAGTAATAATAATATGGGCTGGGATGAGATAAGAGTTTATACTATCTTGAACTCACTTGATCAAGACAGAATAGAAATGTGTAAAATAAATCAAGGTAGAAATCCTCAGATACCCCCATATCAATGGTTCAGAGCTAAGGCATTAGATTTAAAACAATATTTATTCTTCATAAATTGAATCACTTTTTGAAGCAAGAAAATTAATTGCCACAACAGCATTTTGAGAAAATTTGTAACAGTTCTGCAGAGTGACTAGAAAACATCGTGAAATTCCAAGTGAGTTGGTTTTGTATATCACTATAATCCATGGTTAACTGAACCACGGTTTACTGAATTATTTATCAAATTTCGTCACTGCCCTTCTCCCCCAAAAGAGGGACTCTGGGCGGTTTACAATTAACTTAATTGCCTGGATTTCCAGAACAGTCATAAACTAATCACTCAATACACAAAATCAATAACCGTGTTCATCGAATGTACCACATGACCCAGCTGATATAGCGAATCAATGTTGAAGAGTGGAACAACTGCAATCATACTGACTTGGAATAATTGTTTTTATAACACTATTGAAGACTGCCATCTACTGAATAATCATCAATGCTGCTCACAGAAACAGATTAGTCATATTCTCTTACCTTTTGTTTCAGCAAGTGTAATAATATAGCTCATAAATAAGAATCTGAAATCAGGCATTCTCCCTATGTTTTACATCATATCCTGTATATTTGCAAGTGCAATGTGAACTAAGTGTAATTAAAACAAAACAAAAACCATGATTCCAAAACAAAAAAGCATCTAAGTCAACATTCTTCTCTCCCATTCTGTTTGGATTGGTGATACCTAGCAACCAAATTAGAATTTAATTTTTAAAAAGTTGTCATTCCTGAAAAGTGAATTTACATTGCAATTATATACAAGCATTTATTTGGAGTTAAGTACAATCAATCTCAAAGGAATTTACTTGGTGGTACATAGAATTGAGCTTAACAAAAACTTATTTTGAAATCTGGAACCATCCGAAATGGCTTTCTTAAATATTCTGTTCTATGCACAGGGCCAATCAGACAGGCAAAGTTGGCAAAGCACCTTTTAAATGGATTCATAGTGGGAAAGCTCACAGGATGCAAGGAGCACTTGGCTCAGGAAAATAATCTGTGGAGAATGAAGGTGAATTTTTAATTGTTCAGAAGAGCATAAAATAGATCCAGGAAGGGCATACTGTCATTCAAGAAAGCTACAAGGTAACAAGGGTGAAAGCATATGCCAAAAAAACCCACCAAGGGCGAGGCTGCTTAAGTGCTTACATACAAATATCAGATGCCTCTGAAATGGAAGAGTTGGAGTGTTCGATACTGGGAAAAAAACATAGATAAGCAAGTGTTACAAAAACTTGATGGAAGAGAAATAACCAATGAGATAAAATTATCCCTGGATATAGTTTGATAGAAGAGGCAGGGAAGGACATTTTGGGAGCAGAATTGTACACAAAGAGGGTATGGAGTCCCATAAAATAGGAATCTTTAAACAGTGCAACACTTCCCCTGAATCACTCTCTAGGATTCCAGCAGTGTCTCCATCAATTACCCAACGTTAGTAGTAGAGACGTGCTATTGCACACACATGCCCAAAAAAGGGCCCATTTGCACATACACTTCATCAGAGCGCAGACATTTCCTGGCATTATCCTTTTTTATGCCATGTCCCCATGATATTGCCTTCACCTTGTCTCCAACCCAACAGCAATACAGTAAGCCACCTTATCCATCCTGGGTCAGTGATTTCCCCTATTCCAGTATTATCCAATATTGTGCGATAGCATGTCTCTAGTACCAGCTTACTTTGGGGGATTGATGGAGACACTCTGCTGGAAATCCTAGTGTGTGATTCAGGTATATAAAATCTTTGTCACCCATTAACTTGGAGAGAAATAAGATGTCTGACAATGGAGACAGCAAATTTCATGCCAGTATAGCTTTCTGCCAGTTCAAGGATGGGTGGATACCACTTCAATTCAGCAGTAGAGAAAGGCCTTAGTTATAGCTGACTTACAGATATAAAGTAACATTTAAAAAGTATCTGTCAAGAAAGTCATACTAATTGGAGACTTCATCACCCTCAGATACTTTTGACTACGTCATCAAACTTGTTGAAGAGGGTAACATAATAGATACCGTATTATTTGGACTGTCGACAAGACTTGACAAAATCTCTCATCAAAAGCTTTGAGAAAACTCAGCCATGAGTAAAAGGGCAATTGCTGACATAGACTGGCATTTGTTAAAAAAACAAAGCAGAAAGTAGGACCATGTGGGCAATTCTCACACCACTGAAATGGGCAAAGTGGGCTTTTCCTATGTTTTGGGACCAGTACTGTTTAACTTGCATGTAAATTACTTCAAGTTAGGACTAAACAGTAAGGTGGCTGCATACATACATACCCATCATGCTATTCATTTTCAAGGTAAGCATTATGCAAAGCGTAGAAGCCTAAGAAATACAGGTAGGGCTCAATTAGTGTGGTTAATGAATCCCACAAAATGGCCACATTATTCAAATTCACATTATTCAGTGGTATTTCTATAGAAAATATGTAATTGGTTCCTGCTTGATGGAAATAAGCTATTAAGTTTTAAACATAAAATTTTATATGAATATTAATGAAATATTACAGTAAAGGATAAAAAGAATATACTTTAAATTTATGGTTAACTAAGTCACGGAGTAGTTATAGAAAGCAAAATAAAAACAAAAAAAATTCTACTGTAGATTCAGGCATTCCAACATCTCGTCCTATTTTAGTGTTGCTATGACCACATTCATGTATTTCAATTACATCAAATTTTTGCTCTAATGTAATGAGCTTTTTAAAACTTGTACTGTTTTCCTCACAGAATCTTCCTTTTGTCCATTGTGCACGAAGATTAGCAGCGTCGAAAACCCCAACTGCAACTTTGCATGTGCTAGCCTCAACTGCAGATGTGCTAGCCTCACATTAACTGAATTTTGGGTATCAATTTACAATTACACTAAATTAAATATTGCGTTATTCGAACTTGCACTAATCATGACCAATCTGTAGCAAGGCAAAGAAATTAAAATCATAACATTTTAATATAAAACGTAGTTTATGCTAATACCATTCACTTACTCTCCATATATTGCTATACTTGCAAACCATCCTCACTTCCATACATCCATACACTGCTTGATATACTGCCTTGTTTAAACTTTTCATTGCTTTTTCAAGATCTCATCAGCCTACAACTTTCTAGGGCTTCCCCTTCTGCTTGACAGTTCACTCTTCCTTCATATATTTGCTTTGTGATTTGATCCTAATTCATTCTTTCTACATGATCAAATCACCTCATGTACTGATTTCATACTGATCACTTTTTTTTTATTCAATCAACATCCAACACTGATTAAATTTTTCTGTTCTTGGTTATATATTTATTCAATTTTCTTACCCATAATTGAGACACTCTCAGTGGGTTATAATCTCAATAATAAAATGTCCACAGTATAAATAATAATTTTACATAACAGTAATTGAAGCATAGAAAAAATAGAAAATCCACCAATCAAAAAGCAGTAAAAATAGAAGGCAACATCATACAACTCAACCCCCCCCTTAAAGAATTAATTTTTTTCCCCAGAAGCTCATAAGGTTGGTCAGAGTTGAGATGGTCAATGCCAAGCCATGTAGGGCACTTAAAGTTAAAACCAGTACTTTGAATTGCATATGGAATAGAAAGCCAGCGCAGTGCCAGAGTCGCTGTTGTAATATGCTCATGTTTAGTGTGTACCCACCAATGACCAAGAGATTGCATTCTGGACTAACTGAAACTTCCATGTGGTCTTCAAAGGCAGCCCTTTGTAGAGTGTGTTGCAGTAGTCCAACCAAGTGGCGAACTCACGTGCCATTTCATTTGAGGTGACTATATACAGCGCATTAGCTTTAGGAGCTATCCAGGCTCTGCTCAGGGGTTACAACAGCAATTGGGACTGGAATTTCTGTTGCTAAGTGATGCGGTCATAAAATGTGATGTTGGAAATCACGATCACGTGACTGCAGCTCACTGCAACATTGCAATCCTGAGCCAGGCACTAAACGCCCAAATTGCAATCATGTGACGGCGGGGATGCTGCAGTGGCTGCAACTTCATGGACCAGCAGTAAGTCCCCCCCATTCAGCATCATCCTAACTTTGAACGGTCACTGAACAAGTGGTTGTAACCGGAGAACTACCTGTAGGCTCATCTGCATAAAAACATACATTTTTATACAACTTCAAGAAAAACGTAAGCAGAGAGAAATACAAACACTGAACAAAATAGAAGAAATCAGCAAATTATAGAAAAATTGAAGGGAACCTCAAGTGTCAGGAAATAGGTTTATTGAAAGGCAGTAAACTCATTTCACGTTTAGAACTCTGATTCTTTCAGGGTGGTGCCGTATTTATTCTTATAGTAATTTTCAGAAGTGAGAGAAATTGTTATTACCGTTTAATGAGAGAAGTTGATACTTTTTTTTTTTAATAAAAAGTGATTATGGTGAGCTTCAAGAATCCATTCTATTTACCCAGCATATGCATGGAATCACTGACTCAACTATAATAGAAAAGGCTAACCTGACAATTAAGTAATACATGACAAGAGTTCTTATTGCTCACCCACACAGAATATAACCAAAGTCAAATGAATCCATAAACTGACCCAAAAATACCAGAGGTGAGTGATAACTTGTTGACAAATCTGTTCCACAGAGTGGACTATATGGCCGTTTGTCTGAAGAGCTTCAAGAGGTATCGCTAGTGCAATCAGTACATACAGCAAAAATTTAAAGGCAGTTGCCTCAATACTTTTTATAGGCACATTAAAAAACTTGTGTATGAAAAAATGCTAGTTATTTGCATGCACTTGTGTTTAAAAATTAATCATGCATACAGTAACCCTATTTGAATGATCGAATTGTGACTTAACAATTGACCATTATGATATGCATGTGTTCTATATTCCAACACAGAGTCCTCTTTGCTGCAGTTTTGCAGTTCCACTCAATTTTGCTAGCTATATAAATCTATCAGACAATCAATTAAAATAACTTTATGTGAAGTACATATCGGGCATTAGTGGTAATAGTTGCTAAACAAGCCAGGACTATGGCATCAATAAATTATTAACTTGTGAAGCATTAGATTACAGGGTTTAAGGATATTAAGTCAGGATTTGATTGCTCAACCATATACTTTGAGTACTATAAAGGTGATAATCAAGTCTGGATACTAGTCTTTTAAAAACTGAAAAAAATTCAGTATACCACAGGAGTGTTTTATGTTCATTTTTCTCTTGTTTTGCATTCTGGGAGCAATTTCTCATTTCTTATTTTGCACATCTGTGGGAGAAACTGCATTTCATTTAACTGTCTAGTTATAGCAGTTCTTTGGGGAAAAAAACTCTGCCTCTATCCATTAGTGGATGTTATCCATACCAAAATAGCCTTCGAAACCTCTTAGCTTCCTGCAGTTTGGCAAAGAAAGCACAAGAATATAAAACTATTTTATTGATAGCTGTTCACCAGTATGTACAATAAAGTAAGTAATATACAGTGTGCACTTCCAAATTACTACGAAGTTTTCACCTGGTCCCCTTAGAACCAATTTGCCACAAATACTAAAAAGAATGGTTTTACAGACTAAATGGCAGAAAAGATGCATGCACGTTTGTTGTATAGAGAGCTACAAAACACTTGAGAATCTGAACAAATTGCCATTAAGGATCACTATTAACTATCAAGTTTTATAAAACACTTCGTCTAATATGCAGGAAGCAGTATCAAATGCTTTCCTGTAATAAACAAAGTGAATAGCACAAACCTTCTGCTTTCCTCTTTATGCAAAACACATTACCTTAAAAATAACCAAACTGGTAAGTTTTCCACATCTGTTAAGTCAAAATCATACATATATAAAAAAGGGGAGGAGGGAGAGAACGCAAACAATTATTGTGCTTCATCCTCTGGGCAAGAATGCCAAGTTAATCGTTCTTCGTAAAAAGCAATTACAATCTGAGGACATTTCACATTAGCTTCTTTGGCTAATACCAGGTCAGCTTCATCTGAGTCTTTCCTGTTTTAAGAGAGAATGTCCAATTAATATATTGAAAACTATTTCTAAAGTCATTTGGAGACACACCATGGCTCACATAACCATTTTGTGGCCTGCTACTGACCTTTACAATCGTTCTCCTTTAGCCTTGAGAGCATTAGCAGCACTTATGAGTCATCTGTAATCCACTATTATTCCTAAACTTTGGTGGTCTTATTAACACTTTATTTTAACTAAGCATATGTATAAATTCCAGATGGACCAGGTATCATAAGGCAGAGTAATACAATTTGGAACAGCTCTTCATTTCTTTAGGTAGATTAATTGAAACTTGTTCTATTCATGGCTGAACTGCCATGAAGTTAAAATCCACACTTGTTTCTCTGGAGTGCTAATCTTAAAACATGACTACTAGCATCTTTGAGAGTACTGCACACAGCTTAAGCCTCTGCATGTCTATCCCAAAGTTATCTATGTGGTTGTTAAAAGTTGACACCAACTTGATAGGCCATATCAATCAATCAAAACACCATTAACATGCTAGGGCTCTTTTTCAGGCAAGTGGATTTGAATTTATAAGGGTTATTCATGCTTCAAAAGAGGTGCTTTGAAATGCACAGCAGCCCCTATGAAGTATCTGTTTTTGAACAATTAAAAGCAGCTATGTCTTTTTCTCAGTTTACACCAACTGTACAATCTAAAAAAAGACAGCTGCTTCAATGATTTCAATTTCTACATATTTCAAAGCATCTCCTTTGATGGAATTCCCAGCCCTTATATTCAGTTATTAGGAGAATTAAGGAAGTTTTAAGAATTCCTAATCCAATCATTCAAAATTTGTTAGCGCGTGAGAAACATGGGTGGTAGCTAATTTTGAATAAATTCTGCAATCAATAGGACTGAAATTTTGATTTATGAATACAGCTACCAATTTTAAAGCTCTAATGAGAATTAATCACCACAAAGTCAGTGGCACATGTTCCGAAAAAATCTGGAGAGAAACTAGGCTGCTGTTGTGTACATTTAAGTTCTTTTGTGGCAAATTACACAATACACAAGAGCAAAATAGTTTTAATAATTCTGGACAGATACAGTAATATTACAGGTCAGATAGTTTACATGCAATAAAATAAAGTTATAAAATGTTTTGTTATTTCTTAAATAGTATGGTATAATTATCAACACTAAAAAAAAAAAAAAGGAAAACCAACCTTACAATATCCCTTAAACATTATTGGCTTGTTTATAGCAACAGAAAATACTATTTTTTATTCAGTTTAATTGAAGCCACACTGTAATCCACTACTGACATTGCCAGGCTACTACTTACCATTTCATAAGAAACATAAGTTCCCCACTGCTATCTGTGGCTCCAATTATTCGTTCAGGATCAAGACCTCGTGCAAATCCCCTGGGTTTATCAACCTGTTGGAGTAAATATTTCGAGAGAATTTTAAATACTTCCATTATCTTCTGATTATGGAAAAAATCAGCATATGGTCTATCAATACAGTCAGAATAGTATAAATCAGGGCTGGCCTGTAGACCATGTGCATTTCTCAGAGGTCACTTGCAGTCTGCTGCAGATCCTGCCCCGTCTCAGGCATCCTGTCAACCAGCGTTCTCTTATTCTCATCCCCCAGTGAAGGAGTTCAGTATTACCATTTCCCCCACCACCCAAGGAATAAAATCTCCTGCTTTCAAATTCTTTCCTGAGAAATTTCTTAGGAATGGAGTGACAGTGACCTCCTTAAACAATAACAAAGTTAACTTCAGAAGCAGGGTTGCTGAAGAAGAAACTGAGAGTGTGCAGGGATCTGGCATATGCATACAAAATAAATAAAATAAAAATAAATATGTAAAAAGGGATTAAATTTGAATGTGAAGTAGGTTATAAGTGCATTATCCCTGTGCCATGTGCGTGCTGGGAGTGACCCATGAAAATTGAGCCCTTAACCAGGGGGTAACAGATGCCTGTTCCTGGTGTACATGGTCCTCCCTTGCTTTCTTTCTATTCAGACCTGAATGCAAGTTTAATGTTTTCATTAACTTACAGAATCCCTCTTTTTCTTTGATTTGCTGTCCTCAGATTCACTATCTGAAAGGGATTTTCTTTTGGTACCTTCTGTTTTTTCTTTACCAGCTTTCTGAGAATTCAGAAAAGCTTCTATTAGCTCTGGACAATCCAAATTTTCTTCAGGCTCCCATGTATTATCAGCACTAAAAAAAGTTGGTAAAAAAACAAAAACAAAAAAATAGAAACCTGTATCAGGGCTAAACTTGAAGATCAACAAGCCATAGTTGCACATGAAATCCAGATTAATTGCTCAGTTCCTAGAGCAACACATTTGTCAAGAGTCTTTTTTTTTTATAGCCCATTTCTTGTAGACTAGTTGCTATAGTACCTAAACCAAGTTAAAACGCTGCTGGGTAATTATTTCAGTCGATATGTAGCAACCATACTATAGAATGTTACATGCAGTTCCCAGTTGTTGATTTTGCAGTCAACTATTACTGCTATAACTTGACAAATGCAGTCTTCCAAATTCTGAACACTGCCCCCCCACATGGCAATATAATCTCTAAAGCAAGCATAGCCTGTGGAAAAAAATTAATTTTACCTAGAAATCCAGGAAAAAATTATGTAATAATTTTTGCAACAAATTTGATAAATAAATAAATAAAAGGCATGGCCTATATTAATGATGTAATTAACGGTATGGCGTTCAGTTAATCTAAAAACATAAATTGAGGCCCCTGGTTACCGAAATGTTGCTCACCCCTGCTACTAACTGAACTATGCAACGTCATAATATGAGATGCAGCCTGTAGAAGTACACATAAAGTAGCAACCTGAGAGCATTTTAAAAAATCGGTGAGTGGAAAACTGTATTATTATTAAGCATTCAACACTTGCTTTTTTTGCCTGAAATTTATTTATTTATTATTCACATTTCTATCACCGCCCATCTCCCCCTAAAAGGAGAAATGCTATATTATATAGCCACCCAATCCCACAAACATCTTACAACCAACAGAGAAGGAAAAAGTTGGTCAATTCTTAGTTTTTAAAGACTCTCCTGACAAACTGAGTAAATTAAGCACTGTAAACGAGCATTATACTTTGACAGCATGAACTCTTAATTTCCAGATTAGTCTGGATCAATATTGGTATTTTGAGTATTAACATGCTTAACAATTTGTCTTTTTTCCTACAGCTGAAGAATATGCCTGGACAAAATATTAAAGCTTTAACTGTATACACTTGAAAATAAATCCATTGAACAAAATGGTGCTGACTGCTTAGCAAACATGTTTAGGATTGCACTGTACAAGGCATACCTCCAGCAGCATTGTTCATGGCCTATACAGCTACAGCACAATCCAGCGAGAAATGCAGCACTTATCACAACCTTACCAAAGTTAAGCAGGGAAGCCAGTTTTATACTGAAAATATTTTTTATTAGGTCAAGCGTAGTCCAGATACTTTGGACAATAACCCATCATCCCTGCCCATTTTCCATACATAATAGATCTGAATCCAAATGTTCTACAGGATATGAACTTGACTTTTCCTGAAATTGGTTGTAGTAGTCTGTTATTTTCACAGCATATCTGAATGGAACTGTTCAACTTAACACTGGTATTGAAAGCATTTGAGAAAAAAATTGTATGAAGTTCCTTACTCAGTAAATCCCTTCCATTTTAAGAAGTACTCCACCTTGCCATTAACTACACGTCGGTCCAGGACTTTTTCCACAACGAATTCTTCAGGTTCTGCTTCTTCAACTTTTTTGCCTTTGCCATTCTGTTTCTTCCCCATTTTATGCTATAAAACAAAATCATTTGCACACATACATCTTAACAGCTATACTGAACCTTTATTTCAGCCAGGAAGAAAGTTTCATACTCTCTTCATTAAGACCTAGATTTATTTTAAATGAGAGCTTTTGAGGTCTGTGCATTTCTTATCCCTCTCTTATTCCAGTGGCCTAAATATTTTATTCAGAATTACTGTTAGCTATTCCTTTTTTATGGATTAACATTAAAAAACCTTGCATAATAGAAAGCAAGCCAAACAAATTGTGGGTAAGTTCTAGAAAGAGAGAAGCTTCCTGAGTTTTCTGTATACATAAGGAAACACAGCTTGCAATGTTAATAGCAATCAACAGTTAAAAGCAGTTTTGAGGCTTTCAGATGCTATGTATGAAACATTTATCTTATTATTATATACATGCATCATTTCAACTTTCATTAAACATACAAGAAGATACATGTGCAAGAGCAGTTAACATAATTTGACTGAAACTTCACTGACACAAATGCCCTTTGTATCAGTAATGTTAACTCTAATGGAACTTAGTCAAGCTCAAGAAGTTTACAAGGAGATTGAATATGGCTTTAAATTAAACTCCATAGAAAAGCACTTAGCAGCCAATTATTATTCAGATAGCAAGTTATTACATCCACATCATCCTCAAAGCATTCCAACTTCAATAAACACAATTCAGTAAGATGTTATTTTCTGTAATTTATCTATGTGTTGGCTTGAAATCAGTTTATTATTGTAATGTTAGAAGTGTTGCAGTTCTGTTAGAAGCAAATGCAGAGCATGGACACAATTTTGGATGCATTCCATAAAGGGTAATTCAAAATAGGTAATACAGTGACGGCATAGTCCATACTAATCCTCACAGTTATAATAATTGTGGGAAAACCAGATTAAGTGAAACAATGTCAAGGTCTCCCAATTTCAAGTTTTGTGAATCTCAATATAGGGCCATAATCTTTTCTTTAGAGCAGTGTTCTTATGCCACCTTTTGAAAATGAGGAGTATCAAAACAGTCTGAAAGCAGTGTGATAGTTTCTTTGGATTCTGAGGAACTTTATTAAAGGCTAGTATTAAATATCCCACTCACAAAATAGTAGCAAAACTATATATAAATGAGTGATCAACATTTCCAAAAAATGTAAATAACAAAAAAGGTTGTTGTTTTTAATAGGAAGGAATTATTATTTTGGGAAAATTAGAATATATTCTTTATCCAAGTTACTTTGCTGTTTTTTTAATAGAAATATTATCTGTCCTACATGGGATCCAATTTTATACCTGTTCACTGGGACATTGTTTAGGACAGTTTATTTTCAGTTTAGCACAGTCAGGATTGCAATCTCAAAAATATATTTTTTAGTACTAGGCATCACAGAAGTTTGAAGTGAGGTGAAAAGATTAAATACAAAGAAAGGGCCAGTGAGGCTGGATACTGGCTTACAGTACCCAGAAAAACTGGCTGACCATTAAAAGACAACCAGAAATTCACAATCAATAAAAATCTTGATATCCTCTTTTCACAAAATGGCAGCACCCAATGGCAGAAATCCCTTTGGGATGTTATTATTGGGTATGTTTATAGTCTGCATAAAAGTGATCATTCTCTATCATTCACATGAAATCTACATACCATATAGACTAAATAAGCAACATCTTGCCTTAAAATTGAGAAACACTAAAGGTCAGACTACTAGTTCATTTCAATGATCTACTTAAAATCTTGGGAATATAGCACAATTTTTTTTTTAAAGGTTAAAAATACAAATACACATACATGGCATTTTACTGTATGTTCCCCCACCCCTCTATACACAACTACATTCCCACCCCAAAACCAGTTATTTTCTGGCCATATTTTAGAATTCAGATTTATCTATAAATTATAGTTAGCTGCATATTCATGTCAAACCTAGCAAGTTACACCAGTATGTCAAACTGACATACAGTATTTGCACCCTTGGCAGAGTTTTAGATGCAACATTACTGCTGCCTTTTCTAGACCAACACAATGTAACTCAACTGTTTATTTCTATTCTTCATACAAAAATACTATTCTCTTTCCATATTTCCACTCAGTTGATACCTAGTTAAAATACACGATTACTAATAAAACTACACTGTCTTCTAACCTATATATAAAAGTACAAGGTGCAGGTCATAGGACTTTGTGGAAAATACCTACTGGTACCTGAATAAAAATATTTTTCTCCTATAAACAGCATTTTTACAGGTACTAGTTCAGGTGTTCCAAAATTATTGGCCAAAGCATGTCTTTCTAAGAAAGTAGGTGCAGGGTGTGCCTTAAACAAATAAGCTATGTTCAACTCATCCTTTCTTCTACATCTGAAGCAGCTTTTCTCTACAAATAGCAATATTATACTAAGGACACTAATAAGGATATAACTGTATTCTATTAGGATGGGTTCTCAAATGTTGACCAGACTTGTTAACCAAGGAATGACTATGGTGGACTCTGCTCTGTCTTTTTAGTGCAACCCTACCCCCCCCCCCTTTAACAAAACAATCCAATCTATGAAGAACTAAGTTTCACTGTTTTTAATGAGGCCTTTCCACAGACAACTGCAGTCCTATTCATGCTTACCTGGGACTAAAGCCCTTCAAATCAAAGGAAATTCATCCTGGAGTAGATTCTAAGACTGAGCTAAGAGACCTTGCCCACTGATTCTCATCATCAGTAATGCTCACTGATCTAATACATTATCTAGAACAGGGTTTCTCAACCAGGGTTCTATGGAACCCTAGGGTTCTGCGAGAGGTCACTAGGGGTTCCCTAGATCACAGTTTATTTAAAAAATTATTTCAAATTCAGGCAACTTCACATTAAAGAGGTAAGTTTCAATCTTTTAGTTTAAGAACACTGTTAATACATACATACAGTCCTATATATGAAACAAATATAATTTTGTAACTTCTAGCTTATATTTGAGCCTGAATGTGCAAGGGTTCCAAGGCCTGAAAAATATTTCAAGGGTTCCTCCAGGGTCAAAAAGTTCAGAAAGGCTGATCTAGAACATTCCAAGTTCTACCTCTTAGAAAAGGTGCTAGAAAAGGCAGTCTCAGGAAATGTGCTAGACAATGTATTTTTGAAACCCAGCTAAACTGCAGGGACCCCATTCCTCCCATCCCATATCTCATAAAAATTTTTTGAAACAATTTATTTTAATCAAGAATTTTTACATTAACTTGTGTCAGTTTTGCATCTGTTCCTCTAAATTTATATATATTTATAAATGATGTATAAATTTATATCATTACACTATATTTACATATAGTGTAATGATTTACACATCTCAGCAAGTGGCAATGCCTGGCTGACCTTGTCTGGGCTCAGAAATTAAGCAGAGTCAGGCCTTATTAATACTTGGATGGGAAAACTTCCTGGGCTGTAGGCTAGACTGGGAAGTCAAAAAATTATCCAAGAAGGCACCAGGGGCAAACCACTTCTGTTGCCAAAAAACTGCATGGACATTCCACTAAGTCACCAGTAGAACTTGAGTTGGAGATTTTACCTAAGATTTACACAATTGTTGACTTTTCAATATAAGAGAAATAGATTAAGTATATAGTCACATTACTGGGAAGGCTATTCCCCCTCCAACAAACTTGGATTATTCCCTTACCCATGCAGAGGTGAACTGACTGCATAACATAGCAAGTTTGTTGGAGCCAGAGTATGTATATTTTTGAGATGCCTTATTTTCAGGTTGGGTATTTTAATATAATAATGCTGGGGAGAAGAGATGTGGATGTATCTTTTTGCATAGAGATGCCAACAATAAATCTGAAGAAATATGGTGGTAAAATCCTTACATATTTTAGATGGTCATGAACTTACCAATGTAGATTTATTGGTGGCCATTTTTATTGAAGACTTGCTGAGCTTTTACTAGAAAAATGCATGACAAAAGGAACGTTGCATTATATGACGGAAGGCATCTCAATACAATTATGGTCCTTTTTCTATCCAGGAGATTACACACATGCACAGACACATATATATATATTTGTCATTAACAAAGGCTGAACTTCAGTCTCCATCATGCTAGGCATTATTGGGAGTTTGTAAGGCATACCTTGGCTTCTCACTGCCATGTATATCATACATTCTAATCTAACACTTAAGTTTATAGGAAAACCTTATTTTCAAAACCTTAAGACAACATGCTACAATAAAATATATTTGCAAGAGTAAGATACAAGATTATATAACACTGAATTTATTTCAATGTATGTACCAGAAGTAACCACTCAAAAGGATTTCAGAATTACAGCTGCATAAGCTACAGATACTACTATGCATCATAAATATGGTAACCACAATGTAACTTTAACTTAATTCATAAGTATTGGACGTCTGCAGCGCGGCTGTGCGAGTCTTCCTCGAACCTCTCTACGGGTTAAAATTCGGAACGATTTATTTGCAAACCTATAAAGAATATCAGCCATGAGACTCAGCAACGGAAAGAAAAACCAAGATCCCACAAAGCCCGACATTTCACAGCCGTTTTAGGTCACTGCAATTGTGCATCGTGATTCCATTTAGAATAAATGGCGCGAGATCAACTAAGGCCTGGCGCAAAAAAAAACAGACTAAAGTGCGCCTTAAGCACGAGGTACGCGAGCGAGGGCTGGTGGGTGGGAAGGAAGTGATCCCGGATGAGAATCCCCTAAGCAAGAGCGCAGAATGTTGGATCAGAAGAGATGAAAAATGCCAGACCGCTCCGGTCGTTTAGGATGACTCCCTGCCATTACCCCACTTCGACGAGCTCCGAAAGACACCCCATGTCTTGCCCCACCACGTCTGCAAGCACAAGAGCAGCCACTCGAAATCCTAAACCCTCAGCGGTTAGTCTTTTTTAGAAATTAAGTCCACGTCTCCAACTCCTGCTTTGCCCGCGGCCTGGGCCTGTTCCTCGACTACTTATTGCAGATACCCAGGGGCCTTGGGAGAGAAAAGGTCTACGGTCACCAGGGACGATGCCTCTTTGGGTTCAGAGGTGTTTGCACTTCAGTGGTAAAAATACGCGGGTTGCCAATCTCGGGGCTCGACCGATCGTTACCGCTCCGTCCCGCTTGTAAGGAAAGAGGCGAACGCGGGGAGGCCAGCCGAGAAGTCCAAAGGCCGCTCTGGGAAACCCCGCGGCCTCTTTTCAAGCTTGTCAATCCGCCAAGGAAAGGGAGCCGCGAGGGGGAAAATGGAGGAGAGCAAAACGAGGCCACGCCTGAGCATTTCTCAGGAGTTACATAAAATGTAAGCTGAGCATGGCACAGACAGACACACACACACACACACAGAGGTTCCCCACCAGTTCTCTCCTACGCTATTTATCACCGAATTAAAAAAGAGCTGAAGGAGCGAGAGAGGGAAAAGGAGAGAGCGAGAGAAAGATACGGACTTCAATGGTGCCCAACGGCTCCGCTCCCCGTAGTCTCCTGGCTCCCGGCGCGCTCTGAAGCAGCAGCGACATCTGAGGGGGCGGGGGAAAGAAGGAAGGGAGGGGGCAGTGGAGGCAGCCCCGCCCGGCGCCGCTGCTGTTGCTGCTGCGACAGCCTGTTCGGAGGGAGGGGGCTGAACAGGCTCAGCGCGCGCAGCAAACGCCGCCCTCTTTCGTTCCCGCCCTTCACTGCGCCGCCAGCACAGTCGTTAGCCGCTCCGCGCACTCTTCTTGCTGCCGCCGTTGCCTGCGCCGCGCCCGACCGAGAGGACCGCCGGACAGAGGCGAGCCAGGGGCGTCGCTTCAGCAGCTGCACCGTCTGGGGAAAAAAACCCATTCGCTTATTCCTTTCTTTCCTTTTATTTCTTGCCGGCTGAAATGCCTCGCGGAGACCGGGAGAGCGATTGGGTGAGTGAGGTAACGGACGGCGTGGCTTAGTAATGGCCGACTTTTTTTTTCCTCCAAACATCCATTGTGTCCTTACAGGGTTCTTTCGCGGGCGGTGGGCGGGCAAGTTTTCCAAAGCCAGGAGGAAAAGAAAATGGCGGGCGAGAGGAGGGCTGAATTCAATTCTCAACGCTTTTAAAAGCGGCGAGGAAGATTGTGGATGGAGCGACGCAGGCGAAGCCATGAGGCGATTAATGGCGGCCTGTTGCACGTTCGCTTAATGTTTCCCTGAGGAGTTTATTTGGCCAACAGATACTATAAATGCAAAATACGAAAATTACAAACAGTGAAGAGGCAGTATTTTCCCCCTAATAACAGGTGCCACAAAACTGAAAAAACATTATTTATACCCTTTCTCCACGTCGGTCTAGCAAGTAGGAAAGGTAGGTTATGGAGAGGAATAGAGCCTTGATTATTCCTCCCATTTTGGCGCGATTATTGTTCTCCGTGCTTCTTCGGCGATTTCCGGAAAAGGCTGGTGGTGGGCTTTTGTTGCTTTCGGGTTTTCCGGAAGTTACCGAAAGGGTCCGGATGATGGACGATTGCTTTTCGGTGATCTTCCGGCCGTGTCCGAAAGCAGCCGGTTACATCCGGAGACTGCCGAAAAAACTCGTGATGACGATGCGCTTTTTTAGCTACAGTTCGGATGACTATTTAAATTATGGTACACTTACTTTGTTCATTACACACACACACACAATATACTGAAGTAATTTATATCGGTTTAATTAAAGTATTGTTTTAAAAATATGACGAATAATTATATAATCAGTATTTTCTCAAGTTTCTATACACAATTTTTCACGTGCTTATAGCCCTAATACTGGAAGAGGATTCTGTGAATATTTAAATACGCAAGAGTTTAAGGCCGCCATTACTGATCTGACGGACTCTTATTCTCGAACCGCATTACGCGAAACGTGTAGTTCGTACGCTGAATGTGGAAATCAAAGTACGTAGGGTTAATGCGGAAACTCGGCTGTTCGGGATGGCGCACTCGTCCCTGTTAGGATACTAAATGCGGCACAATACGCCATTAGCGTAGGATCTAGAGATGACGCAGAACTTGTTCGTTGGAACACTTGGTGGCGCAGTTGGCGGTACTTGGTTTCTTAACGCGGAAGACGTTAATGGAGAGGAAGGTTCTGGAAGGGCCGACGGCCGTTGGGAAAAGGGGAGGAGACCGTTGTAGCGAATTCGTGTCCTTAAGCCCGGTAAAGAGATGGAAGTCAGTAACCTTTCGATCTACGGCGATGGAGGGAGGAAAACAGAGTCGAAGCCCTAAATGAACACGACTAAGGCAAATGTGCAACATTGATGCCTCCTGTATGCAATTCATATAGTACTGCAAAAGGAGGAGGAGGACGCGTGCGCAGAAGGGAATGAAGTGCTGCTGCTCAGCCTTCTGGGAACGAGCCTCCTCCCCTCGTTGTTCGTCGGCGCCATTTTCTCTTAGAGTCTGCTGAGGAGTTCGGGTGGTTGGAGCCGTCACATGGCGGAGCCATCTTCGCTTGAGAGGCGGAGAATCGGCCAGTCAGAAAAATGTTAACCGCTTCAGAGGTGAAATGGATTAAACTTCAAATGGTCTCTTCACGCTTCAGAATCACGATCTTGCTGTTGTTACATAGCCGGACAAATCGATATCTGCAAACTTGAGCTTTGGGTCTTTATGGCTTAAATTCTTGAATCATCATAGACTTGAACACTTGTGTTTATACAGTGTATTGCATATAAATTTAGGCGGCCATAATTTAGCCTAGGAAGTTACGCAAATCTATACAGTATTGTTATTTCTTATGGCTCAGTTAGTGGGGAATTAGGTTTGTAAATACACTACACTTGATCTTAGCTAAAAAGCCGAGAAGCCTTTTGTAAAACATAGTTATATTAGGTATGAGGAAGCTTTGGCATGAGGCTACAGCCATTTTTAAAAAAAAAGATTTTCACAGTTGACTTAACAAATGGAGAAACTAAATAAAGATAACTGGTGGAAGAACATTATGTGGGAGAGTTGTCTTAGTCTATGGTAATTAAAAATACTCGGAATTCTGGTAGCACCTGTTCCAACTAACAATGTTTATTGAAAGGCATAAGCTTTCTTGAGTTGCTTTTTAATAAAAAGTTGTTAGAAATGTTGCTACCATACTCCTTCTGATATAAGAACAGTATATGCTAAATTCGTTTAAATGGTGACATCTGAAAGTAAAGTTACATTTACTTTGTAAAGTTAAAGATGTGTACAGAACAAAATCTCCATTAAAAGCATTTCTAGTATGATTTCCTTTTTAATTAGAAAATGATGGATAGCTTTCTACAACAGACCACTACATTCCTTTGATTCCATTCCATTAGGTCCAATGACAGACTGCAAAAACAACATGGCTCAAAAGTAGGACTGCATGGAACATTTGTTTTAAAACAGTTGTAGTATCTTCTTTGATTACTTAGAATAATTTAATTTTATTCTCAAGTGGAGGGCTAACCAGCTCCATTTCCTTCCATCAGCTTGTGGTTATATATCTAAGCAGATGCTTTAGATTATAATGCCATTTAAATTTTTCTCTTTGGATGTATAATGTTATTGTTCAAACTTGGTAAGTCTCAGGAGATTCTTTTTTCTTAACAGATGGCTACGGTGTTATTTTAAAACTCCTTTTAGTCAGAAGGGCCTACTTATAAATACTCCTGTTTCAATATCCTTCACATTAATAAATATTTTAGAGTTGACCAACCTTTCGCCACCAAACCTTTAGAGGCCCAGGTTTTAGTGAATAAATAAAATCACAATTTAAACAAAAGGCAAAGTGACCTTTTCAAATTAGTTACATGTTTTAGGAAGGTGATCTCTGTAGATAAACTATAATGTAATCTTGCAGTGCATTATTCAATTGGTGTATTTATTCTCACTGAGTGATATCAAGTTATTTTATTGTGAAAATTATCTCTTTCAGTTCTGTATTAGAAAAATTGCTCTTTCAATTCTTCCAGGCTATCAATTTTCCCATTAAAATATATTGTATGTTTAATATAATGCATAGCAAAACCCACACTAGTACTAAAAATAAAAACCTGTAGAAGTTAAAAGTGTTTGAAATTTATATCCCTGGGGCATTTTTCATAAATGTAAGCATTATATAATACGTATTTTTGCTCCTATATTACCTTTGCTTGTTAGCAAAGGAAAAATACAGTCAGTTCTGTCTGCCTCAGTAGGTGGCTTCAGCAAGTTCCGTTGTAGAGCATTAACATGACCATTTACTGCTTGAGGAATACTTTATTTGCCAGAATTAACTAGGAGAATAATACATATTACTAAAAAAAAAACAACAAAAAAAAACAATTTGATTAAAGTCAAAATTGCTGAAAGGTAAAACTTGTAGCATGGTTGAAAAAGATACAGCTGTCTCAAGATTCTTAAAATTGTATGGTGGTATTACAGCAATTTCACAACATAATTGGAGAGTTGTGTAAAATGCTCATTTCTCATTGTGTTATTTTCTGGCCAAGGCCAGGAAACAATGTAGCCTCTAAACATTTTGAACTTTGATGTTAAAAGGTTGTAAATTGTATACATTGCCAAACAAAGCAGATCAATACCATGTGTTTTCCAGTTTAGATTACTATTTCACTTACTAACTAACAAATACCCAAAACATAGAATATCTTATATTCTAATTATATTACTCTTGTTTTAAAAATCCAATATTGTGAAAGGGTGTAAGACTGTTGTTCTCTCTTTGAATCAGAGGGAAAAGGAGCAATTCCGCAAACTATTCATTGGTGGCTTGAGTTTTGAAACAACAGAAGAAAGTTTGAGAAACTATTATGAGCAATGGGGAAAATTAACAGATTGTGTGGTAAGTTTTGTTTATGTACAATTAATATTTGATTTTGTTAAATACTTGATTTAGGTAGTCTAATGTTCCTGTGGTTTGTGGAACAATTAGTGTACATTTTCCAAGTTTTGAAAATAGGCTGCTAGGCCAAAATATTTTTTGGTTTTTCGTTCTAGCGTTCGTGATCCCATATAGTGGTTTACAAACTATGGTTTCTTTATTGGGGCAGCTTTCCACATTAGACTAAACCAATAACAAACAAGCCATAATATTTTGGTATTATATACTGATGATAGGCCACATACAATGCTACGTAATATGTCACAGGTTTAGTTCCAGAATTCTGAAGAAATGTGGCTAGTTAGTCCAAATAATATTGGGCTGCTGGATGGAGCAACAGTTTAATCTAGAATAAAGAAGTTCTTGAAATATAAAATTTATAGATATGTCAAGTTTATGAGAGACTACAGAAATTCAGGACTAATAAAATACATAAATGCTTCCTTACCAAACACAGCATTTCTATTTTTCAGTGTATTATGTGACATTTTGATCCAGAAAAATGCAGTTGAACTTCTCTTAAGAACCGTGCTTATTAAGTCCAACATTCATATAGGCTCAACTGCAGTGAACCAGTTTACTCTTGCATGTCAGTGTATCTGCCTGATGCTTTGTCCCTATAAGATAACTTTATTTAGTTACTTGTAGACTGTTTTGGTACTAATTTTTTGACATCAATTCCCAAATAGCTGTATTTGGACTATAATTTGAAGTATATAGGCTAATACTGATTTGCAAATGTACACAAAATACATATTTCAAACAGTCATTAATAGAATGTATATATTTCTGAATTTTTCATTTAAAATACTACTTTTATTTGAAAATCCAGTCTTACTGAAGGTGAATCATTTTCTCTTACATTTTCATTTTTAAAAATTGTGGAGGTTTTATCAATGCTAAACAGTGAGTATAAATGTTAGAAATAACTGGCAATAATAGTTTAATAAATCAGGGAGGTCACTGTTTTACATTCTTCAACTTGTAGGTAATGAGAGATCCTGCAAGCAAACGCTCACGAGGATTTGGTTTTGTGACATTTTCATCTATGGCTGAAGTTGACGCAGCAATGGCTGCCAGGCCTCATTCAATTGATGGAAGAGTAGTTGAACCAAAAAGAGCTGTAGCCAGAGAGGTAAGTTTTGAGATATGAGGCTATGTTAGAAAATACTCTGCTTTTCTACTGTATGCCTTTTAATAAAGGCAGTGCTTTATTAAACATTTATAATAAAATGGGACAGCATCTTAAGCCCTTTGGATGTTGTTAGATTCTATCTCAACAGTAAAAGAGTATAGATATTGCAGTTTATAGGAGAATAGTGAGCTGCACATCATCACATCCAATAGGTAAGAAAATGAAAATTAAGGAAATCACAGGGTATAGTAATGCTTCCTTAAATTAATAAACCAGCTTTAAAGCAGGAATGTTGACCAAAGTGCTACTTCATTACAACAGGTAGAAATTTAGTGGTATTTTAGAGCAGGGGAAGGCAATTCATGATTAGAAATATTTTGAGCGTGCATTGTTCCAAACACGAAAGGAGCTGTCAGTGTCCTGACATTGAAATAAGGCTGTTGAGTTGAAACAATTTTTGTGAGATTGGAACAGCCATGAATGCAAAATGCTTTTCAGATCTCTACCCGCGTAACACCTGATTTGCAGAGTCCCGTGGAATAAGTTTTAAATTTCTCCCCTTCCAGCATTTTGTGTAATGGTATGAAGGCTAAAGCGTGCTTCTTAAACTTCCAAAACAGAGGAAGAGTACCCAAATACCAGACCTCTTAATTTATAACTATTATAACTATAAATATTAGCTGTGGTCTCTGGGGAGGAAGAAGATGCCCACCCTTAACTTGGCATGGCCAGCTTTAAAGTTTCAATACACTATTTTTTCAAGGAATCTGGGAAACCTGGAGCTCATGTTACTGTAAAAAAATTATTTGTTGGTGGAATTAAAGAAGACACTGAAGAACATCACCTCAGAGACTACTTCTCAGAATATGGAAAAATTGACACAATTGAAATAATTACAGATAGACAATCTGGCAAAAAGAGAGGCTTTGGATTTGTAACTTTTGATGACCATGATCCTGTGGATAAAATTGTGTGTAAGTATCCAGAAATACTTTAAATAGGTATGTGATTGAGACCTTGAGATTGCAGTTAAACTGTTTAGTATATATTAATAGTAAATGTTAAAGTCAGTTTTGTTCATATGATAGTAAAAACTAACATTTTTAGTTTGTCTATGTAAGCAAATTAGTTACCTTGCTGCTCACAGATAGCTAGCACTCAGAGGTAAGTAGTATCATAAGAAATGCTGTTTTGTTTTTGTTTTTTTAAATGGTAGGGTGTTGGGATAAGTGGCCATACTTTACTATATAGAAAATTGATTGGACTATGCCAGGTTTGCTTATTTCTTGGAAAAAGTATTTAAGATTCTTTGCTAGACATTGATTTTAAATGTTCAGAGCAGGAAAGAAGTATAGAAAATCTGGCTTGTGACTTTAGGCCAATATCAGTGTACTCCAGGCACTCTGCTTATACAATCGGAAAAAGTGAGGTAGTGGGCAAAGATTATTGCATAATTGCTGGAAAAATCCAAGTTGATATGTGTAGCTCTCAAACTTAAGGGGAAATACTGGCTGCGTGCTAGAGTATACCAGCAAATTCCCCATTTATAAAGCAAAAATGCTTGTTAATTCACATATAAATTTATGGGAATAAGACTCATTGAAGTTTGTTGACTGAGATACATATATATAAAAAATTAAGATGCAGGGAATACATATGTGTATAATCCACCATTCTTGAAATGAGGAGGTTTGTTCATCTTTAGTATGCAATTATTTCAAAAACCCCTTCAGATTTCATGATATTAACATTTGTAGCTATAGTTGAATTACATCTTAGGATCACAATCCATTACCGTTTTTGCCAGTAAGTTTATTAACTACTCTGTAGAGTTAAGTTGAAGTTTTTATCGTTTTTCTAAAACTTCATGTTTTAACAGTGCAGAAATACCATACAATCAACGGACATAATGCAGAAGTAAGAAAAGCTTTATCAAGGCAAGAAATGCAAGAAGTTCAGAGCTCAAGGAGTGGAAGGGGAGGTGTGTTTGAATTGTATCATACTCAAGTTAGTTGTTCTTGAACATAATTCTGTAGCTAATTTAAAAATATATATTTACAGGTAATTTTGGCTTTGGAGACTCACGTGGAGGTGGTGGAAACTTTGGTCCAGGACCAGGAAGTAACTTCAGAGGTGGATCTGGTAAGTCAGAAAACCACTCACGTGACAAAATAATTAAACACATTTCCTAATACCTTCCATTGCACTTTTTTGATCTATACCACCATAAAATTGGCAGCTAAAAGCAAAAAATCCTGGCACCCAAGCAGGCTTTGAATGTTGCTTCATAAAAATTTGACTCATAGTGTAGGTAATTCAATAAAAAACATTTTCTTCAACAGATGGCTATGGAGGTGGTCGTGGATTTGGTGATGGATACAATGGATATGGTGGGGGACCAGGAGGTTAGTCTGCTGAATATTTTTATTTTGAAATACTGAAATGGTTTTTTAAAAATTAATAATGAAATAGCAACATTCTCTACATTAGGGTATTAATTATTTAGTGGGTGTTTTGTTTGGATCTGGTCTGTTTTGGTCTGATTTTTTGCTCTTCCTGTTGGTTGTATTTTTATCAATGGTTTTTTAGTTGTAAGCCACCCAGAGTCATGTAGGAGTAAGGCAGCCTATAAATTTAATAAATAAAATTGTTAAAATTAAGTATTGGGACCTGCTTTGTGTCTGTTTTTTTCTATTCAAGTGTTGAATAACGTTAATCATTCTTCGTCTAAAATCCATTGTAGATCATGCACATATTGTATAGTAGAATTTGACAATTATTCTAAACTGCTCAGTTTTAGATATATGTAGATACTGATTAGTTTGGTGTGCTTATGAGTTCTAGTCCTGACTTAGGCATAAAGCCAGCTGAGTTGACTTTGAGCCAGTCATTCACTCTCAATCCTAGGAAGAAAGCAAACTGCAAATTATTTAAAATGTTATCAAGAAAACTGCATGGACTGGTCCAGATGCTAGGAGTCAAGGCTAATTTGAAGGCAACGTTCCCCTCCCCATTAATGTAAAGTACAAGTATATTGTCATGGAATATAGTGACTTCCAAAACTGATTTAAGGCATAATGCTCAGTCGTTGTGTAATTTGTGGTTTTAAGCAAGTGTAAATCATGACACAATGGCAGGATCACCAAACTGTGATTTTAAAAATCTGGCTTGAGCTATTTAATACAATTTATTACTCTGAAGAACAATATAAAATAAGGCAGTGTGTTGTCTGGTTTAGAATTCTAGAAACTACCAAAAATGTTGATGTCAGTATTCATTGTGTCAAGAGATAGGGGACTTCCTTTACCAACCGGTGGGATATAAATGTAAAAATAAGTACATTTGGCTGAGAGCAAAACCCAGATATTGGAAAATGAGTAACAGTTCAAAGCTACATGTGCAACCAAACTATTCTTGGTCAGGAAGTTACTTGGTGAGGTCCTAAGACTGGTTCTCATTGAAAGCAGGGATAAAGAGAAATTGCTGCCCACAGAAAGGGTAAATCTATAGCCAGAGAAAAAAGTTGTCTTAAACTTTTGTAACAGATTTGAATGTTGTCCTTTTGAGGTAGAAACCAAAAAATTCAAATACTTATGGTCATCAAGAAAATAGCCACCTGCCCACTGCAAAGGTCGTATGACTGCTAAGTTCAGTGGGCCTGTTGGAGGTCTTCCTAAACTTTCTGATTATACATACACAAAGAAGATGTGCAAAATCTAATTCAGGATGCTCCTGGGGTAATAGCTGCTTTAGTGTGTCATCAGTGCCTACAAACAATTAACTACATTCCATTTGGAGAATAAGTCCATTCAGGCTACCATGGACACCAGTCTGGGGAACCACATTTACAGAAAATAACCATAAAGGGATCATGATTTCAGCATAAAACCTTGTATCCCACCTTTCATTTTGAACTGTGTGTGATCCTGCATGTTCTTGAGTTCTAGAACAAGTTAAGAGAAAGCATATGTCATAATTTAGTGGCTTAGAAAGATAGCTGGGCTCAAGAGGTAGCATCCTTACTGGTTACATTCTGCCAAAATGTTAGGTTAAAGTACGTTCGGTTTTTTGAATTGGTGACACCTGAGCATAGCCAGGAACTGGCATTATCCTGCATTTCAGATTATGCTATTTTAAGGTCAGCTATTGAACAGAATTAGATGCTGTCCTTGCCTTCTAGGTACCAGGTGGGAATTGCATTAGTGGCCAAGGCCTCTTGACGCTAAACCAGAAAAAATGGTTATAATGAGTGCTGAAGATTTTTGCTATACTCCAGGAGAATAGTTTGTGTGACTTGGAAATTAGTTCCCAGTAAAAATTCCAAAATATCTCCTTGTTATAATTATACTAATAGTTCCCCAGGTCGTGGCCATGTAATTGCTGCCCTAAAATGAATTCACTTTATGCAAGCAATTCTATTATAAGCATATTTATTTAGTTTCACTTTATAACAGGTGGCAATTTTGGAGGCAGTCCTGGTTATGGAGGAGGAAGAGGTGGATATGGTGGAGGAGGACCTGGGTATGGCAACCAGGGTGGGGGCTACGGAGGTGGCTATGACAACTATGGAGGAGGTAATGATTAGTTATTTAAATGTACATTTGAAATTAGAACAGTTTCCTAGCCTGTTGAAGACATGTATTAATCATGTCTAAATTAATAAAATATATTGGTTTATATTGTTTATTTCATCCATGACATTTTTCCTGCATATGTAAAAATTTGAGTGCTAGAATAAAGTGAGTGAATAGTAAAAATGTTTAAATTGTAAAATGCACTTTCTTAGATAAGGGATGGGGAGCCTTTTAACAATTCCCTATCTGTCCTACTGGACTTACCCCAAAACCCTCCCCATCTCAGTTTTCTGAAATAATCAGTTGAGCAACCAGTGCAGGCTGTAGGAAAGGTGAAGCTTGAATCTCCTGTACACAGTTCCCCCCTCCCTTAAAAAACAGAACTGCAGAGGATACAAGACGATTTAGAAATGCAAAAAACCCTTCCTTTCTTGCACTGCCAGTTTTCTTTACTACTTTGCTATGAACAGGTCTTGCATGTTTGTTTAGACATCCTATGTTCTGGTTATAACGAACAAAGTACTTTTTATACAGGCAATTATGGAGGTGGAAATTACAATGACTTTGGAAACTACAACCAACAGCCTTCAAACTATGGTCCAATGAAGAGTGGAAATTTTGGTGGAAGCAGGAACATGGGAGGACCATATGGTGGAGGTAACATGTTAAAAAGTATTTTCTGATCTCCACCACTTTATTAATTCCACCACTTTATTAATTTCACTAACATAAATAGAGCAAGTGAGGTAGATCTGCTTTTTCAAGCTGCCCTTTCCTCTTAACATAAGCCAATAGATTCCAACTCCCTCCTCCTATTGGTACTTTGAAGGTCCCTAAAGACGTGGTTCTTCAAGCAGGTCTTTGGCAGGGACAATTAGTGCCCCTTTTTTTCTCTTCCTTGTTCCTATCCAGTTTGTGTTTTGTGTGTGTGTGTGTGTGTGTGTGTTTGTGCGTTGTTCCTTGTTTTTAAATGTTGTTTAAGAATTCGTAAACCAACCAGAGTCACTGGGTGTTGGGTGGCATATTATTATCATTACTATTACTATGGTTGTTGTTTCCCCTTCATTGCACCTTTCATTTCAGATCCTGCCTATATCCTTTTGTGTTAAGTTGGCTTGTTTTCAACATCTCTACAAATAACTTTTCTTCTTGGTTACTATTAAACAGTAACCACCCAGAGTCCCCCATGAGGCAGAGATGGGCGGTGAATAAATTTATAAATAAATAAAAATAAAATAGGAGAACTTACCCTCCCAATTTAGTGGTATTCTAGATAGCTTTGGCTGTCAGATAGATGGGAAAAGACTTATATTGTAATTTTGTATCCAAGATAGTGATTCACAGGCATGTGCAAAAGATTCTGTGAATTGAAGAACCAGTTGGTGCTGTGTGTCTGGATACAGACTGATATGTGCACTTTCAAAGTAGAAATGTTTTGTGGGGTGCTAAGGGAATGTAGGCAAAGGAAGGTGTTGGGAAGATCAGTGAATCAGCCAGGCAAGCCATGCAGAGAAGGAGGGAAGAGAGGGGTGAGCTGGCGCTAACCTGCTTGCCCCATGAGATCCTTCTAGACTTAGTTTCAGCTGAAACCTGGAACAACCAAAATAGTCTGGATTTTGGTTCTGTCAATTTGCCCCTCAATTAGGTTCAGTAAAAATTCTGAAACAAAATACATTTTCGTACCCCTATGATAAGCTGCAACTTTATTTAGTAGAAAATAAGTAACTTGAATTGGGCAGTCCTGGACACTCATCAATTACTTAGCTCTTTTTGAAGTTTTCTTTGGTTAATCAAAATTGTAAGAGAATGTTTAGAACTAAATGTCCACATATGTGTATCTGGGTCCGGGTGCTATTTCAAAAGGGCATGTTTTATAATACAACACAAATATCAAGGTGATTCTAGGGTGAAAGTGTATTTTAAATGTTTTGCTTATTGGGTGATAACTAGATTTGGTTAATACCAAACATAATGTTTACTTTTCTGCAAGCAGCAGTCAGGCAATTCCCGCCAGAGATTTGGCAAAATGAAGAGAAATCACTTTGGTAAAGGCTCTGTTTCTGATTTCGTTTTCTGTTTTTACTAACACAGGAAACTATGGTCCTGGAGGAAGTGGAGGAAGTGGGGGATATGGAGGGAGGAGTCGTTATTGAACCTCTGTAAGCTTTTCATGGGTGAGTGTACCTTTTAAAACTAAAATTGCAGTTTTTCTTAGTTTTAGCTGCAGGGGTAAAAGCTTTTTAGGGTCATATTATCTTTCCTTTAAAAAGAAAATTGGGACAACTTCATAACCTATTTTTTTACTCTTTACTTCTGTTGAAACAGGCTTCACTGTATAAATAGGAGAGGATGAGCCCAGAGGTAACAGAACAGCTTCAGGTTTTCGAAATAACTTTGTTAAGGAAACACTTATCTCAGTCATGCATAAATATGCAGTGATATGGCAGAAGACACCAGAGCAGATGCAGAGAGCCATTTTGTGAATGGATTGGATTATTTAATACCATACCTTACTGTGGAGGAAGGATTGTAAAAATGCCTTTGAGACAGTTTCTTAGCTTTTTAATTGTTGTTTCTTTTTAGTGGTCTTTGTAAGAGTGTAGAAGCATTCCTTTGATAATGTTAAATTTGTAAGTTTCAGGTGACATGTGAAACCTTTTTTAAAAAAAAATTCTCAAAGTTTTGAAAAGCTATTAGCCAGGATCATGGTGTAATAAGACATAACGTTTTCCTTTTAAAAATTTAAGTGCGTGTGTAGAGTTAAGAAGCTGTTGTACATTTATGATTTAATAAAATAATTCTAAAGGAAATGTTGTGTAATTATAGATTTATTTAAAATATACTGTAAATTAAGGCAAGGAGTGGGTAGTAGAAGGTCCCACAAATACTATAAAGTTATTGTTGTACATGTAAAATGCTGGTTAGATAATGTTTTCTGTAAATTACCAGATTAATACCTAGATAACTTAAGGGATATCTCTGCAAAGAGAAACACCTTTTTAGATCTTTTAGATGCTGCTTCTTCAATGGCAAGTAAAGGAAATATCCCCAGCGAGGTACTCTTCCAGGGACACAGGTCTAGTGCAAAAGAACTCTTGAGAACGGCACTTAAGTTCAGCCAGTCTTAAAAAGCTGTGCTGTACTTCTGCAAAGCTTTAACTACAGTAGTTTTAAGGATGCCAACGAGAGCTGAGGGTGTAGAGCAAAATAGTTCTAAGCTTCAGTTAAACTTCTTTAGGTAAGATCTTATTTACTTTTCCTTTTTTAATATTCCAAAAACAAGAAACTAATACTATATGACAGTGTACTGTTTCAGTATAGTGGTTATATTATCTAGTTTAACATAGCAATGAACCAAGTTAACAATTGCATTGGAAAATTAAGAATTCTGTTTTGATTTGGGGGTTTGGGTGTCTATTCTATTGTTTTGTTTTGTTTTGTTTTTTGTTTTTTGCTATTATGTTTTGATTTATTTTTAACTTCAGCTGCTTAACCTATCTTTTCCCCTACTGGAATCTAGCTTTATGCACCATGGACAAGCAATAGACCTGCTGAGCAAATGAACCAGCCAAGTGTCCATTAATGATTTGCAAGGGTTCCATCCCTGCTATGGGTAGTTAAAATGGTATGTTGCAGCTTTTTAAAGTGGTACAATATCTTGCTTTATCCATTTTATTTGTTAAAACCTAAAGCCTAAAACTATGGCTCTTCAAAATAGGACAATTGGGTATCTGTTGTTCAGTACAACCTATTTTAGTATTCTAGAACTCCTGTTTGAACCTTACGTGTGAAAGTGAAGTTTACATACAGATTTGTGTGAAAATGAACTTCACATACAGATTCTTTCCCTTCACTGGTCTTGTCAGCATTATGTAGCAATACGAATTTAATTGAACTGAAGTAGATTGTGATTTTCTAATTCAGCTAGGTTGCAAAAGTGTTTATTGCATATATGCTATCAGTGCGCTTAATGTGAAATTACTCTTACTGAATGTTTGCTGTAATTCAATATGGTCGACATGGAATCTTTTTACTTAGATGAATATTCTATTTAATACGAAGACAGTAATTCCAGAATCTGTCACCGATTTTAAACAGTCTTATATTAACGCTTTAAAAGTTCAATGTTTTTTTGTACAACATGCACACTTAAAAGCCTGGCCTTGCCTCATCTGATTTCTAGCCATTTGCTGAAATTTTCCTGTGATACAAAGAGGCATCTGTGATAAACTTCTTCAGATACTTTCTTTTTCTTTGGCAGGAAGGTGCCAGGCTGCAGGTAACTAATGAAGAAGTGCTCAACCACAGAAACCTCAAGAAATAAGATATTTCTTTTCTCATCACAAATAGTTGGTTTTGCTGATTTTATTAAACCCTTTATAGATGATTATTTCTGTTGCAGCCTATTGTAATGATTTTAAAAGCGATATAAAAATAAAGGTACACTTGTTCTAGAATTCAGACTGGACAGGAAGTCAAGACTAATGTGAATATTAACTGATTTTTTTAAGTGTTATAATAAACTTTTGTTTAAAAAATATTCCTAGTCTGATACCATCTTAACACTTTATGCACATCCCATACAATAAAACATAGTTCTTTGATACAGCGTGAGCTGTACAGCTTTACATACTCGTTGGTATCCTTGTATGTACTAATGATTAACGGCTGTAAGACGTGAAAAATAACCCAAAATAGGTCTAAGAATCACATGGGGAAATAATTCTATGAGAGCCAAACATAACCGGGAAGTAGCATCCTACAAAATGGGACATAACTCTCCCTCAGCATCTTAACTGCAGATATCACTCCTGCCAAGAAAAAGCATTGCCAATAATCCTGGAGAAAGGCAACAATATTCTGAAAAAGTGCTTTGTTCAGTGAAAATTGTTGATAAACTAGGCAAGAATGACAATTAGGGCAAAATGGTTGTTGATTTTATTTGCATAGATGTGCCCTTATGTTTGAATAGCTTTAAACAGCAGCTGCAAAACTTCTGTACATAGGCATAAATGCATGGAAAGATTATTAAGGGCATATTTATCTTGTGTAATACTCTTGTCATCTTCCCCATCTCTCCAAGAACGACAGTTAAGTGCATTTAAAGCAGAACAAAGTTACGAGTAAAAGTTAATATCACTGCCAATACATTTGGAGTATGGTTTCTTATAAATAGTTATACAGTTAACTTGGTCTTTGAAGGTAATATGCCCATTGTGAACCCTAATTTCCCTATGGCAGACTTTGTGAAAGGATTGAAATGGATATATTGATGTTAAAGGTACAAGGCTGGTATACAGTTGGGCAAGGATTTCTGCAATGAAAAGATAAAAAATCAATGCTCATCTATGGTCTCTGGTTACTGGGGGAAACCTTATACGTAGCATGCAGAGAAAACTGCGGCTTAGCCTATTGAAACATTGTTTTGAGTGCTGTGCCCAGTTCATGTAGGTGAGGAAATGAGTTTTATAGAACTGTGTATGTTACCCTTATATAGGCATTGGTAATACACCAGAAATCTTCAGCACATTGCACAGGATACTTGCAAAATAAACAGCATTTTGTACTGGAGTGAGATTTGTGTAAAAGATACTTTTCCCCAGCCATTGTTTCCTCTTTCAAACAGCATTAACTTCTTGATAACTTTGAAGTTCATAGCGGTTCAATAAGAAAAGGTAACATGCAAAGAGTGCTTGTGTGTCACAAGATACTAAATAGTCATCCCCAGCCTTTTAAGTTTATCTAAAGTAGCCATTAGAAATGTTGTAGCCATGTAGTTCTTAAATGGTTACCATTGGGCTTCTTTTTAAAGTAGGGATGTGTAATTTGTTCTTTTTAAAATACTGATTTTTTTCCCCCCACAAACTTCGAAGGAAATCTGTTGGCATGCAGCTTTTTCAAATTTTCTAGCTAAGGCAGTATAGCCTAGGTAAAGCAGCATATATTAAATGCTTGGTTTAGTGTTGAAAAACTATTGCAAATTGTAATCTCTGCTGCTTTTGGTGACTATCTTAATTGCTGCCAGGCAGTCGTGTAGAGAACTTACAGAATTTTGAATTCAGAGGAAATTCGCATATTTTAAAGGGGGGGGGTCCTGATTCATACACAAGTATTGTTAATGCAATGAGGTAAATTATAGCCTTTGTTCCTTTGGATTAACATAAGGTGTTTAAATTGAGGTTTACAGAATTTAGGGAATTTTATTTTTTATTTAGGGACGCGGTGGCGCTGCGGGTTAAACGGCTGAGCTGTCGATCGGAAGGTCGGCGGTTCGAAGCCGCGTGGCGGGGTGAGCTCCCATTGCTAGTCCCAGCTCCTGCTCACCTAGCAGTTCGAAAACATGCAAATGTGAGTAGATCAATAGGTACCGCTTCGGCGGGAAGGTAACGGCGTTCCGTGTCGTCATGCTGGCCACATGACCCGGAAGTGTCCTATGGACAACGCCGGCTCTAACGGCTTAGAAACGGAGATGAGCACCGCCCGCTAGAGTCGGACACGACTGGACTTTATGTCAAGGGAAACCTTTACCTTTACCTATTTTTTATTTATTTATTTACCGAATTTTTTTATCACTGCCCATCTCCCCCCCCACCCAAGGAGGAACAATCGCCATTTTAATGGTAATGGAAGAGTAAAGCGAGTATATTATTTGTAGCTGCAAAACTGGTGTGCACATCCAGCAAAGAGTAGAGTAGCACACCAGTTGGTTTTTGGTGGGCTTCTGCTGTGAGATAGGCTAAAAAAAATGCTTGAACTTAGGTGGGTGGTTTGGTGATCTTTACTGACAACTACTGGAGAATTTGCCCAGAAAATAATCCTGCATATCCTTGTGGCTCTGGTGAAAAACTGGCAACATTTCTTTAATTCTGATCTTAAAACACATTTCCATTTTGTGTATACTTGTCATTAATGCTGATACATGTCAAACAACACATTTTTTTCTTACATTGCCATTCCTGCAGGATACTGAAATGTAACACTGCATGCCAGTTCTCAACAGGGACAGGCTACCCAAGTATGCAGATACGCTGCTTACTAAGTGTTTCTTTGGCTTTCTTATTTGAGAGAGTACGCTGGTGAAACTACCTTTATGCAATTAGCACATTTTATGTTAGGTGTATATTGGAGACTCATGCGTTTTAAATCTTCAATAGTAATGAAGTAGGAATGCGAGGCTACCATTAAAAGAACAGTAACTGGTTCAGTGGGCAATACATTTTAAAGTATATTTACATAGGCCTATCTCACTGGAACTGTCAGAACCAAAACAATAGTAACAACGACAATTGTAAATTGGTATAAATGGTAATTGTATAAATACACATAAAAGCTTGATTTTAAATAAGTTCTGTAAACTAAAGAGTTTGTGCTATCTCTTGTAGCTTATTCAATGTAAGCTCTTGCATTTCGGTGGATACAAGTTAGTGCTCAGAGAACTTAAAACGGGTAGGATTGATATCTCAAGAACTTCCACCATTTAAAATACAATGTTACTAAATATATAATCTGGGAGTGCACATACTCCATTATAATACTGCTTCAAAATTAGTACAGGTAGTCCTTGGGTTATGACAGCAATTGGGGTGGAATTTGTTGCTAAGTGATGCAGTCATAAAGCACAACGTGACCATAGTGCTTAGCAATAGTTTAGGTTGCCATCATAACCCAAGGAGACTGCAGGTTGTTAAGCAAGGACCTTGTGTGACTGCAGTGTGGGAAGAAATGGGAATCCAGGCAAGCAGGCCACAGGAAGAACTGGAGCACTGCAGAGTGTGGGTGGGTGCTGCAGAATATGGGCAGGCGAAGTGGCAGGAGCAACTTGTGACCTGCTGGCTTCCCCATTGACTGGTTGTGGGAAGCAGGCATGGGAGGTTACAAATGGCGATCACATGACCATGGGATACTGCAACAATAGTGATTTCGAGCCAGGTGCTGCAATGGCCACAGCTTTGAAGACTGGTTGTAAGTCCCCCTTGTTCGGCACCACCTTAATGTTGAATGGTCACTGAATGAATTGTAACTCCCTGTAGGTTAAAAGACCAAAAACGTGCAGAAAAGCTTTAGCCTGCAAGCTGGCTGCTGTAATAGGTAGCAGAAAGCTACCTGGGCTCCTATGAGGTACAAAGCATGAATCATCGAAGTGTGAATGTCCCTATAAAAAGTTTGTCAAAACCTATTTAGCTGGAGGTAGTAATGGGATGAAAATGTAACAGTATGCTGGAAATGGATAATCTCAATTTCAAAAACCATTTGCAAGGATTAAATACGCATCTCTGGCAAAAGTGATACTTTCTGGTAACTAAGGAGGGGGGAAAATAAAGCACCTATTAGAAAGAATGGGGACCTAGCCACTTACTTCAGCCCCATCTACCAATGGCAGTGAAGTGACACTGCATGGATCACTCTTACGAAGATGACTCTTCGTGAACCATTGCCTTCCCCAATGTACATCAAAAGCAATGATGCTTCTGTTGTGCTGCTTTCACAAGCTTGCCTATCTTAACTTTAATGAAATTGCAGCTGACAGGGTTTTCTGTGGTCAAGTCCGTAGTAGTTCAGCATATACACACAAGCTTAACAAGCTAAATAAATTATGCAGAATATAAAATGAGGTTTAATCTATTTTAAAGTTGATTAGGCACGAATTCTTTAAAATGGTATTCAAGGTAGGCAAGGAATGCACTTCACATTTATTTTCTTCTGGCTCACCTGCAAATGCAACCCTTAACCATTTCCATTGCTAAAGCATTTTAAATGTTTATGTCTGTCATTTTAATCATTTAACTGTTTGGGCTCCAGATTGATTTCTTTTTCAGGTAAAATTAGCATAATACCATTTCCACAACATTGAAGGGTGTATTGGCTTGGATTAACACTTTTTCCTTGGTCATCTCTCAATTTACTAAAAAAATCCCAGCAAAGATCATTTAGTTTTTGTTTTACGTTGCCAATTGACCTTTTGTATTGTGCCTTCTGTTTCTTAAGCCTTTCCATTTGCATTTGAAGATGATACACTTCATCTTTCAGGTTCATAATTGCATCTAGTTTACGTTTGCGACAGTTTTGGGCAGCAACTTTATTTTTTCCTCTCCGTCTTATGTCACGAATGAGTGAGAGTTGATTAGCAGTTAGGTAATAGTTTGATAACATGCTATTAAAAGACTCTACAGGCAAGGTCACTATATCATTAACAGAGAATGGAATTCTCAGAGCTTTTGCTCGGTATTCATCATCATTTAGATTTTTATCTTTTTCAGTTCTTTTGGATTCTTCCGGCCACCTGAAATAATCCTGTGACGTCGACAGCGTCAACTGTTGTATATTCTGATTGTATGTATGATCATGGAATACACTTACTAGTGATTCTGTGCCATAGTCATAATTGCTTTGATATTCTGTATGGCAATATTTGCCATGTTCTAGGCAACTATCTCCTATAGTTCCTAAGTCATCAGAGGTACCACATTTGGCACCCTTGTTATAGGTAAAAACAAGGGATGAATTACTATAATTTAGATCCAAAGAAAGACCAGAATCTGAATCCCATTCTTCAAAAAGGCAAGTTTCTGCAGAGTCAAAATTTTCTTCCATGGTTAATGATGTGAAATTTATTTCCTCAAACCTATTTGCATTCAGGCTGAAGAAAAAATCTTGGTTTGTAAGGTTTCTGCAGCAATTATCATATGCAAATAATTCCAACATGTTGGTCCCATTAGTTGGATATGTGTTTAAGTCAGGCAAAATCTCCAGTCTCTCCAAATTCCTCCTCTCTGCATTTGTTACATTAGGATGGTCTGATCCCATCACTGTGGCATCATGAAGGCTCACATCATGGCTAATAGCTTGGGCCAAATCTATAGGGTTCTGAACGTTTGTCAAATTCACACCTCCAGTGTTGCTCACGTGTTCCTGAAAGGGTGCAAAAACAAAGTTTTCTATGTGTGTGAAAGATAAATCCTGTAACTCATTTGAACATATTACCAGGCTAAACACAGAATCTTCAAAGTGTTCTTTTAGAACATTCAGTTATAGTTATTTCCAGAGGGCTTCCCAAAGTCTCTTATCCTATCTTTGCTGCATGCCTTTAAATAATAAATGCAATACCAGCAGTCAAAATCACAAAAAAATTGCACAAAACAGTATCTTAAAATAGAATCAACATATCTGTTAATAGTATTTTTTCTGCTGTCATCTTGATGGTAAATTAAGACATTTGCCATCATCCCTATAGCTGTCATGCTGAAATTGATCAGTATTTAGCTCCACCTTAAGGCCAGTATTCAGCATAGGGAACTTTTCATCTCTGATTCTCTAAATTAGTGAAGACTGCTGTTTGATTTATCTATAATTCAAAAATCTTTGATTAGAATGAAGTGAGAAAGTAGATTGTAGTAACATCTGGCTTTAAAGGGTTTAAACAATATATGCCACCATATCTACTTTCCTCTGTGGTAAAGCATTGGCAAATAGGTGGGTTAACCAGTGGACTTCAAGTGCAATTCAGGGTGCTAATTTTCACCTATAAAACTCATCAAGCAGGGTTGTGGGATTGCCTGTCTCCAATTATGTCTGCTTATTTCGGGGGGTGGGGTGGGCATGCTCCAGTTCCCCCTCCCCCATTAAGCAATGTCATCTAATCAGACCCAGGAGGCATGCCTTTTCTGTTAAAGCATCTGCCCTATCTATGGAATGGCCTGCCCCCTGATGTTCAGATGGCCTCAACCTTACTGGCCTTCCATACAGCATTCACGAGCAGGCTCTCCACTGAGCTTTGGGTCTAGGTAATGGGCAAGCCTGCTTGGTGTGGTGGCTGTTTATTTGGGTTTTGCTTTCAAATTGTTTGTAATGGTTGTTATTGAATGTTAGGCATCCAAACTCACATGTCAGATGACCATATAAATCTTATTAAGTAAATAAAAATCATGACATGTTGGGCAGGACATAGACACAAGCTATATGAACTTTATATTCTGCCTTTAGAGTGGTATCCATCTCATATGAATAGGATATACTGATAATAGTGGCAGCTATTTTAATATGAAATTCTCCTCTTGACCTATCTGAAGAGTAGCTAAACACAGATGACAAAATAGTTTAACCTAGTACACCAAGAATTGTCAGACACAAGACTCTAGGGCTGGGTCACCATACTACACAAAACTATTGTTAGTTTTTCCTATAGTCTAGTGAATAAGCCACAATGGCTAAGTTCAGGCAACATGCTAATCCAAAAACCAAAGCATATTATTTCCCACAGTGTGTGAATCCAGCTCTGGTAGCAGATAATCTTCCATACATAACTCATGCTAGTTATAGTGATGACTTGAACATGTGGGGTAATGCCTGTGTCTAATTTCATTTAATTACGGCATTCAAAGTTGCAAATACAATTCTATATATTCTGTCTAGCCTTCCCCAATATTGTATTCTTCCTGATTTGTTGAGCTTCATCTCTCATAATCCTTAGTCAGGATGGTCTGGTTGAGGAAGCTGTACTACTCAAGGTGCTAAATGCTCCAAATGACCCCAGAGTTATATTTAATTTGTTCATACTTTAATACACTCCATATCATAGTAAAGCATAAGCGGATCATTACTTTAGCATGTACTCTATAAACAGAAGCTGCTACTGCTACAGCTCAGAGTTGTATCAGTTAAAGGGAAAATGTTTTTGGAAAGTTACTTTAGTTGTGTAAGTCAAACTTTTTAGAAGTGGGTGAATTGTAGAGTTTTTGAAAAGATAATTAGAAAACAGGCTGCTTTCAACTAGCTTATATATTCTTTTAAATGGGTTACAGAATTGTCTATGTGTTTGAGATAGTTCATAGAATT
This sequence comes from Candoia aspera, assembly GCF_035149785.1. NCBI lineage: Eukaryota > Metazoa > Chordata > Lepidosauria > Squamata > Candoiidae > Candoia > Candoia aspera. The sequence goes on along the minus strand of NC_086156.1, from coordinate 34,139,451 downwards.
AGGTCCCACTTCTCACTTACTTCCAAGGCAATTTCAGAGAGGGATGTTAACTTTGGAAAGTAACCTTCCAAGGAGAAAGAAGAATCAATAGTACTTCTGTGATCCTGCAAAACAAACACCAAATACACACCAAAATTGGTACACCTTCAAAGAATTAAGGGGTTACTTATAACTGAAATGAGAACAGCAAAGAAACATACTTAAACCTGGTTCACACACTCCAGGAAGCCATAGGTTTCTAATTTTTGGCTTAGCATGAAATAAAAGCCTAGCCACTAGAACTTGTAAACATGAATTTATTGGAATATTAAATGAACCCTGCCAATTGTGGTTTATTTAATGAAAATGATTAAGCATACTTTAATATGTGCAATCCTCTTAATTTCACTGGGAATGAGCATGTCACCTAATGATTGATAATGTTTTTATTGCTTTTATTGTTTTTGTATTACCTTTTTATCCTGATTTACAGTGTTCTTATTTTTGTTTTGTTCTGTTATGGACTACCTTAAGAACAATTAGCTTAAAGGGCTGTATATAAATGTATCCAATAATCTCATTATCAACAACTGCTGGTAATACATTATGATGGAATTACAAGATAGCCTACACACAGATCAAATCCACGATGTACAGGATGATACATAAATGGGCTATCTTACATTCAAGCCATTAAGGTCTCCCACTGCATTTCCATGCAACAAGGCTTAAAGATTTGGACATACTCACAAACTATCATTCCCTCATTTTTAAAAGTACTACATGCTGCACATTTTTTAGTAAGTAGCTACATAGCTCTGATCATCTGAATTTCCCCACTGCTTTTGATCAGCATCCATATACTCAACAGCCTACTACTGTTTTGCAAAGAGGCTTATGGAAGAAATTTACACAAGCCACACAGAAAATATAATACTATCACAGCTGTTAGCTATTACACAAATATATTAACCTATTCTGAACCACTAGACAAACTGGCTGTAGATTATTAAATACACAGACCACTGCTTTCAGGAAGAGCAGAATGTGTTCCTAAAGCACATAAAGGATAGGGACAAATGTACAGTCAGGACCAGAAATATTGGAACGAGGATAACTGTTTTGGCATTTGGCCTCTGTGTACCACCACACTGAAGTTGAAAGGAAACACCCAGATGGGAGCAAAGTCAGGACTTTCAGCTGTAATTCAAGGGGTTTGACAAAAGTGGGGCACTAACCATTCAGCAAGTACAGCCAGTGGCATACACACACCCCCATCGTTGGTGGCTCATAAGTAATGGAACAAACCAACATCATTATAAATGTAAGGATCGCCTTTAATACCTGGATGAAAATCCTTTGCAGTCAATGCCTGAAGTCTGGAACCCACGGACATGACCAAATGCTGAGTTTCCTCCCTTGAGATGCTTTGCCAGGCCTTTACTGCAGCTGCCTTCAGTCTTCAGTAAGTGAAAAGCATGCTCTGTTGGGTTGAGATCAGGTGACTGGCTTGGCCATTGAAGAACATCCCACTTTGCATTGAGAAACTCTTGGGTAGCTTTTGCTGTATGTTTTGGGTCATTATGCATCTGCAACATGAAGCTGCATCCTATCAGTTTGGCAGCATTTGGCTGAATCTGAGCAGAAAATATAGCCCTATACACTTCAGAATTCATCCTGCTGCTTTTATCAGCAGTCAGGTCATCAAGAAACACCAGTGACCCGGTTCCATTGGCAGCCATACATACCCATGCCATAACACTGCCTCCACCATGTTTGACAGATGATGTGGTATGCTTTGGATCATGAGCTGTTCCTTTCCTTCTCCATACTTTCCCCATCATTCTGGTGCAAGTTAATCTGGGTTTCATCAGTCTATAAAGAATCTTATTCCAGAACTGGGCAGGCTTTTTTAAGTGTTTGCTGGCAAAGTCTAATCTGGCCTTTCTGTTCTTGAGCATTACCAGTGGTTTGTACCTTGTTGTGAAGCCTCTGTATTTACATTCATAAAGCCATCTCTTGATTGTAGATGTTGACAAGGAAATGCCTACCTCCTCAAGAGTGTTCTTGACCTGGCTAGATGTTGTGAAAGGATTCCTTTTCACCATGAGCAGAATTCTGTGGTCATCCACTTTAGTTGTCTTTCGTGGTCTTGCAGGCCTTCTGCTGTTGCTGAGCTTGCCAGTTAATTCCTTCTTTTTCAGCATGTTCCAAACTGTTGTACTGGCCACTCCCAATGTTTTTGCTATCTCTCTGATGGGTTTATTTTGTTTTCTCAGCCTAATGATGGCCTCCTTCACTTGCATGGACACCTCTTTGGACCTCATGTTGAGAGTTCTAGTGAACAGCTACTAAATGCAAATGTAACACTCAAACCACCTTTTATCTGCTTGATTGGTCATGGGGTACCCAGGAAACAGGCCACACCTGGCCATGCAGCTTCTTGTCAGCCATTCATTCCATTACTTATGAGCCACCAACGATGGGTGTGTGTGTATGCCACTGGCTGTACTTCCTGAATGGTTAGTGCCCCACTTTTGTCAAACCCCTTGAATTACAGCTGAAAGTCCTGACTTCGCTTCCATCTGGGTGTGTTTCCTTTCAGCTTCAATGTGGTGGTGTACAGAGGCCAAATGCCAAAACAGTTATCCTCGTTCCAACATTTCTGGTCCTGACTGTACTTGCCTTACAAAATGCATGCATTTTTAATTAATTTATCTAAACTGGATTTAAAAAAACTCAGGAGAAAATATAACTTTTCAAGTCAACTAGTTAAACATTCAGAAGTTCTTATTAGTATAAATGTGATTCAGACAGAAACAGTTGGGAATGCATTACATTTTCAAATTCTTTAAATGGCCTTTGAGTTCATGGACTAGTGTTTTTCTACCTTCCTTTTTCCATTATATTCTCCCTCTCTCAACAGCATGCTGGACATTAGCAAATGTGCATGTGGTAATATTGGCTATGGTGGACTGCCAAGAAGGAAGAACAGGTTTGTTCCTTACACTTACCAAGAAGGCAGAAGTGGGATGGTCCCTCTCTTTCCAATCAACTCGTTCAGTCTTATCACACTCTCTTTGTCCTTCTCCTCGTGAGTGTTCATTTTCCTTTGGTAATAAATAGCAGTATTCCAAATAGTCCTGCCTTCCCTTTAAGTCTACAGCCTATAAATGGAAAAAAACAAAATCATTAAAAATAATATTTTCAGCACTAGAAATATGATGATCACTAATACTTGAAAATTTAAAAAATATTACGCCTGTAATTTATTCTAGTAATAGTTCACCAGTTCTACTCCACATTCCCCAATGTTTTGGTCAGAAAATTAAGAAAGACATGCTTTATTTAATGAAGTTTTTTGTATGATGTATAAATGAGCCAGACATCTCAAATAGACATTTCAGTTTATGATGAATAAGTGGAATTAAAAAAAAAACTTAAGTCACTTTTCTATTGAATATGCTCTAATGCAAAAATAATACTCATCTTTATATTTAAAATGAAAGATCCAATTCACAAGACTATATTACGAAAAATAATAGGTGTGATTTCATTTCACTGCTCTTTAGGCTTCCCTTTTTGGTACCAGGCCCTCAAAGTGTGATTGTAGGAGAAAGAGCAGTAGGGATATCTTTAAATATTTTCTTTACAAAAGTCTCTCTTAATTCATCATATATCAATAACCGGTTAAGGATTCAGAAGTGAAGCAAATGGCATTTAAATGACACAAAACTCACACTAATTTTTCTAGAAATGTATGTATAGATGCCAGAGAGATTTTCGCACATCTGGACCAGAACTCAACACTTGCCTCATGTTCTTTGTGCTAATTAGAATTGTTGACTCCATAGGTTCCAAAAACTGTTAAGGAAAGGCATGGTCCCAACCTTCCTTAAGAAGATGTTGGAATGGCCTCCTTGCCTATAGCGATTCAATAGAGCCAGTTAGGTCTAGTGGTTAAGACCACAGGCTAGAAACAAGGAGACTCTGAGTTCTAGTCCTGCCTTAGGCACAAAAGCCGGCTGGGTGACCTTGGACCAGTCACACACACTCAGCCCAACTCACCTCACAGGGTGGTGGTTGTGGGGAAAATAGGAGGAAGGAGTATTTGGTATGTTCGCAGTATGTTCAACTGATATGATTCTCCTCCTACAAAAGGTATCAAGGGTGTGATCCCTAGCTGTATTCCAATTACTACAGTTTGTGTGGGCTTTTAAAACCTAAAGAATCATCAGTTGGGCTACAATAAGAGAAAGCTTTCTTTTAGGTGCACAGAGGCTCTGATTTGCCTGTGCCATGCCTGGTAGGGATATGTAACAGAGTTAGTTTGGCTGCGGCCCCTAAATCATGGAATGTACTTCTTACAGAGGCTTGCTTTTACTTAATGTCTCAAATGAGGTACTATGCAACAAAATCTGGTTCCCTTTTGCAGGAGAGACAAAACTGCGTTTTATTCTTTATTTTTTGGGATTTTCTATGGACTTTTGTGTATTTTTTTAAATTAATGTATGCTTGTTTTTTTTATTATACGTTTAGCCAACTTGAAAGGGGAAGTTGAAAGGGGAAGGGCAGGAATATTTAAAATCAAGTAATCAGCAAATGTAATTAAATTGCTTTTATTTATGGTATTTGATAAGAACCTATATGACAGAACAGAGAATGTCAGAAGGTATGTATATTCTCAAATAAGCATAGTGGACCTTCCGTTATATATCTCCATATATATATATCAACTCCAGTTCATGTTCTCATGAAAACTTGGTATTAACTAGACTGAAAAATTACTCATCTCTTGCACCACTTGAATGATTGGTCTAGATTAAGGTGGAGAAACTAGTTATACAGCTTATTATAGAAGCAACAGATCTGGAAACAGAGCCAAGTAAATACTTGTTGAAAATGCCATTACAGCAAGTAAAACCAGAAGCAGTATACAATTCACATTAGGATTAAAATCTTCTTTATATATGGAAATCTACTTTGCAAACATATCTGTATATTTCATAGAAAGTTCCTACAGTATACCGTATTTTAAAAGCTTAGAAACTGGATGTCCTTTAAAGATTATAATCAAGCAGAATGTGTGTCAAGAAGACTATTAATGTAATTAAATGGGATGGGATAGTATAATGTCAAAGCAATATATCTTACTGGTCCTTCTGCATGGATTTTTTTCTAGGTAAGAATTCCAATAACTATGCCTGAGGTGTGGCTTCAGTATAAATTCAAAACCAGAACATAAATGATAAATCAAATCTACATTATTGCTGAAAGTGGTTTTAGGTTTGCAGGGCAGCTCAGCAGAAAGAAAAATAATAAAAAATTAAATATAAAATGTTCAAATGTTTTATACAAAATTGGCATTACTATACATATAAATATAAAAAGTGTTACAACAGGTACCAATATAGAGATATAAGAACAGCAGTTTTGGCACCACTGGATTGCTGAAATTACACTGAAAATACATTTACTTTGAATCAATTAAACTCAAAACCTGGATATTGTAAAATGAGTTTTAGAAATCTCAGTCAACTACGAAGTGCCTCTTTGTGCAGGAGAGCTTCGTATTTGTTATATTTTAATATAATAACAAATATCTACTACATTCTTTGCAGGATTAAGGTTAACATGTAAACCTGACATGACTGTCTCGTAGCTACATTTAAATATACTGTAGTCCTCATCTGCAAACATTCTTCATTCTATAATCAAGAGATTATATAAAAGCCCAAACCACAATACATTAATATCAGCCAGGCTGTTCGAGTTTAAATTACAGCAGTATAAAAAAAAAGTTGAGAATATTAACTTACACTGATGTTTGAGGAACCAAATAATAATGAAAATAACAATGGCCAGAGTTTGTGTTTATTGGCTCTGTTATTGACTCAAACTTCTATTTTCTGATGGTCCATTGGCTCTACTAATTATTCTTGATAACTTCGCATCAAGGTGGAAAGTAAAAATCACAGCTGACCTGTGTCATTACAGCCTTTCTATCCACTCTTTCCTACCTCTAGGTCTAGAGAAAACCAAAGCTGAGATTTGCGAAAGAATCTTCAATATTACATGTCAGACTTGAATGCTACAGACAATCTACAAGGGTGGGTTTCTTCCTGGAAATCTTTCAGACCTGCAAACTACCTGTTCAATCTCAGCAAACTGTAGAGCCTTTTCTTTTGGCCCACTTTAATGTTCTACCCTCAGCAGTCTTGAATGGTAGGTTTCATAAAATCCCATTTAACAAGAGAAATTGTCCCTGTGGTCAGAATGAACCTCAAGTCTTAGTGCACTGTTCTGTCAATGAGAACATACGCCATAGTATATCTGTATCAGCTTCAAATAGAGATCAAGTTTTCAATGAGGCTTATTTCCTATTCTCAGACCAGAACCCTGCTATTATGAGCAGAGATGCCAAGTTCTTATCAGCACCTATTGCTGTAAAAAGGCTTAAGGTGTCTTAATCTTAGAACAGTGTCACATTCTTTTGTCTTAATTTTATTTTATCTCTCTTGTTTTGTTCTTTTTTGTTCACTGCTTATATTTATAAATTTTAACTGGCAGGTCGATATACAGATTTTTATTGCTCATTGTATTTGAGCCTGCTTTTATGTGTTGTTTTTACTGTTGTAGCTACTTTACTGGTCATTGACCATAGATAAGTACAATTTCAAAATAACAGGGAAGGTAGGGGATCATTTTCTTCCAGAAAAAAATCAGATGCAACAGAAAAAAAGACTGTCTGTTTCCCATCTTACTTGTTCTCTTGGAAAAGTAAGAATGTGCAAGAATGTGCCACTAGCCTGAAAAGGCAGTCCTTGGTACTTCCAAAGAATATGTGCTGTTGTGGCATCTATTGATTTAAAGTGTAGAACAGCAAAACCTGCCCCAATTTAGAGGGTAATCCTTATTCTACCCAAGAAGGTATCTCTTATTTCTAAATATCAATTCCAAACATGCATTAATTATTATTTATTCTGTAAGGTATCTTTTCATTGGAAATAAATCTCTTAAATGTGGTAGAATTTGTTCCTGTAAACTCATATAGGATTTGATTGTAAGACAAGTAAATTTAGATGCACATTTTAAAACAGAAGGAATACAGGGAAAAGGAAGAAAGGAGTCAGTCCATAAAAGGTAGAACTATTTCAGATGCAGTGGAATAAAGTCCTCTCCCTTTCACAACAGGTTTCAGCACAGGGATGGTTCAATGTAACATCCAACACTGCACCAACCATTTTAGCACCAGTCTGATATATTTCAAGCAAGTATTCAGAAGTTGGGGAATTACCACACCACGAACACCACTTTATCATAACCACATTCTACATTAAAGAGTTTTTTCAAGACCTAACCTGAATACAACCCAAATAATGGCAGTGAAGAACAGCTTCTGAACATGTGCAGACTAGCATTAACAGATAAAGGAGTAGAGTAGCTTTCTTCATCTTGGAGCCTTCAAGACAGATTGAATTTTCAAACCTCATAATCAACAAAATGCTTGTCATTGTCAAGTTGCCTGGAGGTAGCAGGAACTATGCTGCAACACACCTTGAGGTTGGGGAAGGCTGGACTAGGAAGAACAAGCACAAAGGCCTCCCACACTTACCTTGCAAAAAGAATGAAGTACGGCATGCTACAGTGGGCTATCCAGGTATTTCTATACCACGAATTCCTTACGCCATCTTTTGTTCCTGACCAAAAGAAGCTACTGAATTATTAAGTCCTCTCTAGTCAATATATATCCATCCTGCTAAACAAGATCTGGAGGCCTTTTCTAGCTACTCGATGCCATCACTTCAAGGAATACAGCCTGGATGAACTGCATCCAGCCTAAGCAAGGACACTTCAGCCTGGCCCCAGGGACGGCTAAATGCCTGCTGACAACTCTGTGTTTCTTTCTTTGGGTGTCCTTGAACTGATTTCTGTCCTTCCTTCCCTTTATTTTCTTATGTCTGTGTATGTCTTGTTTTTTTCACTAAAAAACCCTGAGCAAGACACGATCTCATTTAATGGATGCTCAGGTATCACTGTAGGACAGTGTTGTCATAAAATTAATATATAAACAACAGTCCTGAACCTGGATTGTTTGTATCTGACCCTGGTCTTTCTACCTCCAAACACTGAAAATCACTGCCCACTTAGTCATTTGGCTGCCAGTTTGAGCTTTTTTTTTTACTGCATGTGCAAAAAGAAGAAAAGGAAAAGGAAAAGCACCCATCTCTTGTAATCATATATTATCTATCTACTTACCCTGTTCTACAGTCAAATTATTCACATTTAATTCAGTTTTCTTTGCAATAGAAAAAGAATGGGAAAGTAAGCATGCAAGTATTTGCAGTCCAAATGTCTAAATAATCCAATTGGGACTCCTGGTAGAAAAATGCTTCTGGAAAACAGGAAATTTCTCCAAATGATTGAGGGAAAATGGGTAACCTTCTGCCTTGCTAGTCTTCAGGATGCTCTGCGAGTTGGATTTGGGACAAAAGTCTAGGGCAGTGTTTCTCAACCTGGGCAACTTTAAGATGCTTGTGCACTCCCAGAATTCCCCAGCCAGCCTGTTGAAGTCCATGCATCTTAAAGTTGCCCAGGTTGAGAAACACTGGTCTACCCTCACTGAGACCTGAATAACAGGGCTGGTTTTTATTTAGTTTCGATCATGTGAAAATATTATTATTGTCTTAGTTTAAAAAAAGAGGGGGCTTATTAAAACCACGTAATCCAGAAGCTACCTGATTAAGCACAGCGCTTTTCCAGCTTTAATGCCTCCGTTCCGCTCCCCAAGTTTCTCTAACTTCTCTCCACTCAGGCCGGCGCGGTGGATTGGCTAGAAGCGCTCTTTCGCCCCCGACTTACCTCCGGACTGAGGCCTCGCTTTTTCTCCCCGGGGTCGGGCGAGGCGGCTCCCGCTTCCAGGTTCTCTCGGGGTGGCCGCGGCCGACGGCTTTGCCTCTGGGCTGCCAAGAGGGGCTCGCGCGCCTCCCGACAGCGCCTGCTCCCGCCGTCTGCCGCGCCTGAGATGGGGGACGCCGGCGCCTCTTCCCTCTCCTCCTGCGCAAGCCAGACAGCCACGCGCGCGGCGGGAAAGCTTAGCGTCCCCAGCGCTCGTACCTCGAGGAGCCGGAGGAGCTGCTCCAGCACCTTCGAGTCCCCCTTGCGGGAAAGGAGCGGCAGCCCCGAAATAAGCTTTCCACGGAATCCCACGAGGGCGAGGCTGAACAGGAGGGTGGCTTGCAGCCAACATTCCTCTGAACTGTGGCGCCAGTCCCGCCTCGGCGTTTTCATCCCGCGTTTCCGCGCCCGGTTTGGCGTGCGGAAGCTGCCGGAGGGGAAAGCTAGTCGGAGCTCGGCCGCCGCCGCGTCCTCCCTTTCTGCCGTTCCTTGGCAGCCTCTGCTTCTGTGCACACGCCCGTGGCCACCGCGCCAGTCTCTCGTGGGGCGGAGGAGCGGCCGAGAGGCGGGAGCTCCCAACTGGTTCTTCGTTGCGGCTCCGCCATGGACATCCTCGATCTGGATTTTTTCTCCATTAGAATTAGGCGGGAAGGGGAAGCAAGAGAACGAAGGTCGGAGACCGGAGCACGTGTAAAGGGGGGGCAAGAGGAGAGGCGGCAGACGGTGGAGAATAGACAGTAATGGCAGGGAGGTAAAAGGAAAGACTCATCAGCTTTGCCAGCCTGTTTCCTTCAGACGTGTGTTGGAGTTCCTTGGTTCAGAACGCCACAATTCCCACCAACTCAAAGGCTCTCCCATCTGTAGAAGAAGGCTGGGTTACTGAACTCGCCAGCACCGTATTTGCGGTCCGCGGAGGCTTTTTCAGATTTCTTTTGGGGGGGGGTGAAGGCCAAAATAGGTGTCCTTCCCACTGAAAAGACCCCTTAAAGCCCAAATGGAGGAAAGGTCTAAACATTTCAGGCCACCCAGTCCAATGATGTCATAACGATGGCAGTGTTCTCATGCACGCGCGTCTGTTTGCGCGCGCGCGCGCACACAACGCAGAAGTGAGGTTCCCAAGCAGAAGTTACACACCTCTGTTACAGAACACTAAACTTTAGATGAAGCCAACTGTAGCCTCGGCATTATGCATCTTGTGAAATTTTGATCCAGTAAAAAGCAACTGAGACAACATTTGCATCCAGCGCAATGTGTGATGGCTACTGTCACTGCTCTGAATACATTCACCTCGGTACTATGAGAGAGAAAGAAATCTGGATACCCTGGGAGAATCTGAAAAGTCTGAATTGTAATGCTGTAAGCAAATGGCTTACAGTCTAAAATCGAGGGCAGGAAACAGGAGAGGAGGATAGGGGATATAGAAGGAGAGGTAGATGGAGGGAGAATATGTAGTTACCTCAATAATAACTATTTGGCCTTAGTTCTAATATGGAATTGTAGTTACACAATAGTTTTGAAACCCTTCCAGGAATGATTATTTCAGACAAAGGATTTGTAGAAATTATGATTACTTCATACTGGTGGAGACAGTTTTAAATAGGTGGGACTGTAGAGAAAAAAGGGCTGCCTTCAGAGAACCCGGGAGCTGGATGTGGCCTAAATGACCCCTCCCAGCTTTTTGATTCTGTGCATTGGAATATGAGAACAGAAAGATAGAAGACATCCATGGATGGTTTGGAAGGCAAGGATGAGAAACTGGTGAAGGATACAGGAAGAGAGAAAATGCTGGTATAGCATTTAACTAAAAGTCATTGTTCTGAGCTGCTGAAGAGCAGGTCATCTCATCTTAAATCACTCAGGTGCAGGTACCCATGTCTGCTAATTTCTGAGCCTACCTGTGGAGCCCTTGTAGAACTCAGTAGCACTCTTAAATGTAACAATGATGCAGAAGACTGGCACTATTTAGCAGCATTCCAGTTACATTAAGTAGAAAAAAATGAATACATTTAAGATATTAAATAGGGCAGGGAGTCTGGTGATTCCAAGGGAAGTGTTTGTAAGTACCATGTTGAGGCTCCCAGCTATAAGCAAAGGGAGTAAAATTTTAGAATATGGGTGAAGTCAGCAAAAGATTGGCAGGCAAGCTAGCAAGATGTTTTGCCAGAGACAGACCCCCAAGACAGAGTGCACCTAAAGGATATATTGGCATAAAATGATTTGGGGTGAAGAGTTGTTTTACTTAAGTTAATTAAATACTCAGTTTAGTGTAACAAGTGGATACTTACAGAGTACTTACTGAGTACTTACTGCCAAAAGCTGTTCTGGGTCCTATACTTAGAGCCTCACTTGACTTCCCACTTCAGTTTGCCCAAAGTAAATGCTACATAGGCAGCAGTAGTGTTTGCCTGAAATCTTCTGCAATCAAACATTTAATAACCTATTCTGATTTTGGTAAGCAACAAATAAGATCAATTCTAAGCCAACCTGTAATGCAGTGCAATTTATTTACATGTGTTTGTTTTTGTACAATCTTTAGATAAGTAAGAGTGCACATGTTATTCATTTGGTAGCCCCATTCAAGAAATTGCTAGCTGTTCTAAGAATTTTCTAGTATGTCTGCCTTGACCATAGTCTACTTCCTTCCATCAATAGGTTGGGAAGAGGGTAGTAACAGCATCTTATATTAAACAGTTTCATTAATAACCATCTTGGGACTCACTGCTACTGACAGAGAAGCTTGTCATTAGACAGTGAAATTTCATGACTGAGTTCACATATTGCATGAAGCCATTATTTGTTTAATCATGATTTTGCACAAGAATGACTATAGATTCATATATTTGACTAAATCATAAAGGGTTTTTTTTTGTTTTAGCTTAGTTTCTGTGAACCAAATCATTGTGGTTTATAAACCATTTTGGTGGATTAGCAAATTGGGTGGACAATCTTGGTTTATTCAAAAAACCCTAATTACAGTGTAACACATGAAGCAGATCAGTTATACATAATGATTCACAAACCACAGTGGCTGAGATTTATTTATTTATTTATTTAATTTTCAACTTTATATAGTGGCCCATCTCACAAACAAGTGACTCTGGGTGGCATACAAGGAGCTAAAAACAATAAATACATTAAAAATATTTAAAAATCAACAAAAACAAAGAATAAAAGAAGGGATGTTAAAAATAAGGGAACCACCTCACTAGTTCACCCATCCCCTGGGGTCCCCAGGCCTGCTGGCATAACCAAGTCTTGAGGGACCTCCGGAAGCTCAATATCACCCCAGGGGGAGAAGATTCCACAACGCAGGTGCCACAGCAGAAAAGGCCCACTGCTAGGGCCCGCCAAATGTAGCTCCCTAGGCGATGGAACTCATAACATGCCCTCTCTGCTGGATCTGATGGGATGGGCAGATGAGATCAGGGAGAGGTGGTCCCATGCCATGAAGGGCTTTAAAGGTTAACACCACATAACATGGTAAGTCAAAATGAATCAAACCACATTATGAATCAGCAGGCTGATCTCAACATATATATCTTAATCAACTTATATAACTTAATCAAAAAAATCAGTTTCATATTCCTTTACTTTAACACAGTAACTTATCATTTTCTCTAAAAATACAACAACAAAAATCTCTTCTTCCCATATCTTATATTTTATTTATAAATAAATCTTTAAAGCCTCATCATTTGGATCTAGTCAAGAAAAATCTATTAAGAGCTACCAGAAACAACAACATATTAATCTTGGCCTTTAATCCCTTCAAATAGGGATAATATGGCAAGTTTTGTGTAAAAGCTAATGACCTAATTCCATCTTAATGTAATCTGATTTGACAAGTCCCACAAGTTGATTTCTTATCATTTTCTCTTTGTCCCATTTTAAAAACTCCTTCACGAGTTTAACATGTACCCACACCCAAAATAACAAAATCTATATTTTAACCTTAATCAGATAAGCCAACTTTGTAATCCTTTCCTTTCAATACCATAGCTTATCACTTTCTCTGAAAATACAACAAAAAATCTCTTCTTCCAAAACCTTATCTATAAACAAATCTTTAAAGCCTCATCATTCAGTCTTGGTCAAGAAAAAAACATTAAGAGCTACTAAAAAGAACATCATATATACTTTAACCTTGATCAAATAAGCCAACTTTGTATTCCTTCTTTTTGCTTTTAAAAATCTTGATGTTTATTCCCTCTAAGTAGTGTCCTAAAAGCTGATTTCTTTTCATTCTGTCTTTTCTCAGGAACTCCTTCATGAATGTAACACATCTCTTTTGTAAGTCCAACATAACAAAGTTGTTCAAGTCACTCTTCTGATTTATTATTTGTGTCTCCCTTTTAGTTATTAAGACATCAGCCAGTTTCATTTGTAAATCCAGTGTAATATCTTTTCCCAAATTATTTTTGTAACTTGCCATTTTTAAATTCGAATCCAAAACAGCCTGATTCTCAGTTGTATCCTATTCTATGTCTTCTTTTAAACACATTTTTATGGTAGCAGACAATCTTAAAGAGAAATTTCTGAGTGCATTGTTCCCAAATATCCTTAAATTCTTCCAATGTTAAAATACTTTTCTCCATTCTGTATTAATGGATCTCTTCTCCTTTATAATTAAAAGAGAAGAGACCCATTAATACAGAAAGGAGAAAAGTATTTTAACATTGGAACAATTTAAGAATATTTGGGAACAATGCAAATTTAGTTCTTTCTGGTTGCTTCTAATATCCAGCCCTCAGAGTCTCCTCTTATGTTTTTCTCTAATCCACAACATTTTCCCATAGGAAGATTTCTTACACTTAGTTTCAAAATCTTGATATATTTTTAATAGGATTTTAAACAACCCATAGGAAGGATTCTTATGATTAATTTCAAAATCTTATTTCCAATCCATCTGGTTTCTTAGTCTGTTTATAACTTGCCAAAATCAACATTTTAATCACCCTTCTGCTGTTTATATCAAAATAATTTTTTTGAAGTTCCAAAAAACTTTCAAAAAACTTCTTTTGCTGAGGATTGAAGGAGAATCACCTGGTGTGATGAAACCTGTCATTCTTAAGGTTCTTAATTTCCAAAAAGCAGTTAAGCAATTTCCAGAAGTAATTAAAAAAGGAAGTAGGTGAACCCATTGTCTGTTTGAAGGCTCCAAACTGCGGCTTGGGCAAAGCTGACTTTCCCCCAGCTCCCAGAGCTCCAAAACTCACTGGAGACCACTGTTTACAGTCTCCTCGCAGGGAGCCTCTGTATGGAGTGCTTATGGACGATCCCAGGTTCTCTCCTTTATCCGGAGAGGCACTTTGAAGTGCCAATTCTTTTGCTGGCTCCTTGTTCCATCACAGTCGTTGGCTCCACTGAAAATGGAGCCGTCTTCAATCCGCCATTGCTTCCCCAGAAGCCCCTCTCCATATGTTTTCAATTATAACTCCCAGATGGTCTTTGCCATATTGGCTAGGACTGCGTCCAGAACATCTGATGACATCAGGTTGTATACTTTTGAGAAAGGAGATAATTGCTTATGTCTTAATGGTGTGATCTTCATAGATTTTAGAAATAAATACCAGAGAATTAGTTATTTTTATCTATTATCTATTTCATTTTATTTATATACGACCCCAATGTAAGAGACTGCTCAACATAAAACCTGTTAAAAACTCAGATACTCATACAATATAATTACATTAAATGGCTGACCACAGCATATCCTGAGGGTCAAAGACCCATTAAGACAAAATAGTTTTTACTGATTATGGAACATCAAGAATGTTCCATAAAGACAAACAGTTTTTACTGATTATGGAACATCAAGATTGGGTCCAGATGTACCTATAGGGGCAGAGTGTTTCATAATGTGGGGGCTGCTACTGAGAAGGCCTACCTCCTAGTCCATTTGCAGATAAGCTGAACCCCATTTTTGGGTGCAATTTGCCACCTAAAATTCTCAGCTTATCTGCAAGTATATACAGTAATCAGGATTTACTATTACCAGGGCTTTCTGTTCTAGATGGAGCTGTAACTGCTGCATCAGCTCTAGCAGGGCAAAGCTAGCTCTGGCCATGGCTAGCTCTATCTGCTTTTCCATCAGGTGTTGTACATTCAGGAGGACCCTTAAATCATGGACCTGGGGAAGTGCAACCTTGTCTAGAGCAACAACTAGGACTAAAGTTTCAGGAGATCAACTTCTTCATCTTGCTAGAATTTAGTGTGAACTTCATTCTCCCCAACCACCTCATACTGCCTCTAGACCAGTTGAAGACTTCCACAGTATCTTCAGGCTGGCCCAACCCAGCGTGGTGATGTATCATTGAATGTCATTGGTGTACTGATGATACCTCACCCCAAACCAACAGACGAGCTTTCCTAGTATTTCATATCAATATTTATTAGGGAAGAGGACCAAGCCACATGGCATTCCACATTAGTATAATCATGGTCTTGTTTGCTCTTCCCCTTTGACTACTGATTGGAACCATCCATTCTAGTAGGAGCAGAACCAATGTAAAACAGCACCCCTGACTCCTTGATCTTGCAAATGGTCCAGAAGGATATCATGGTTGATGGTATCTAGACCAGTAAGAAGTCTATTAGGAACAGGAAAGAATGCACTTCCCCACCCACCAGAGGAATGAATGCTGTTTTCATCTCATCTCTGGGCCCAATTCCTAACTGGAAGCAATCTAGTTAATCCACTCCTTTTAGGATTCTTTGTAGTTTGTTCGTTTGTCTGATTGATTTCTATAGCCGCCCATCTCAGCGAGTGACTCTGGGCGGCTTACAACAATAAAACTATAAAACAATTACAATTAAAACAGTTAAAATATAAAATAAATACAAAATAAATATACATGGCTGCCAAGCGAGCAATGCACGAACGTTAATACAGCCAAGAGACGAGACCATCCACACGCTCGAGGCCCCAGGCCTGGGCACAAAGCCAGGTCTTCACGGCCTTACGAAAGGCCAACAAGGTCGGCGACATCCTAATTTCTGGAGAGAGGATGTTCCAGAGGGCAGGCGCTATGGAATAGAAGGCACACCTTCTAGTTCCTGCCAACCAACACTCGCTGGCTGACGGGACCCACAGCATACCCAACCTACTAGATCGAATTGGACGGGCAGAAACAACTGGGAGAAGGCATTCCTTAGGTAACCCGGCCCCAAGCCATGAAGGGCTTTAAAGGTGACAACCAGCACCTTGAATTGCACCCCGAAGCACACTGGCAACCAATGCAGCTCATGTAGCAGTGGTGTTACATGTGTCGAATACCCGACACCATTTACTATCCATGCAGCTGCATTCTGCACCAGTTGAAGCTTCCGAATGCTCTTCAAGGGCAGCCCCATGTAGAGCACATTACAGTAGTCCAGACAGGAGGGCATGAGGGCATGAGTGACTGTGAGCAAAGCCTCTCGGTCTAGGAACTATTCTAATGAATAGTTGATTGATTACCACCATCTCAATCTCAGTAAGCTGCCTTACAAAGTCCAGTGACATAAGTGGGTCTGAGAGAGAGAGATACATACATTCCATTTTATAATTCAGATATAGATTTAATAAATAAATACATAAATGTTTTTACTTTTGTACCATGTTTACCATTTGGGGACAATATTGTATGTTAGCATACCATTGTTTTGTCAGGTTCAAAGTTACTTAAATTACTTATACTCAGCATAAAAGAAACACAGAGACCTCTACTGGTTGAAATTCATCATCACATCTATTATAGGTTGCAGACTGATGCATTCTTATTCTTAATTGGGTGTGATTAGTCCCTTTGAACACAGTTGGACATGCTTTCAAGTAAATATACACACAGACTAATTTCCTCGTCATGGTACCTTCCAGGTGGGATGGACTGTAGTTTATTGTAGATGTTAGGCATTGTAGTGCAAAGGTTCTGGAGAGCACCAAGTTACAGAAAAAACAATGGTAGCTATATTGGCAGTGAGAAAAATAGTGAAATCCACAGAGGCAATACCTTTATAAGGTCATCTGGAATTGAAAATAGTTTAAAGAGACTATTTAGGAAAATGACATGATGCCGCTGAATATATTTAAGAGCTCAGAGAAGTTCTTCCAGGAACTCATCTTTTACATTATGTGAATGTTCTTTTAAAATTAAATTGTACTATTCAGAATGGACATGGCAGAACTTTTCCTTTCTCTAAACCATCTTCAAGGATCTTACCGCTGTAAATTGGAAAAAATAACCTCCTAATTTAATTTAATTTAATTTAATTGATTTAGACACTGCCTGACTCCAGCCAACTCTGGGGAGTATTCATAAAACCAGCAACATAAAAACTGATACAACAATTATAAAATAATGAAAGAGTAATCAACAAAAAATGGTGGTATATCCAGCAACCACCCTCACACACAGTCCAGCAGGAACTCCAACCACCCTACCCCAAAGCCTGGGAGAACAGCCATTTCTTTAATTAAATGTGCATAATTCCCATGAGTTAAATCCTGTCTTCAGGTGATAGAAGACCACCAGATCAGAGAGGGCTACTAAAAACCATGCCGTGAACTAATTTCCCATTACAAACATGAGACAGTAATGCACTAACAGTAATCACAATTGAAAATTGATAGCATTAATTCATATCCTAGAACTGCAGGTATCCCAAAACTATGATAATTTTCAGATCTTTTTCATCAAAATGCACTAAAACCTCTTTTTTAAAAAATTCTTATTTGCTTTCCAATCTACACCAGGATACTGAAATGTGAAACTAAACAGGCTGAGCCAATTGATGACATTGGAACAGCATATCGAAGAATCTGTCTTTGAAATGACTGGCCAATAAATCTGTTGGACAATTTAATTGGAATAATTGATAAAATCCATGTACTTTAGTAGGAAATAAATAAAATTACCCTATACAAATCAGATTGAGATTTAGATTAGAAATTTCTGGGGCAACTCTGTTTTATGCAAATTGTGTTATTGGTAAGACCCCTTGATTTGGAATTTCTTTATCAGAAGTATATTTATTACACTTATATGTCAAAAGCTTTTAAACTTAATTGCTGCAGCATGGATTTTTCTGCACTAATAGAGTAGAAGCACTTTTACTCACTACTTAGGGCATTTTTGACTGCACTTCCATCCAGAAGTAGCAAAAATATTTGTATATATAAAACTGTATTTTTAACTGCAATTTTCCATAAAATAAGCATATTCATTATTATACTCACTGTACTAATGGAAACATAAAAGTGTTAGCAGCTAGGTTCAAACAGCATGCTAAATCATAGTTTGTGTAATATGGTTTACTGAATAACAAGAGCTGGGATCACAAAATATTAAATGATAAAGCATGATTTACAAGCTACGATTACTTAGTTCACACAATATGTTAAAACCAAACCATATTATGATTTAATATGGTGTGTGAACTCAGCCATTGAGTCAAATAAGGCAATTCTAAACACAAGATGGAATCCCAATGATTTTATAATAGCTTTCTTTTGACTAAATCTGCAAACTGAGTCCCATGGTACAATAGGGATTCAAAACTGTAAACAAGAGCATTTAGAATCTAATTCTGCATTCACCTTTGTATCAACTTTGGCTAAAGTCAGAATTAACCTGCTCTAAACTACTAGTAAAGTAGTTTTAACCTTCCTGTGCATTTTGTAACTGTAATTTCCTGTTCTGGTCTACCTAGTGGGACAGCATCAGCCACTAGATAGTTAGCTTTTTCTGTGTCTCTGCTGCCATCCTGATTTTTTCAGCCCAGATGTGGTTGCTCCAGTTTGAGAGAAGAGGTGGATGGGGAAGTGAGAGGCTATAGCTTGGTGGTAGAAGACAGGCTTTGCATGTAGAAGGTTCAGTGTTTCATTTCTGGCATTTCCAAGTAGGATTCTTCAATGGTAAGACATCAGAGTTAGTAACAAAGCAGATCCTTCCTCAGAGCTGTGGGTAAAAGTCCTGTCAAGAAGGGCACCTGAGAAGACTTTGTAGTTCTCATTAGAGATCCTTCCCACAGGACACTTGGTGGTAACTACTGGGGTGGAAAGGAAAACTCTAGCAGAAAAGGCTTCTGGGATGATCCCTGCTTGCCTTTCTTTCTCATATTTCAGGAATAACCATCTACTATTTGGTATATCCCAAATAACAATACATTTCAACTTACTGTGTTGTGTGACATACTCTGCCCATACTTTGTAAGATAGTATGTTGTACAAATGTCTAGGCAACTGCAGTTTATTCAATAAAACATGGTTAAACAAATGGTGGCATGTAGATAGTTGAAGTGGGTGGCAGAACTCACATTTTTCTCTTTTCTTTTTGGAAGGATCTTAGGACTTACCTTTCTTGTTAGATTTCTTCCCTAACAACTTTGCATTTAGTTTAGAGCTTATACTGCAGCCTTCATGCATTTCTAGCTCAAGTTGTCAGGAAATCATGTGCCTGATTAATGGCCTGATTATGCCCTCAAAATGCTAAGGCTGGTATGCACATACAGCACCATTTTGTGTGTTCATTCAATTTAATATTGAGCCATCTTCCTGCTCACATCCTCCTGCATCAAGAAGGGTAGCAGCTAGAGTTGCTAAATTTTACTTGAGAGGCTTGCTAGAGAAGGGAAGTCAAAAGAAAAATATCTGACAGACTTCTATTTGTCTGTTTGATGGCTGCTTTGTCTTCCAGGAATTCTCTAGTGTTTTTGGATTTGGCTTGGTTTAGGATGCTCCCAGTTTCCCAGTTGAAAGTATGGTCAAGTCTGTCCATATCTCACCAAGCTATTTTGCTTTTGCAGGAAAGCTACTCTGTATATGCTTAGATGTACCATTGTGGAAGTAGAAGTCCTGTAAGTAAAATCGGGTACATATAACCCTCATCTGTTTGAAAGCTCTCAGTCAAGGGAATTCCATTCGTGGGAGGAGTGTATACAGAGTGTGGAAAAGAAGGTTAAGATGGCTGCCATGATCATGTGATTGAAGTTCTGTCCATTTTTTCGTGTCTGCCATCTTTACTATTTTGAATGTACTTTGCAGACATCCCTGATTCCTGCCTTAGAGTGCTTTCAAAATTTGGTTGTATTTGTGTATGATCATCCATCTCTTTCTCTCTCCTCCTTACACCTTATGTGTGCATATGCATAAAACACTTTATTTCAAAGATCTCCCTCCAAATGGCAAAAATTTCAAGGCAGGATGGATAACGATAAAATGGATCCATTTTTTGAAAAAGAAGACCCAAAGCACTAAACATTCTAAAATGAAATATCAACAAACCAATTAGGAAACAATAGTAAAGATTTGCAGTAATTGGCTCTTAGGTTTCTTTCTCACAATAACTCTGGAGATTCACTGCATCAGCCTCTGAAATTCTGATCTCCGGCACACGGCCATGCAATGAACACCTCCAGTGTATATACTGTATCTGTAATGAAACAAATATCAGAAATAAATTATTGTGGCTCAGAGAGCAAGCAAGCAGACAAACCCAATGAATACAGGTTTCATTGTTATGAAGTGGAAGTTTTTTCTTTTGAACATGTTACTCTCCCTTTGTTAGCATATGAAATTCAAATGATCAGAGCCTCTTTCACTCAACACTTACATGACTCTGCATTCCAGTTATGCAGTTCCCTTGCAATAAAAATGTTTGGCCAGTCATTGTTATGCTGCTGCTGTTTAGCAGCTTGCTTCCAATATTGCATTACAAAAATTACATATTTCATATAATCAGGTCTGTCTCTTACTTAATCATCCTAAGCTATATACAAATCTTTAAAATGGACAGGTCCATAAATCACATGCATTTTTCATTTGGATCTTATTCTAAGCCAGGCAGTTTCTTATTTAAATTGCCCCATGAATAAATCTAATAAACCTTATTCACTTACATCATCTCAACTTTAAATCTTGTTGTGACTGAGGTCACAAGTGAAATCAGTATTGAGGGCAAAACTAGCAGCTGTAACAACTGTAATAGCTCACCAAATTATATTAAAGGGCTCAAATAACATTAAAAACGAGGAAGAATTGAATTACTTTATTCAAGCATGTTAAGCTGAATCAAACAAATACAGGCTATAAGCAGAGAGCTTGGATATGCACATACTAAATTTATCACATGCTGCACTTTAATTATGGACTCAAGCCACCTGCTAGCTGCACAATGAAAGATATGTTTACAGTGAATATTCAGAATTTGGCAAATGTTGACATTCACAGTATAAATGCAGACAATCCAAGACAGATTTTGTAAATGTCTGAAAATGGGAAGTTATTTCCCTACTTTTCAGAAGATTGAATACTGAATGGTGCTATAAGATTTGCATGTAATATTCTCAAGTGACAATACTTTCTGAAAGAATATTTCCGTTTACACAACAATATTTATTTTCACCTGTATGCATAACCCATTTTATCTGTAGCTTTGTATTAACTGTTGTCCTTTAACTACAATACATCATTTTGTACATGCGACTCCAGTGGCAGCCAGTTAAGGACAACACTGTGAATATGTTGACATCAAAGTGCAGTGTAACCAATCAGATTTAGCTATGAAATGACCCCAAAGCATTGCCTTCGTATTGAATGGGTGCTTGGAAAAGGGCCACACTAAGAATAGTGCACTTGTTCACACCTAAAGTTGAACATCTATCAAAAAAATTTTTTTTTTACTGAGAGGATAAAAATACTGTTAAAAAGTTGTCATTTTAGTTTTCAACTCTGCTCAAACTGAAAATTATATTCAGGGGTTATCAGTACCCACTGATGGTTTTCTATCTGCAGTTTCACAAATAAAATGTGCAGTTTCAGAATTTTCATAATGCCATAGATGTTCTCTGTTACATTAAACATACACACACAAAAAGTACAAATTTACACTGCTGTAAAAATTGGAAAAATATTTGTCTTATGTACTCACGTGGCTTCTTTTCACATTACAATTGCAGACATTTACAAGATTGGTTTTGTCTGAATATGCAGGCAAATGGGTGAATACTGTGTATCATTTTATAGCATGAGCAACTCTGCAAACCATAGAAATCTCTTTCTCATAGCGTTTAGGAGACCATAGAAGACAGTTTTATTTCATCAAAGCTTCAGCCCTACTTAAGCATTGTTGGTGTCCACCTTGGGGAAAGGTCGATTTATTATGATGGTTGTTTTTATCATTTTTCATGTGTTGCAACCAGCCCAGAGTCTCTTGATTTGGGCAGACTATAAAATTGTAATATGATAAATAAGAATAAATAAATAGAATCTGATGTTTCATGCTAATGTGTACATAAACTTTGGTTTAATGGTTGCCCTAGATTTCTGCACCCCTCTTTTTTTTCCTGGCACAAAGTATATTCAGTTAGCACAGAAAGTCATTTGATTTTGTATATTGAATTCTCTGTATTCTGAGCATTTTGCTATTTTGTATTCTAATATACGTAAGTGAAAATAAAATATACAAAACTCTTATCAAATGTCGACCATATATATCCCTTTAAAATATTTGGAAACGGTGGTTATGGAAGATTTCAGCTCACACTAAGTAATTATATAGAAGCAGGCATTGAGGAGCTCTTGAACTCAGGGTCACATAGGATTTACATGTTGGGCAAAGTCTTCCTTTGTTTTAACCAGGATTGATTGAATAAGGTCTAAATTATCATTTAGATTAAGTTAAATGATAAACCATATTTCCAGTCCATAATGGTTGGGTTAGTCACTACACTACAGTGTCATTCCAGTTTTTAACTCTGGACAGATAAAGTATGTATCTTTCACTCTTGAGTGAGATGGGTGGTGACGAAATCTGAAATAAAATAAATGTCACTGGAGTGTGTGAAACAGGTAAAATATTTTTTCTGATCATTTTATTGATGCTGCCTCATGGATTCACCCATTAAGGATGAGATGTTCCTAATATTTCATTTGTAAAAAAAGGAACATTTAAATGTTCACCTTCTAAAATATCTTAATCCAGTATGACCCAAATGTAATTATTATTGGGCTCTTTTTATAGGAACTGATCTATCTCAAAGGCACTGCATATTATTTGCCCCAGTTTTATTTGTTTTTCTCTGTTTAAAACCTAGACAAACCTGTTTGTTCAAATTTTTAGGCTGCTCCAATCCAGAGATTCTGAGACATCTATCTAGAAGACATGGCAGATGTTGGGCTCACTGGTGGCTTCTTCCTTTAAAGCAGATGTTCCCAACCTTTTTGGCACCAGGGACCAGTTTTGTGGAAGACAATTTTTCCATGGACCGGGTGGTGGTGGTGGTTTTGGGATGATTCAAGTGCTTCCTCTTTTTCCTGACCTTTTATTCTTTTTTCTTTGCGCCGTTTGGAGATAACAGCCAATGGGCTTGCTTCCTCTGACAGGAGGCAGAGCTCAGGCGGTAATGCGAGCGATGGGGAGTGGCTGTAAATACTCAGGCTGTAAATTCGCTTGCTCGCCCACCGCTCACTTCCTGCTGTCTGGCCTGGTACCCGTCCGTGGCCTGGGGGTTGGGGACCCCTGCTTTAAAGTATCCTATGCGGTAAGGTCAATATTTGTTGCCAAGAGCTGTAGTTCTGTCTGTTATACTCTGTGTCAATGATGTCTGAAAATAGGTGGGGGGCCCTTGGAACAATGTTTCCTAAGGAATCAATGCAAGTCTGCATTCTAATGCTGAAAAAATATTCAAAAGCAGAAATGCTGGTGTATTCTGAAAGGACATGGATTTCACACTTAATTTTCAGCCTCTGATAAAGTGAGGTCAGAGGGGTGGCATACGTCTCTGGACTTTGATTTTGAACAAATATATTAATAGAAAAAACTGTTCGGTATCATGAAAGTAGAATGGCTATTTATGCACTGCAGAAGAAAAAAGCTTAAATTTAGTTCAGTACCAAGTGCAAAATCAGTGCAAATCAAAATAGCACTAAAATGATATAGCCTTGCTGAAATTCTGAACACCCTCAAGGGTGGCCCATCCCTTCAGTAATCCATTTTCAACGTTATTACACATAAATGACAATCCCCAGGAGAGGATGCAGCTGGCACTTCTCTAGCCAAAGCTAGTAAAAACACTTTCATTTGCTGATGTTCAGCCATGTCTAGAAGTCAAGACAGAGACTGTCTGGACGTGTATACAATATGCATAGTGCTACCGACTGGATTCATAAAACATCCCACACTATAATGTTGTTGGTACCTTAGGATTTGGCATGAATCCAGCCATTGTAGCTTATAATGGCTTATTGCCCAGTATATTTTGTGGACCTAGCCATTTGTGGCACATTCAACAAAGCATGGTTAAGGAAAGCATGGTTTGGCACAGTATGTAAATTCAGGCACTAAGTGCTGAATCATGTGAAGCTCATTCTTTCCTGGAGACTTTACACTGAGATACATTAACAATAGCAGAACTAGCCTACACTAATATAAAACCTTCCAGTGAAGTAGACCTAATGATGTAAATGAATGGAAGGCACAGCACAAGTACAGGTAGTCCTTGCTTAACGACCATTCATTTAGCAATGGCTTGAACTTATGATGGCACTGGAAAAACCAACTTGCAACCAGTCCTCACACTTACGACTGTCACACTGTCCCTCGGTCACGTGATCACCATTTTTGACCTTCCTAGCCAGCTTCCGGCAAGCAAAATTAATGGAGAGCTGCGTGATTCGCTTAACAAACATGTGATACTCTTTACAGCCACCACGAAAAGGTCGTAAAACCAGGTCAGATTTGCTTAATGACTGCATTACTTAGCAACCAAAATTCTGGTCCCAATTGTGGTCGGTAAGCGAGACTACCTGTAATCAGGTTTACACACATTGCTTTCACAAAACTATAATGGCAATTTTCCACCAGAGCCTCACTCATGTGATTTACTGTCTGTGGTCTTCATCCCATAAATTTCCTATTCATAAAGGTGATGTGAGAGTTGAAAGAAATGTTGGGGAATGAGGAAGCTTTCTCAAGCTCGTTCTTCCAGCCTGAATATACTTTCCAAATTATTCAAATCTGTATTTTGAGTGTTTTTTTTTAATTTTTAGATAGTATTGGAGTTAGGCTTTTAAAAGGCACAAGAATCAAGCAGAGTCCTAGCATAATTCCTTTACAGTTTGTCTACAATAACTTTTTATTTATTCATTTAATTTATTTATTAAATTTATATAGCTGCCCATCTCATGCTTGTGACTCTGGGGGCACATAGAATTAAAAACATGATGAAGGATTCTGCCCCTTTCTTCCACACAGCTCTTGGCAGCTGTAGGGCTGAGAGTTTAGGGCAAACTAAGTATTTAGAAAGAAAAGAAGAACAAAGGAACTTCATCTTTTCCACCAAGATGAATGTAACAGAAGCAACAATAAAGTCATTAAGAATTCTTTTACTTATCTTAACCTAATCTGTCTAAGCGTGTAATTATTTATGCTTGGGAGGGCTGAGTGTGTAAGATCAATAATGTGTATTTCTCTGACATGCTCATTGAAGCTATCTAAGATAATTTTCTGTGCCAGCTTCTTAGCTGCATTAGAAGCTCTACCCCATTTCAGTGGTTCTAGCAGGCCACTAAACTGGCTTCAAAATACACACATACAAGCAACATTGAGTTGGAAAAGAAAGCTGAAATTATTGCAATTCAGTAATAGTTGCTCAGGTTAAAAATGAATTAACAAACCTGATTAGGATCAAGTTCCCAAATTACATAATATTAAAACCAGTTTTGACAGTAAATGGCTAACATTAAGCGTTTAAATTCAAAGATTTAAGCACAATTTGCATCCTAATTCCCAGTATTTTACCTCATTTCCAGTCTTAGATTTTCCAACTAGGACTTCTCAAATCTATTCTACCAAAAGGCAAAAACAATTCAATTCATGTTTAAGGAAAAAGTATTTATTTATATGCCTATGTTTTTTAAATGCCAACAGATATTCTCTGATCAATAAAACATCCTTTATGTAGAATAAACTGAAGTACCTCTGGCCATAAATGCAGGCTGAGAATATTTAACTACCATTAGGCTATGAAGAATGATGGTCAACTATAAAGTTACAGTACAGATTACTATGTGGTGAGTTTTATTCTGTCTTGGAAAATACAAGTTATTGATTTTTCCATGCTACCAAAACAAACTCTGTGATTTAGCCTCTGCACTGCAGATTTATGAAAAAAGCAAGTGGCTAAAATTAAATGCATAGGGCACGTTTGACTGCAGGAAAATCTTTCTGTGCAATGTAGTTGGTCCTTGTGGGTACTGGCTCTCCTTGTGACAGGTCACTGAATATCGCTGTGGGTATTCTGTAATAACTATGATTACAGGGGACTTATCTGGAAGTTGCTGAGAAAAATAGCAGATTTGAACATTTCCTATAATTTGCAATTGAGTTTCCTCTTCTTCCTTTTTTTTTTAATTGTGGGAGTTCTTTTTCCTTGAAGTATTGACTAATACCTGGGATCCTAATGTGGTGGTTATGGCCACCAGTATATCCCTAGACACTTTCTTGGGTGTTTTTCAGCTAAGTTGCCATAGCTTAACTGATTTTTAGATTTTTAAAATTAAAAAGCCAGCCTCAAATGAAGGATCTGTTCCCACTTGCATTTTACTGCAGCACCATAATGCCCTGACAACACTAATTGTCCAACTTGATGATGCAACATTGTCCTCTTTGTGTCCACCTGGCTTTTATTACTTACTTGACAATTTCTTTGTATTCGTCAGTTTCAATTGTTCTGCCTCTCACCACTGAGGAAATGATATAGTTGTCCAGCAGTTAATAAATGTCAGTTCTCCTGCTGTACATAACTGAGACTGTAAGTCTGCTTCCCTTGTCCTTGGGGCTATTTCTGCCCTGGTTCCCATATTTGTTTCTTTATTGCACATTATTTTAATGTGGGAGAAGAGAAATGGGAGCGACACCAGAGAAGCAAACCAATCACTTTGGCTATGATGACTGACAGTCTTAAAATCAGGACAGCTCTATTTGGCATTGACTTGGAACAGGTGCAGAAAAGGATCTTCTGCACTGGAGACAGCAGATTTTATCCTGACTCCTGATCCATGATCTTTAATACCAAGAATGCTTCTAGAACCATATATAAGCAGAAGGCACTCTTACAAAATGACGAAAAGGATGCTGAAGCTCAGTGCTTTGTTGAGGAATGTGCCCATAAAAAAATACAAATAAGGAGAGGAGAAAATTGGGGGGGGGGTTAGAAGGAGGAAGCAGAGAGCAGCATCACCAGTTTGTCTTTTAGTAAATGGGTATTTTGTTAAAGTTCATGCTCACCAGGGCAGCCATTTTCTAAACTGCAAATCACCCCCCTGATCCAAAAGTCTTGTGGATCCTTAGACTAACATAACAGTTTGTTTGAAGTAATATCTAAACAGAAAACACTCTCCCTAGGATCCCGCAACCTGAACACCTGTTTTATTGAATCAGAAAAGTAATGCATGCTCCAGTTATAGCAAACACTTTGAAGCCCAATTGATTATTTCGCTGTTGGCTACCCCTAGTACTAGTATTACCCCTAGTAATCAGGGGTAAGCAATTAAACATTCTGACTATTGCTTCTATCCCCCTGTACCAGCTCACTAGAACTGATGGGGGTTGAAGTCCCAAACATCCAAAAACTCCAGATATACCTGTTGTAGTTAATCACTTAAGGAAAATCTCAAGGATCAAGCAGCAATCCTTCCTGCTTCAGCTGGAATTACTTGGATCTTCTGGGAACCCTCATGAAGGCAAGAATTGTCTCCTGTTATCTCCTTTGCAGAAGCTGATGGTCAGAAGCTTCTAAACATAGATGATCCATGGAGGAGTTTTAGTAAAGGGATATGAGTAGTCCAAACCTCCATGATTTTAACCAATCTCCTTTTAAAGCTACTTAAGTCAGCAATTGCCCATCACTATATTTTGTAGCAATGGGTTTTGTGAGGCCACTTCCAGACCACCACTGTTTCACTTCCCAATAATATTCATGGTAACTGACTACAGCAGGTGGCAATACCCAGTTGATCTTGGCTGATCTGGGAATTAAGACAGGTTGGACCTATTTGATACTTGGTTGCAGATACCATCTAGGATTTCCAGAACTACTCATTAGAGACCCAAAGATTTTTTATGCACAGATAAGGTAATAGCTGCTAAATTCCATCCAAAGTTGGCTTGTGGGCAGTTAGTCAGTGATCTTCTAGAGCCCTCTAGAGATAGAACCTGGTATCCTGCAGATGCTATATCTCATCCTGTCCTTTTTCTCTTCCTCTCCTCCCTCCCTTGGGCCTTTCTTCTGCTGGCCAGCCGAAGGACACACTCAGATGGCCATATTAAAAGGTAATCTACTAATCCTTGAATCAGAAAAATATACCATCATAAATTTCTGCCCCAATGGCCGAGAGCGATTCTGCCTCACCAAGAAAGCCAGCCAATTGTGAGAGACTGTGGAAAGTTCATTTTATGGTGACTTGCGTTAAAGATGCCTTTCTGAAATCTATGTGATTGTTGCTTCTTTGGTTAAATGGTGCTATCCTTAATGTCTTAATGCTAGACAAGTTCTGGAAAGCCATTGGTTGATTCCCCTGGTTTTCTTTTTCCTCCCACCAATCATCCCCTGCTGGCAGGAACAACCCGACCCCCCATGGTCTCCT
Organism: Candoia aspera; assembly: GCF_035149785.1. Classification (NCBI taxonomy): domain Eukaryota; kingdom Metazoa; phylum Chordata; class Lepidosauria; order Squamata; family Candoiidae; genus Candoia; species Candoia aspera. Next base: position 34,110,950 of record NC_086156.1, on the reverse strand, counting down.
TAATGTGTGGTGGGATAACTATAGGCAGGTGCCTTTAATGGCAGGTGTAGCTCTCTGTCAAGTTGCCCAACTAATGGGTTCCAGGTGTGGGAATGGGGCTATTTCTGAACACTGACATGTCACAGGAACAGAGGAAGAGTTGTGAGAAGCACAGGAGCACTCTCTTCTGCTTCTCCTTGCATCCCTCCTCCATGCCTCTGATTGGTCTGTCAGACTAACAGGTGCAGAGGAGAGATGTAGGATGAAGTGGGAGGCAACTATCAGCAATGCTTGTCATCAGTTTATGCTGGTAATGGCAATGTTGACAGCAAACAACCACAACCAGCAACACATGCAAATATCCTGGGACTTGGCAAAATGGGGTAGAAGGAGGCAATTCCCCCACCATCACCAAAACAATAAAACCAGTTAAAAGTATAGCTGTAGGGAAACCCTTGTTGCCAGAAGCAATGGAAAACTTGCAATGCACTCACTGGTGACAGAAGTAACACCCAGTCAGCAGAACCTAATTCTTTTTTCTGGTTAAAATAAAAAAGAGCTGTAGACTCATCTGTATATGGAACCGGTGTAAGGCTTGACGAGTGCTTTGGAAAGAGTCAGTCAGGCATTATGCAGGCAGATTAGTGTGGAAACCAGATGTCTGGTCTCTCGTGCAGCCTAAGCTACAATGGCTATACAGAGGGCCTGTCCACAGCAGCCTAAAGTGGCCGATCGGTCCCAACCCAGCTGCATCAGCAAATACACCATTGATGAAGCATGCTGGACCATGTCCATGGCAAAAATTGTACTGAAAGAAAAGAAAATGTTGCTATAATTTGGCACAGCTAAATATGCTTTCACGTGATTAAGGATGGTTCCTTAAACAAAGCACACTCTCTAGTCCCATTAAAACATTGTAACCAATGTAAGGTTTACATTACAATTGTATAGCCTTTGCTCCGAACACAGTGGGACTGCAGTGAATCCAATAATGCTAACAATGCTGCCATCTAATGGAAATTGGGCTTACCTAGCAGCTGAAAATAGCCAGTTCAGGTAAAGATCTCTGCAGATCAAATGCAATTCCGGCTGACTACACGGAGTACACCATAAAATATTTCCCACAGCTTGCTTGCTTTTCTGACTTCCCAGCCTAGGTCACACCCTGGTATTCCCCTGGCCAAGTACTAACCGAGCTTGGCCCTACTTAGCTTCTAAGTCCAGGCCAGGTCAGCCTGGTGCTACGACTGCCTGATCTTTGGGTCTGCTATACTGTGTTACATAATGGACATCCAAATCTAAGTATAAATCTGATGGTTCCTCTGCATAGAGAAGAACAGACAGGACAATGACTAAGACTTTGTGAAATACTGTGATCTGTCCAAGGGTGTCAGAAGAGGGTCCTGAGGAAGGCAACATGTATTCAGCAGCAAGCTGGCCATTCTTTGGGTGGCCCCCCAACCCCCTTATCATGACTGCTGCCACTGAGTCTCTGTCAATTGGAGATAGAAACACGTGCAACTCTAGGTCTAGTTTGCATTGCTAAACAGTGATTTATTTAACCACGGCTTATTAAATAAACTACAAAAACCTGCTAAGCTCGGGATTGTCAAATAAGCTGGTGTTCACAATGGGAATCCTGCTGGGCTAGCGGAGATGGCAGCATTCTGTCTACTGCTTCCCCGCGATAAATGCAAGGGTGTCTTCGGGAGACATAAAAAAGTCAAGAAGGCAGCTACAACCACAACACTGAAGCTCTGCCCCTTCTTACATGCACCACGTGCACGATACACATAAAACAAGGGTGGGGCCTTGATCCCATTGTCTCTGCTGTCATCTTGCAGATGTTTACCCAGTGGCAGATGATCAGCAAAATGTGAAGCTTCTAAGTTACACTGAGTACAGGCATCTTTGTTGATATTCCAGCCTACTTTGTAGAAGCTGGTGGGATGCCTTTTTTTTAAAAAAAAAAAACCTCAAGAAGAAAAAATCTGTGATGTACCAAGCTCACCAATTGATCTTAGAGCCACTATGAATGGATTGAGGGGAGATTTTTCCTTTCCCATCATCATCATCATCATCATCATCATCATCATCATCATCATCCAAGAATGAATATCTAGAGGCTCTTGTCTCTGTTAAAATGGCTGGAAGAGAAACCTAATGCTATGTTAATGGACTCTTCTGTATTTTCATGCATGTCATGAATATCTGTTGGGATAGTTTAACCTTGAGCAACAGGGCTATTTTCAGTTAAAACTGCCCCTCTCCTGCTCCAGCACTGGCTGGCATTTTGTATTTGCATCACATGCCAACTTCATCCTTGACCCAATTAAGTGTACTTGCAAAAGCAACCACACTGTGAATTGATAAGCCCTGGCAGCCATGATTTTCAACCGTCAGAAAAAAGCTTACCAAATGTCATATGGGCCCTCTGGCCCCAAAAAATATCAGAGACCTCTGTTCTAAGTCATCAGTCATGCTTTACGAACTACTGTGGCTGGGTTCCTACAGCCCACTAAGACAATACCATGTAAGCCACTTGGTGGCTTTGAATAACGTGTGAACCCCACTGCAACAGTAAGCTCCAAAATGACACAGCACTCTTTAAGAAACCTAAAATCGTCAACCGTCTCCCACCCCAGGAAAAAGTAAGGAAAAGCCTAAAGATGCCAGCATCATGATGTGCTCCATCCCACTTTGCATCAGCCCTTTATTCATCACTGGCACGCAGAGAGCGAGAGAGAAAAGCCATTGGACCCTCAAAGATTGTCCACCACACTCTGCATTATCTGAAGAGAGTCTCTGCAAACTGCAAGACATCTTAACTGTAAACACAGTGACAGAATGTATGAGAGCTGTGTCAAAACACTATTTTGTAATTCTCACATCCTATGTTGTACATGTATGTTCAGCAGCTTGATTCTATCAGAAAAATCCAAAATAACACAATATCAAAAACGTAACCTTGAGTTAGGTTAGAAGTCAATTTTTTTTTTAAAAAAGAGCAATTTTTAGAGTACAGTACTCATTTTCAGGAATATGACTGAAGGCTAGCAAGTCATAATTTGCAGTTCCCAAGAAGAAAAAAATAATCATTTTTCATGGAAAGCACAAAAGCCATGAGCTCCAACCAAAACAAGTCTGTATAAATTTAGCTACTAAAAAAATAAAAAATCCCCAAAGCAAAAAACCTTTCAGCATTCATATGGACAACTATTTTTTGAGGAAGCTACTGCAGATAAGTAGTTAGTGACTGACACTGTCTCTTACACATCTACCTTACTGTTCTTTTCCAATGCAAAGATATAGATGAGTGAAAAGGTAAGAATAATTACATTAAGCTCTCTATACAGTTTGCAGCAGACAAGTTGTACTATGTTCTGTTTTCTGACTGCACAGCACAGCTAATGATATAGCCATACATAATGAAAGAAGTTTTGTAATGATAGTGGAACTTTTTTGTGGTTGTATAACTTTTAACCCACCTAACAATTTTCTTCAAAGCAAACACATGGTGACCATATGTGAGGTAATAGGGCTGCCTGATGAGCAGAACAAAGCCTAAGAGGGGAGCTTCTGCATTTTAATCAACTGGGATGTCACTGGGTGGGAGCAGAGGTGTTCTCATTCTCCTGTTGTTTGGATTGCCCAGGCTTCCTTCAGCTGCTTCTTTCCTGACACATTGATCTGGTTCACAAACTACATTAAATTATAATATTGTTTTGTATGATTTGGGTTTTTTGTGCTGAATGAATCCAGTCGTTGTAGTTTGTAAACTATAACTTATGGTTTATCATGTCATCCAAACCAAACCAATAAAATTTTATTTAATAAACCACTATTATGTATTTATACACAAATTTGTATATTCTGTCACAGCACTCAAACCATTGCTTAGTGCAATATGCAACTCAACCATTGTGTGTTCTTTTGCTTCTTAAAGGAAAGAGCACAGAGATAGCAGCAAGGATGTTCTCACAGGGTATACATATGCCTCTAATAGAAGTTTTTAAAACTATGATTTGTTGAACAAAATGGAATTCCTCTACTTCAGGCCAAGAGCCTCAGTGGGTCTTTGTGTGGCACACTAGGGACTATATTCCAAAAATTCAAATTATATTAATTACACTAATGACAGCATGATGACTTTTGTGATATTAAAAATCAATACTTATTTATGAATTTAGTTGATTGGTTGGTTGGTTGATTTAGAAGCTGTCTGACTCCAGGAAGACTACTGTATGGGCAGGTTACACTGAAAATAGAAAAACAATAAAAAGAATCTAAGCCTCTGGGCAACCACAGATCAAACAACCAACCAGGGCTCCAAATACACCCTGCCCCAATGCCTGGGAGAACAGCCAGGTTTCTAAAGACTTCCAGAACATCATCAGGGTGGAAGCTATACAGTTCTATGAGGGATATCATTCCAGAGGGCAAGCTGGTGGCAACTTTTGGATGGATTCTGAGGTTGCAATAGAGGCTTTGAGTTGAGCCCTTATGGCCCTGGATCATTAGATATACACTGTTCTATAAGATGGAGATTTCTGCATCAAAATAGGTCCACCTGAAAAAGAGGCAAACCATGTTAGATGTTAGTATACAGTTCCCAGGAAAATTAGAACGGAGGGGCATAATCTCTAATGCAAAGATAGGCAATCCAGTGCCCTTCAGATACTTTGGATTACAACACCTAACAATATTTTGCTATGGAGGTACGTAGAAGCAGTCTCTGTTGGAAGAGTGATGAGCCTCTGTGCACTATTGGGGGGGAGGCAATTCTACTATAAAAAAATGAAAAGGTAATGGCCTTTATATGGGGACGCGGTGGCGCTGCGGGTTAAACCGCTGAGCTGCTGATCGGAAGGGCGGCGGTTCGAAACCGCGCGGCGGGGTGAGCTCCCGTTGCTCGTCCCAGCTCCTGCTCACCTAGCAGTTCGAAAACATGCAAATGTGAGTAGATCAATAGGTACCGCTTCGGCGGGAAGGTAACGGCGTTCCGTGTCGTCATGCTGGCCACATGACCCGGAAGTGTCTCTAGGGACAACACCGGCTCCAAGGCTTAGAAACGGAGATGAGCACCGCCCCCTAGAGTCGGACTCGACTGGACTTTACGTCAAGGGAAACCTTTACCTTTACCTAATGGCCTTTATAATGTAAAGGAGAACTTTTTTAAAAATCAGACAAAACATAACCATCATGTTTGATAAACTTAAGTGGCTGTACAAGAAATGTCTGATTTCCACAGCTTCTAAGAAGGTTGTGACCATTATTCCATTATCTCTGACAAGTTGATAGAAAAAGCCCATAGATTTCAGAATGAAACTAGTATTCACCAAACAGGCCTAGGAAAACAAGCATTGTGCTTGTAAAACTGGTATAGGCTATATAGAATTTTGATGGTAAAATACAAATAAAACTGAGGCCAGAAATAAAGCAGTAATTTGGTTTAGGATAGGTACTATATAGGAATCTCCTCTCTTATTAGTATTGTGGCTGCCACGTTTTGAATCTCAAGAATTTTCTCTGTTGTCTTTAAAAGTAACCTGCATCTGGACAGTACTGCACTGATCTATAAAGGTGTGTGAAGCTTCAATTTGTTTGGAGATAATTCAATCAAATCTTTCTAACCGAATCTTGGAGTTTTCTAACTAATTCAGTGCATTTGATTGGGTGTAAAAATCCATCAAATCTTTCACACATGCTTTTTATTAATTGTTGAATTAATCTGAATCAAACTGAGGATCAAATGGAAACACATATTTGAATGGAACTGCCAGTTTGAACTGAACTGCAAATACAAATCAGACTCTGGGTGATTTGCATAACCTTAGTAATCTAATTTGGCTATACCAAGCCCATGAATATCCAAAGCAAAATCTACAATAGATAAGGGACTTGCAACTAGGGAATTAGCTGAAACATCTGAACTTCTAAGGCAAGTGTGCAGAAATGTTCCCCATCTTAGCATATATGATTTCCTGTCTCAACTAGCAACCATTTTGCTTTAGCCTGATTATGTAAATATCTCTTCATAGACTTAGTTAAACCTTAAAACAGAATGTCTGTGGGTCTGTTAGATGCTACATATAATAACAGTATTTTGCAGTTTCCCTAATTCCTAAGTACTGCTGGAATTTGACTTGAAATACACCAACTCTATAAACCTTTTGACCATTAGGGCAATGGATACAGAGGTGGTGATTGATTGATCGATTGATTTGATTTCTGTAATTGCCCATTTCAACAAGTGACTCTGGGTGGTTAGCAGGACTCAGCACATATATCTTCTTTCCTTGTTTAAAAGACTTACTATATTTGCATGTGTCAATGTAACATGCCTTCTCTTGGTTAGACTGGTCCTTTCAGGGCTGTCATTACTTTCTACCTCTCTCAGTTCAGTTTTTTTTCGCAGTCAGGTACATCCCTGTTTTGTTCTCTCTCCATAATAGAGGAGAGCACACTCCAGGATCTTAGCTGTAGATATATGCAAGTAACTTGGAGTTTCCTAAAGGTAAAGGTAAAGGTTTCCCTTGACGTAAAGTCCAGTCGAATCCGACTCTAGGGGGCGGTGCTCATCTCCGTTTCAAAGCCTTGGAGCCGGCGTTGTCATAGACACTTCCGGGTCATGTGGCCAGCATGACGACTCGGAACGCCGTTACCTTCCCGCCGAAGCGGTACCTATTGATCTACTCACATTTGCATGTTTTCGAACTGCTAGGTGAGCAGGAGCTGGGATTAACAACGGGAGCTCACCCCGCTGCGCGGTTTCGAACCGCCGACCTTCCGATCGACAGCTCAGCGGTTTAACCCGCAGCGCCACCGCGTCCCTTTTTGGAGTTTCCTAGAGCTATGTTATTTATTTCCTATTTTTAAAATTTTCATTCATGCAAGCATCAGTCTCAAGAATATTTTCTTACAAAAGTTATAGAGTACTCCTATCTTTAGTATTTTGGTTTACATGCATTCTTTCTACTGCACAAAGCTCTAACCACAATAAAACAATGCTACCTTGTGGCAAATAACAGTTGCATGACTCTTCCTAGCACAGTAATACGAATGTCCTGGACTGACATTCCTTGAGCAATCTTCGTGTATATTGCTAAAACAGATTATTCCCATGCAGATATGTCTTTAATCAGACTATATCAATTACTATTTGACAAGTGGGATCAAATAAATTTTCCTTCCACAAAGCTGGTAACCTCTGATCCAAGAGCTGCACCGAAATGGCATATTACTAAAGAACACTTGTGAATTCCATTGAAAAAAATGGTTATCAGTTATTTTCCCTCTGGCCATGGGTTCTAATCCACCTTCTTATTAATATGGAAAAATAGTTGCAAATAGTAGTTGCAAAGTAAACTTGAGAAGTCCCTGGGAGACACAGCAAAAACAGGTCAGGAATTATGACATATTAGCATCATATGCAGTGAAGGACCATAACACAGATACACTAAATTCTGGATGTATTCTTTTTCCTTTTTTGGTGCCTTCAACTCAGTCTTGACTCCTGGCAACTGCCTGGGCAAGTCCCTGCAGTTTTCTTGGCAAGATTTCAGAAGTGGCTTGCCATTGCCTTCTTCCTAGGGCTGAGAGAGAGTGACTGGCCCAAGGTTACCCAGCTGGCTTTGTGCCTAAGGAGGGACTAGAACTCATGGTCTCCTGGTTTCTAGCCTGATGCCTTAACTACTATACCAAACTAGCTCTCCATTCTCCATGCTCTGCTCTAAAATATGAGGCATAGGAAAAAAAGAAAAAGAATCACACCTGGAATCTTAAGATGCCATTGGCAACCAAAGTTAGGTGACACTGGGCTAGATGGATAAATGTTCTGTCTCACTGTAACAAACCATATATTAATGTCTGGCTGCTTGAAGAATGAACAAGGAAGGCCCTCCCCTCTTCCATATACAAAAGCTAACAATTGAGCAGTGAAAATTTGTTTGACCACTACTTTGGGGCACCATGTCTTCTGCTACATCCAAGGACAAAAGTTTAGCACTGAAGAGGCAGATTGTGTGGCACCCACAAAACTATATCCAATTTTCTGATATTCAAAATAGCCAACTCTTCTTAAGGCAGGATCAAATCCATGATCAACCTCAGAATTTATGATAAAAGATGCATTGTCAGAATGATAGTAAAATAGGCACTATTTCTATGAACTGTCCTAGTGTTTTGATACAAAAGGCCTTTTTTGTTTTAATCCAGTTTTAACAATAAGCGGAAACATTTCTGTTTGAAACCACATCAGACGGACTTCTCATTATATCTTTAATTATCAACTACTTAACAAAAACCTTACATTTGGATTAGGCAAGCACTAAGAATAAAGGGCAAACTCGTCAAACAGGATTTTGAAATTACATGGCAACAATAGGCTCTTGGAAAGTGTGAATTACATCTATTTCCACTGATTTGTGTGCATGTAAAATAAAGAAGAGCCAGTTTGGTGTAGTGCTTAAAACCAGGAGACCATGAATTCTAGTCCCACCTTAGGCACAAAGCCAGTTAGGTGACCTTGGGCCAGTCACTCTCTCTCAGCCCTAGGAAGAAGCCAATGGCAAACCACTTCTGAAAAACCTTGCCAAGAAAACTGCAGGGATTTGTCTAGACAGTCTTTGAGAATTGGACATGACTGAACGAATGCAAATAAATAAGTAAGTAGCTAAGTAAGTCAGTAGGTAGAATAACTTTATGGTCTTCAAAAAGAATAGCATAGTGGTTACAATTCAAAGTAGGGCAGAGATGGAAAACCTGCAGTTGTGGACCTGTATTTATTTATTTATTTATTTATTTTTCAAATTTCTATCACTGCCCATCTCTCCTGAAAAGGGGACTCTGGGTGGTTTACAATAAAACCACAATTAAAACATATAAATTACAATATTTATTGCATCCTTGACCCCTCCTTTTGAAAGAAATAGCCAAATCACCTGCCATTTTGATTGTAGAGCTTATGCTACAATTAAACCCTGTCCACCTGTGATGGAGAATTGTCAGAACATAACAAAATATATAAATGAATTTAAAATACGCCAGTAATAAATATGAACCAAAACTAAGGCTCTATCTGCCTTGTAGAAATGGCTATGGCAAACTGAGTTGGCAATTTTCCTTATGGTTCTAGACATGTAGTTTCTCAAACTGGCTCTCAAAATAATCAATAATGATGCAAAAACTGATTAATTTCCTGAACCATGTAAACCTGTATCACGAACTAGACATTCATGTCCTATGGCAATATCCAACATCTGATTTCTATTCCCACAAGATCTCAGCTTGTTCTCCTTGCCACTGCACCCCCTTACCATAATTCCAAACACATTCTGGAGGGGTGGAGGGAAGGAGAGGAACTCTTCTGCTTGTGGATCTATCACTGGATACAAATCTTTCTATACAGAATACAGTATACCAAACACGCGCACATTCCCCAGTTAAATGGAAAGGTCTTTGGGTTTTGTTTTGTTTTCCACCTTAAAAAAACCTCTCCTCTTATCCCAGGAACATCCCTCTTATCAGACATATCATCTATCGTTTCCATAACAACTGGATCTGACAGGACATGAGGCACATAAATTCTTTATCTAGATGGACCAAGCTGGAGGTTTACTTCCTTCAATTCATCACCATGTGGCTGGCTGAAGCAAGTTTGCATCCTCTGAAGGATAACCAGATGGAAGACAGGGCCTTTAACAGCTGTATGGATGATAATATTTTGGCTTTTTTTTTTCAGCCTGTCCCTAGGAAAGGGCTCTTGCTGTATTCAACAATGAAGTTGCACCATTGATCCTCTGCTATAGACATTTATTTTACTCATCTGTAATGAAATTTCACACTGACCATAACAGATCCTCCAATCTACATGCATACTTTTATCCACATATAAATTTTAGAAAATAAAACGTCTGTGATGAGGTTTAATACCAGTTATTAAATTAAATGGAAATTATTAAATGTGCAATCATTGAAAGTTCTAAATTCAATAAAGCCTATAATTATAATGTGAAAATTCATCAGTACAGCTAGATTAACAGTATACATACAGAATTTTAGCCATGGACATGCTTTTCAACTTACCAGGTGTAGTATTATTATAACTATGGATCTATATTCAATGCAGAGATACGCTTATATGTTGCTTATCCTGAAAGATTTAACTTATTCATTTTAAATAATGTGTGCCGATTACTATATTCTGGATGCATAATGAAATATAATGTATAGATAGGGAGTTGATGATTGTAAGAATTCTAATAAGCTTATCCTACCCCATTCAAATATTTTATTGCATCACTGTGGAGCAACAAAGCAACAATCAACAACTTCAGATCATAATATGCTTTATGGCTGCAAACTTTGGTTTACTTACGCCCAATTATGTTCACTGATTTTAGTCAGTTACAAGAACATATATTACTGACCTCAGGACTGCAAACTCAGCTTTGGGAAAAGTGTAGGTGGGGGGACTAATCACTGGAAAAACAAGTTCCACTGTTTATTTACTTGATTGGATATTAATCCTGGAGACATTATAAGAGCCTTTACTGGTATCTCCTGAGTGACCTCCTTGTCTTGCTGAAACACAAGACACAGCAATCTGATTGAATTTCCATGGCAACCAAGGAACCTCCCAATATCCAATTCAAAGAAGCTGATGACAGGAGGAAATCGTCTGTGCAGGACATTCCAAGTTGTTAGATTCCCTAATATGTTCTACACTGAAAGCAGTATTTATTTGGTGCAACACCTGTTCAACATTTAAAATGATAGCTATGTTCCTTCCAGTTTTGCTTCAATAAAGGAGAATTTTGTGGACTAATTCTATATAAATAACATAGAATATTATTGCTCATTTACTTGGTTTTCCAGCTGGGTGACTTTGGGCCAGTCACTTTCTCTCAGCCCTAGGAAGGAGGAAATGGTAAACCACTTCTGAAAAACCTTGCCAAGAAAACTGCAGGGACGTGTCCAGGCAGTCTCTGAGAATTGGACACGATTGAATGGATTAAAAAAAATCAAAACCCTTGGTTTTATGTGATACCCTTGCGGTCTAACACAAAGACCTTGTTGCTAAAGCTGACTAGGTAAAACGAATTACTAAGGATATATTTCATGAATGCTAAACCTTAATATGGTCTATTTTTTTTTGACTTAATGTGATATGTGAATCCAGTTATTGCAGTGTCTTAATTATAAGTTATGGCTTAGCATGTCATATAAACCCAATCATGGTTCAAGAAATCATGGTGAAGCAAGCCATGTCTTAATGCAACACATGAGCCCAGTTTAGAGATTTGGTAATCCAGATTTCCTTTGGTATAGATGTATATGTGGACTTGTCTCAAAAAGGGCTGGATGTGCATATGAAGGCAGGAGTCGAGAGATAGATCACCTAGAATCTACATAGGCCAGAGTAATCAAGTATTTGAATTAGTTGTTTGACTTATTCAAGGTACCTAGAAACTAGAAACCTGAAATTAAACAGCAAAAAAATTGGACGTTTCTATCTAATAAATTGTGCAACATAGCCATAATCTCTGTCCATTAGTTATTCCAATTACTAGCATTTTAAGATGGACTTTTCTGTATTTATTTTTTAATTCTCTGGCTGTCATTCTCAGCTTCTTCATCTGCGACTTACTATTGACTTCATTCATCATTTTGTCTTAGGCCCCTTCGACACATCTAGGTGCCTTGACTTGGGACTGGTGCTGCACCCATATCCTCACTACTTAAGAGTTCTTTGGACTTAACATCTGGCTCAGCTGCATCACAAAGGAAATGCTGCGGAGATAATTTTGCCACATTAATGCTGCACCTATGTGAGAGATTATTTCCCATTGGTGAGAACTCTTGTGTTGCCACAGTTCCTGTGCTCTTTCCCTCTCTGATGTTAAGATGATGGTACCTTGCCATCATTTCATGATGCTTTTCAACTGAGCAGTGAATCAGTTCTGCAGATCCCCTTCATGGTAACTTTTTTTCTCCTTGCTCCAAGAACACAGCAAGCTATCCACAAGCATGGGGAAAGGGCATGCAGCATAGCTCACAGGGTGCCAGCCAATTCTTATGCTCTCCAGTGGTCAGAAGGAAGGGATGCTGCGGTTGGGTCATGAGGAAAACTGAATATTGTGATGGCAGCAGCAGTGAGGACACCTTTGCCTAGCATGAAGGTGTCTCTGAGGATTTGGAGACTGAAGCTGAAGGTTAAAGTGGAAGCGACCTTACTCTCTTACAATACTTCTCTTACTCATTCTTCTGTTATATTCTACACCTAGCCTACTTACTGGAGGGGGTGGGTGGGAGGATAGTTAAAAGGATACCAAAATCACCTTTTCTCAACCTGGTGTCTTTCAAACTACAACTCCTATCATGTCCAGATAGCATGCCCACTTCTAGGAAAAAGATGGTATAGATCATGTTTCTTAACCTTGTCAACTTTATGATGTGTGGGTTTCAACTCCCAGAATTCTCCAGCCAGCATGGCTGCCTGGGGAATTCTGGGAATTGAAGTCCACACATCTTAAAGTTGACAAGGTTAAGAAACATTGACGTAGATGTACAGTAATAGGCAGGCTTATCTGCCTGGTATAAAACTTTGAATGTCAAAAGGGTGCATCTCAAAAAAGAAATGTGGTACTTGCTCTATGGTTCAGTTCTTTGTAAAAAGAAGGAGATGAAAAATAAACACACAAAAAAGAAAACATACAGTAACTGTTTGATAATGACATACAGCAGATGCTTTACAAAAGCGAGTGAACAAAGAATGGCGACTGAGCTATGAAGAACTAGGATGGACCTCCCCACAATGGTATGGGAATGTGCAGACAAGGACAATGGATCTTCTGCTAATGAATAAGTGCACAAGTCTGTTTATACTCTGATTTCTCAAGAATGCTGAACACCAATTTGAAAATGAAATGGTTTTATAAACATGTATTCAATTTGCACATAAACATTTTCAGTAGCTGTAAAAGCATCCACAGATTCCAAATTCAGTGACAAGTGTGCAGCCCTCTCTAATGTGTCTTAAGGAAAAAAAGATTTGAGTTTAATGGGATTTGTCCTGGGTAAGTGCACACAAGTCTGCAGTCTTAATTATGTGCTGTGGGCTGCAGTGTTCTACTTATTTACCTAGGAGTATTCAATAGAACTCACACCTGACTAGACACACACAGGATTGATATGTAATTTTGTGTCAACTGGATTCAAACTACCTGGGTTTAGGTTGCAATTTCACATACATTTCCTTTGGCATAAATCCCAATCTTGGCACTCAACCAAAATTACTTCTGACTATATAGCCATAGGATTTTATTCCAATGGTCAAACTATGGAATTTCCCTCTGCACTTCTGCCATGTCTTTCGATAATTTAACAGAACAAATTAAATATATACAATGAAGGAAGAGAAATCTTATTTAAGTGCAATAAAATGCCTTTTAAAAAATCAACAGTATATTGGAAAAAAAATACTGTGAGCTCTGTGATGTATTTTGTAGAATATAACTTTAAGCTGATATGTTAAATATGCTGGTCCTTATGCTATCTCCAAAGTAGACAAAATAAGAAAATACATTTCCATTTAGTGACTGACCTCAATCTCTGAATGAGGACCCCTGCATGTTGCATTAGAAGGCAGGGCTCCATTACACCAGCACACATTCTGTTCAGTCTACTGAAATATTGATTTTTGGACTGCACACATACAGAGTAAAATCAATATCCAGTATATATAGCAGAGTAGTTACACTATAAAGGCCAACTTGCCCACATTGTATATAGGTGTAAGCCCAAAGGTTGGGGTGGAAAGGATGGGATCAGAAGGATGTGTATGAGAAAGCCAACAGCAAAACATGAAATGCAAAAAAAAAAAAAAAAAAGGACAAAGAAAGCTACAGAACGCAAACAAAGCCCTTTGGATGGAAGAAATTCACTAACATGCACTGAAGATAAAGAGATTAAAGGAGAGGGGGAAAAATACTGAAAATACTAAATGTGCATAAAAATGAAAGTTGATGACACAGATATAACCATGCAAGACTGTAGCAGATATCCAATACAAATGGCCTTATGTGCTGAGATTATTGTTACAAGTGCACGTGTAGGAAGCAGCAATTTATTCAAGTTATAATATTTATGACACTGAAGTATTTTGAAAAGTCAATATTTTCACATTGCACTGGCAAGTTAAGAGCTTTTTTGAAAATAACAGATACACGTTTTCTAAGGCTTATGGTTATACAGATGAACTATCACAGCTGCATGAAATTAGCCCTAAATATAAATATTACAGACATGCTGTCTTGTTTATGATTCACTCATTACTTCTCAATTTATGTAAGAAAATGAATTGAACTCCAGAACCAACATCACTGTTTAGCTTGTATTAATTCATATTGTCTCTCAGGAAAACAGAAAAAGATAATTATCACTTTATTCATAATCCACATTTTTCTATACTTTTAGATTCATATGAATGGGGAATCATGTAGTTAAATGCAATGACAATTAATCTATGTAAAAAAGAAGTAAGTTAATAAAATATATTTTTTGTCAATAGCCATTAGCCATAATAGCTAAGAAAATGTAATTTCCACATACACCAAGGTCAGTTGATGGTGATATGTGGTATAAAGTTCCTGGGTGATTTGTTGTTCCTGAAAAAATAGACTTGTAGGCCATTAGTTGTGTATGCACGTGTGTATGTGGGAGCTCCTCTGAATTTTTCCAAGTGAGTCCTGCCCTGATGGTGCCACCAAGAGAGACCTCTGCTTGGTCCTTCATTACTATTCTCATGTTCTTAATCACAGTTATTTTAATTTGGGAAATTACAGTCATAAGAAAGAATCTGTAATTATCACACAATAGGAGCCCCTTCTCCTAGATGTTTTCCTGTGGATAAGGATAGGTGTATCTTTATTGCTACAATATATTTGATGGGAAAGAAAAGAAAAAAGGGCTTAAAAGACATTCTGTGGGCTGTGCCTTTGAATCTTCCTTGTGCACCTTGAATTACAAAGGGACCTCCACCCCCCGCTCCTCAAGAGTGGGACAGGGAAGGATCTGGGCCCCAGTCCCCCCGTTGCATGGGATTCTTTCGATAATTAAGAAGCAAGCCATGGCCAACATTTCACCCAAGGCTAGACCATTGTAGCCCTCGGAGGCAGGCCTAAAATAGTCAGCTCACATATACACTGTACTGTAACAAGCAGGTTTTCTTCTGTTTGGCCACCTTTCCATGCTAATGGCTGGAAAATATACTGGTCCTTTGAATCCTTTGAATATTGTTGGATTTATATTTTTTCAGAAGCTCAAGGCAGCATATATAATACTTTCTTCAATTTCCATTCATAACTAACTTGTGAGGTTGGGCTGAGAGAAACTAACTAACCCCAAATCACCCAGTATACTTCCATAGCAGAGGGTGCACTTAAACCATGGTCTCCCTAGTCCCTAACATTGTAGCTACTACACAACACTATATTCTTCCTTGACTCTTGCTTGCAGTGGTAAATGAGAAATGTAATGTGTGCAATAGCAGCTTAACCTGGACATCAAAATGGTGTGCCTAAACCTATGCTTGCTCTTATACAGATTGTGGGAACTAAGCTTAAATATTTCCAGTTGATAGAAAAGCTTCACTTTTTTTTTTCAGTCCCCAAACCAGAATATTCTGTTTGTTCTCTAACATCAGATGAGAATTTTAAACTGGTGTTTTAGAAGGCTTAAGCAGAATGTTTCAATCTTGGCAAAAGGCTACCACTGTTTTCAAATAAAAACAAAGCCTTTTCACAAAACTACAAAGAGGTTCCAAAGTAGTTGGAAAATTACTTAGATGCCTCTTGGTTAAAAATTATATCTACTCTGGCTCAACTTTCCGGATGTCACACAAAGGGTACATTATGTGATTATAACATAAACAAGATAATGTATCAAGTCATCTCTGTTTAGATATTGCACAGGCACTTTCAAAATGGGCATTGCACAGATCCAGTTACTGCACTGTCATATTAATGACATCTATTTTAATTATTATATAGCAAATTGGACAACTTTTTCTAAGCTGATGGCTGCATTTGTCCTTTGAATGGTGTGCTGGGGGACTATACTCTAAAAGGTAATGGGTATGGTCAGGACAAAACCTAAATTGATAATATTACATTTACATTAACATCCAATGCGGTCAGTATGATTACTCTCACTCCTGTACTGAATTTCCCTTTCCATCACATTAAAAATTACAATTTGGCAACAACTTGTGGAGCCACAACCATAGATTTGGGGGACTATATGTGGTTCTGGGGTTTCAGGATGAGCACCTTGTCATACAGGGAAAAGAGAAACATATGGAAAAAATGGAAACACAAACATACCACTGAATATGTTACGTTAACGTTAATATGTTAATAGAATCAGTAGTGAGAAAAAAGAGAATTAGAGCTGTAATTCCAAGCAGACAGGAGCAAGCTTTCTGTGAAACTTTGGCATAAAAGATGTACAGTTTTTTTTTTTTTTAAAGAACCAGTTCAACCAGCAAAGTAATCTTTTGAGCCCTGCCATAAAAATAGATCTACTATAATGCTAGCTTAAATGTGCATGCCATGAAACATGTTAAATACCGTAGCACATATAAAGAAACCATTATTTGCAGAAAATGTAGACCTATAAACAAAGAGTGACAAACTCGGAACACCCTACTGAGAAGACTTCAATAATTCAAGAAGCAAGAATACTGCTATAGAACATGGAATGCTAATAGGTTTTCAAACCGCACAGCTGTGCTTTGCTTAACTATAGTTTGTTAATTAAACTATTGGCTGAATTCAGACTATGCCTAAGCTATGGTTTACAAACCACAACAGCTTAGTTCACACAATACACAAAACTAAACGAGGAACATTGTGAGGTAGCACAATTTATTTAATCCTTTGTTTGATATAGCAAACATTTTTATTTATCTACTAGGGTAAACTGTAATGAATTCTTAACTGATAATGTCCACATCAGCAATAGTTTGGGGGCACAAGGCTGCAGCTAACTTGTTTGTACGTTACTATGCTATTGCCCATTATATCTTGATAACTTAAAATTGGGAGTTATCAATTGTTAGTATTTCATTTAATATATTTGTATCCTAACGTTCCTCTAAAACCTCAGAACTGTGTTCTCCCTGTCTGCTACCATTTTTTTTCTATACAACAATAAGAGGAAGATTACAATGAAGGAGAGTTACTGCCTAAAGTTAATGAGCGACTGCTGATTTACATCCAGGTCTTTCATGCTCCACTACTCAGACCACTGTGTTGGCTCTTGCTTGCACAATTTTCATTTCATTTCCCATTTCCCTGGAAAAATACGATACAGTTAACTCTTTCCCTCTTTTAATGACCATTAACTTTCAGATATTTAAATTAGAGGCAGGGCTTCTACAGCACCCTCTAAGCCAGTGTTTCTCAGTCTTAGCCACTTTCAGATGTGTGGACTTCAACTCCCAGAATTCCCCAGCCAGCACTGGGGAATTCTGGGAGTTAATGTCCACACATCTTAAAGTGGCTAAGGTTGAGAAACACTGCTCTAAGCAGAAACTCCTTACTTTTGGTTTTAAAAATTAAGCACCAGGAATTAATTAATAAGTTAATATGTGACCCACTTGAAGATTTTAAACCCTTTTTAAAGCCTCCTATTCCATACAGTATGTTATGGCAGGTCAACCACATATTACATTTAGAAAAATCTTTGCTATTAGCTAAATATAGCTGCTTTTTCTATCGTAAATTTACATAACCCTTCCGCATTCTACTGCCCTCCAAATATGTTGTTCTGCAACTTTTATATATGCAGCCAGTGTGGCCACTGTGTAGTCTAACACACACTGTATTTGTTTGGTCATCTGCAAAAACTAGTGAGTGGTTGCCATAAGGGAATTTTTCTGGCTGCAATAAAATTTGGGATGACAAGATGGTGGGAAGAATGGCATTGACCAGGGCCTTAGAACTAATTTGGTTAAAAATAAGTCTGAAGGTATGCTGAGCAGGAAATGTAACTAGAATAAGGAAAGGAACCAAGGCCTTAGCTGCATCTGTGACAATATAGGCTTTGTTTTTTATTAGTACGTCGACTCATACTCCAACTCAATAGTAAGTGCCCAAAGACTATTTTAGAGTATGGTTACAAATCAGCTTAGTTTTTAATGAAAGTGTTTTACTAGGATAATGAAGAAAGATATATTTATCAACTAGAAGTCCTAAAAAAACCAGTGAAAACCGTTTGATTAGCTACTGGAATCCTGTTAAGATTCTGTGCTTTGGCCTATCATAATGACAAAGCTTGTGTAATTACATGTACTGGGGCAAACTCAATTATATTGTGTTATTAGATAAGGCCTCCTTTATATAATATATTTGGATCAGATAGTGGGTGTATGGTATGTATACTATGTGTGTGTTACCCAAACCTGGCTGGGCACAAAGAAGTCTGTTCCCCTCATGGAGATGTGCTCACCTGGGTTCTGAGTGTGACACCAGCTGTAATCACAAACACACCCTCAAAACATGAATATAGGTTTAAGAGGTTACTTATATTAAGTTTAACAGCAACAAAGGTACCATTTCTCACTGACTAAAAGTTGTAAGATTTCAGCATTAATTAAACTTAAGATATACACTACCAGAACTGTCTTAATATGTCAGATAAACTTTCTGCCAAAGCTACATTCGTGGGTCTGATATAGAAAAAGAGAGGTACATGCTGGTGATTTTTATGTTGTGTTATGCCATGTCTTAACCACAGCTTACTGAATAAAGAACACTAAGTCATAGACCATGTTTTACAATTGGAGTGGAGAATTCACACAATACACTAAGCAAAATTTAAACTACATATGGCTTAATGCAATCTGTGACCTATGCCACTGTATTCCAAATTCTTAGAGACCACAGTGATGCTCCTTTTGATGATATACTTCCTCCATGTGGAAGCAAAACATTTTCCTGCTATTGATTTTAATGGCTATCTTTTGTATCAATGACTGTCCTCACCGCATTACAACAGAACACAAAAGATGAGGAAATTCAATACCTAATTATAGCACACCACCACAGCCCATATGTAAATCCTCACAGACTTAATGAAGGTAAAACGGTATGGAGCTGTGTTTCTCTGCTACACACAGGAGGAAGCTTGCCTATGGGGAACAAGGAAAGGACACTTAATTCCGGAAAATAGTTCTCAGCACAAACAACCATCTGTGGCACATTCCTAGGAACCCGAATATACTGCTAATGGTTTTCTATCTACTATCATAACAGGTGTGTTATCTTGAAACTTAGGACATAGAGACATGGAGTTGCAAGAAACAAGAGACAAAGAACTGCAAGTAAATAAATAAAATGACTAAGAACACACTGTACTGCACTCCAACAATTGGGAAGGTGAGAACAAAGCACTGCACCCTGGTAAACAAGGGAAAACACATTCTTTAGGCTGAGCCACAAAGCTAAGTCAGGATTTGCTTCATAAGCCACAGTTGGGTGGGTCTGTATAATAGAGCCACAAACCATAGTGTACTAATGTCACATTTACACAACAGTCTATGCTAAAACCAAATTCTCCTGGTGTATTAATACGTCATTAGCACCTAGCCACAGCCACCGTGTGTGCTTTCTGCAGTCGTTTTGCCCAAGGATGCTCTGTTGTCCTTCCTTGTTTGAGTTTGGCCCCATAGTAGAGGTTCTAAACAGTCTACCAGAATTCTGGTTGTAGGGATCCTGTGGGGAGGAGAGGCAGTGGACTTAGGACTGGCAGTAGGAGGGTACTTTGTCCATTAGAGTATGGCTCCAGAGTCATTTTGTGTTACCTGCATACTGTCCTTGAAGGCTTATCCCCATTATACGAGTGTGTGTGAAGAGGCAGGACGTGGCCAGGATCACAAATATATTTGATTTATATCCTGCTTTTCATTTGTGAGCTCAAGGAAGCAGCATTCCTCCTATTTTTCCCCAGAACAACGACCATGTGAGATAGGTTGGGCTAAGAAAGAGTACCTGGCCCTGAGCCACCTGTGAGCTCCCTGAGTGGACTTGAATGTGAGTCTCCCTGGCCCAACTTTTTAATTGCTACAGCACAAAGGTTTGGGGGGAGTTTCCACCGCAGAGCTGCCTACCGATTTTATTTGGCTGGTTGCACTTTTTTGCAGTGGCACCGCAGTCTCCTACCCACGCTCAGAGGCTCTGTCTTTCTAAGGGCCACTCCCAGACCCTGGATGCTAAGAAAACCACCTCGCCAAGTGCCCCCCCCGCCGGCTTCCCCAGCAGGACCACAAGAACTCCTCGCCCCTTTTCTTGCAATACCGATTGGCGTCTGCTGCCCGGGCAACGGAGCCCGATCGCTCGGGCTCAGAAGATTCTCAGACTCCCAGACCTTGGCAGAAGGCGGCATTTCCGCGCACCTCGCTCCCTCCCCTCTGGCCACCTGGACTAGCCTGCCGCGCCCACCGCCCTTCCCCCGCCCTTCGCCCCAAAGCAAGCTGCCTGCCACTTTCCTTGAACCCGGGTGTCTTCTTCGGCCCCCGCTTCATACCGGCCGCCCTGCTTCTCCGACCCTCCTTACAGGGTCCGCAGGACACTCTGAAGTGCGGACACACCCCTTTCCCGCGCCCATCCACCGACACCCTCCTTGCCTTCCCCCTCTCCGCGGCAGCCCTCCCGGCGGGGCAGCGCAATAGTTCAGGGGGCGGGGGCGCGCCGGTAGCCCTCGCAGGTGCTGCCTCCCCCTTGCACCTCCCTCAGCCTTGGCCCGGGTGGGCGTGATCGCGGGCTCCGGCTCCTGCCCCGCCCCTTTCTTTCCACCGCCTGAGAGAGAGGGAGAGAGAAAGAGGGAGAGACTCCTTGGCGCGGAGCAGCGACAGCAGCCATGACCTCCGACCCCGCCCTCCGACAGCCAATAAGAGCGCAGCTCGTCTCCAAACCCAAAATTTCCACGTCGGCAAAAGTCAAGATGGAGTGGGGCTCGCGGGAGCCGGGCACGAGCGAGCAGGCAGACGGGGGAAAGGCAGAGCAATGGAGGGGGAGCGTAAAGAAGGCGGAGGGGATGGCGGCGACGGGGGTGGCCGCAGTGGCAGCGATAGCAGCCGCCGCCGCTGCTCCGTTGCCGTAGCAGCCGCCGTTGTAACCGCGGAGTGGGGAGAGGAGGCTGCGGCACCGCCGCGAGAAGCCCGAGTCGCGGTAGCCCCGCTACGCATTCCCCGGGCGCTTCCTATTTCTCTTCCTGCAGGGAGGGCGGGCGCTCTGCAGCAGGAACAGTTGGAGGAGGCGCTGCACGGACCTGTTGCTTTGGGCGCCACGGTCGCTTCAGGTGGCAAGGGGTGAGGTGGGTGAGTTCCTCCTCTTCCTCCTCCCCCCCCCCCTTGTGCGGCGTGGAGGGCTTGTCTCTTGCGCGGGCACGTTTTTGCATGCAACGCTCCCATCGTCGCCTTCGTATGCTTAGAGTCATCAGGATGGGGGTTGGAGCAGGTCGGTTCCTGGATCCAGGAGATCCCCGTCTCTCCTGTACATCTGGATCAGTGTGTAGAGCGAAGCGGGTGGGCTTCCTGTTTCTTGAGGTTGCCGGTCTTGCTTGCGAGAGTTAGTTTCGATTTTCGGAGCTTATAGTACAGAGGAGAAGGGGGGCAGAGGTATCCTTCCTTAAGCGTTGTGGACTTAGTGTTTTTTTTCTCTCCGTGGTGAATGCCTACGTGGCCTAATGGGGTCTTCCACAGAACTGCTTTGCTGTCTTCCTCCTGGAGCAAACCCTGTCCCTGGAGCATACAGGTGTTAGCTTTTGTTTCCCTCATGCCATTTTTTCCCAATTGCTCTCTGTTTTGGGAGGGGAATGATTTCGGGAAGATAAAAAGCAGGCTACCAGAACAGAATGCCACTGTGTCATCTCTCTCCCATGTGGCAGCTGCCTGGAGCATACCTGAGCCTAGGCCAGCAGTCATTTAGGAATCCGGCTAGGATGATTGTTTGGCTGCTGTTTGGGGTCCAAAGGTGGAATACGCATAAGTGGAAACTGGGCCCAGCCAAATTCTTTGTTTTCTTTAAAAGTACCAATTTGTATGCATAGTTTTCTTGGCATCTTAATAATATATGGATTTCTTCTCTCATTTCTGTTGCAGTGGGCAAGAAGTGGATGCTTTGCCTCGCAGCTGATGGAGCTCCTTTAGTAGAGAAAGAGAAGTTTTGGTTTCTGGAAGCAAAGTTCTGTAACACTCGGACTCTGATTATGATAGAAGTCAGTGCACTACAGAACTTTGTCTCCAGGGGCTGCAGCAGCCAAGGAGTTAACACAGCACTCCTGGAACTCAGGTGGACACGTCATTGCTAGCTGCTTTCAACAGGGTAGGATGGGAAGGTTCTCTAGTGGTTATGCAAAAAGTGCCTAAGTGTATTCCTGTGTTTAAATAAAACCTTCATTCTTCTGAAACCTGGCCTTCTAGTTTCTGATATTTTAAATAGCACAGCATCTGGGTGTTATTTACATGTGCTATTTGATGGAAGCGTGAAAGAGGAAGATTGATAAAATGCTGTAGACTGTTAAATTCAAGAAGTTGTCTTAGTGGTTGTATATATAGTACTGTTAAAAAAAATTAATTGCCTTTGAATTTAAGCCTTTATTAAACTTTGAAATTGTTACAGCATTGATTAGTAGTATAATGTTTTGGTAAGTTTTTGTAGCCATACAAACCTACTTAGAAATCTATGAAATACTATACATGTTTCTGAGTTAAATTGTTATGTTGTATTGAATGTACTTGCTACTTTTCTTAATTATGGCTAATTGGTTTCAACCCTCTTAATTGTTGTGAACACGATGAGGACTTTTTAAAGTTCGTATTTAATGTGTTGTGGGAAAATTTTTGTGTTTAATACCTAGGTTATTAGACCAGGTCTTCCTGATTTATCAGCTTTCCAAATGCCTGTTAATAATGCGAAATGAATATTTAAACAGATGGTACCAAAGTGGAGGTGTAAGTAATTCATATTTAAAATTCAAAGGGCAGTTCCTTTAGAAAAGACCTCTACTTTGATAAAGACACAGCTGATAGCAAATGGCATTTGAATTAAAGCATGCTTAGAAATAATGCATTAAATCCAACTTTTGAGCTGGAAGGTATATCTTGAGTGTATCTTTTGGTGAATATCACATACATTTATGGCTTCCTGTTGTGAAAGGTGTTGTTTAAATTAGATTATTACTGATGTGGCTATAGAGAAAAATTCATAATTAGGGTAACATTACAATTTTTGTATTAACCTCTGTTCCAATAATATAAAATTGTGAAATTTGCATTCAGTACCTACTTCTGCAGTGTAAGTTTATACAGAATCATCAGTTCTCTAGCAAAATGTAAGTATAAATTTTGTGAGTTTTCTTGTGTTGTATTATGGGAGGGATTCATGTTTTGCTAAAGTCCACATGTAATCACAACACTATTTAAAACTGGATTCAGTAAAATGCTAAAAAAAAAGTTATTTGCTTATGTCAACAAATTTTCAGTCTTAACAGTTTATGCTACTGATCATTTCTTACAATTCTTTCATACAGGTTGAACTCTTAAATGTTAGAAAAGTGTACTTTCATTTTGGGAAGGTACTTTTCTTTGGTAATTGCATTGAAATATATGAAACCTGTACCCAAGTTTCTTTTTGATGAGTACAGTTTCTTTCACCCAAGCAGAACATCTAGACGCTGATCAACTGTGCAAACATGGTTCAGCCTTGTTCTAGCGTAGCAGTTGGTAGAATACATGCCATTCATATGCTTGTTTCCCACAATATGTTTATTTTAGTCATGTGATATGGATTCTAGATTTAGACTATACTTGAGGGAGTGTTCTGTTTAAATGTTAATAGCAAAAAGCTGTTGGATCTTAAAGTAGGCCTGGAAGAAAATAAGTAGTTGTAAAATGTGAGATATCTAAAGATTTTGATGTGCTAATTTAGTCAACCAAAAATAATTCTTGGATACTAAATTTTAATATTTTGAGATGTAAAGGACCTATTTGGCCTAAATCTTTTATTTGGAATAAGTCAACATATGTCAGTCAAGTTTCAGCACATTTAGGTAATTTTGCTTTACAATGACTTTAAAGTGTTTCTTCCATCTGATTTCTTTACTTTCAATCTTTAATATTGTTTTTGCTTTATTTCTCTTTAATTACATTTACTTAGGACCTGTAGAAATTCATAATTATCTATCTTACACTGAGACTTGGATACTCACTTTATTCATTGAACAGGTTAAGTAAT
Source organism: Candoia aspera (assembly GCF_035149785.1). Lineage (NCBI taxonomy): Eukaryota > Metazoa > Chordata > Lepidosauria > Squamata > Candoiidae > Candoia > Candoia aspera. Next base: position 34,086,672 of record NC_086156.1, on the reverse strand, counting down.
AAATGGTAGTAATATTTATATAGTCCTGTCAAATACTGAAAATGTGATGCCCCTTATTGTGTTCTGTATTAAGCAGCCCTGTATGGTAGGTCATGGTTATTTGCATATCGCAAATTAGTGGGAATGGCTGAAATTTGGTGGCTTGATGATGTCATAATATAAATCAAGGTACTTTGCTATGAAATAAGGTACAGTCTTAATGATACTTCAATTTCAGATAGTTTCCCCCCACCCACCCACCCACCCAAAATTGTATTGGGATACAACCCTCAAAGTTCTCAAGGTACTAAACTGAAAAAGACAACTTTACCTATTATGCAATGCCAGTTTTCAAATCTTTAACTTTTTATCTCTGTACTTGAATTCTGAAGTTGGGTTCAAACATTGCAATAACCCATGATTTTACTAATCCAGGTTTGGGGTTTATTTTAATATCTTAGGCTGCCTTTAGGACCAAAAGCCCTCCAAAATGACTTGCATATATGTAAAAAGGAGAAAACAAGGCTAACACAATAAACATTGCAACATCCATTTAAATTGTATAGTATGATCAACTCTGTTCCTATGGGACCCTTGGCAGACTAATAAGACTTGTTAGCAGAAACACTGAGTCTTTTTTCGGATTACCCTAGAAGTTGGTGGCATGTGGTTTGATGAATTGTGGATGGGCAAGACATTCCATGACTGTCAAGGTATAGAGGCTGGGTTTATATAGAATAAGCTGTGGTTAGTTGGATTTACATATTGTACATAGCTATGAATCATGATTTACTAAGTCTAGCTAGGTTTCAGCAATGTATGAAGCCGCAAGAAAGAAATAATTGTGTAATGTAATGAACCCAGTCTGCATTTTATGGATGAGTTGGGCTTTTGATTCTGGAAGATACGTAGCAATATAGGCACCTATACATTTCTTAGAAAAGCAGAGGATTTGATATGAAATATCAGTTACCTTGGATGGATACAGTGGATTATTGGTAGGGCTAGTACAGTAGTGGGATTAAACTTCATTCTTGCATAATGCCAGGGAATAGTATCTTGTTTTGGGATTGCCCCCGTGTCTCTGTTTTGTTCTAGTAAATGTATGCTAACCAATGCTTTTTGAGGTCTTATTTTGGGAGAGTCTGAAACATTTTGGTGCCAATAGATTTTAGTTATTTATAGATTGAAGTATGTTTTCATTCAAAACAAAATTAAGGTATATATAACATACAGGATCAGTGGCAAGACTTTAGAAAGATAACTTTTTAAAAGCTAACATAGGACATTTTTCTAAGTGTTTGAACTAAATAGCGGGCAGTACTATGTTTAATGAAGAGCATATTAGGGAGGTCTTTGAGTATGGACACATCAGTGCTGTTTAGAAATATAGGTGGCTGCAATGTGTTGATAGAAATTCTGGTTTTGATTTATGAAATCTCAAAGTGAGAAACCTAGGTATCTGAGTAATAGATGGCTCTCTTATAGATCTGCACGTTTAAGAACTCCAGCTGAGGACTTGTGGTGGGTTTTCCTATCTGTAAAGGTAAGGCAAGTTTCCTATTGTGAAAAGAGCATTCTTCATGCAATAGGAGCATCTAAACTGAGGAACTCATTCTTTAAGGATTCTTGTCAAGTTCTAACGCTATCTTTGTAAGATTGTCATTTTCCCAAGGTAATTATATTTTTTTGTACTGCTTTGATAACCAATTTGTAGAAAATAGTCTCCATTTATAAGTCTTGTTTTAAGTTTAGCATCTTGAGAATCTCCTTTTAGGGAAGCTTTTATTTCTTATCTTTAAAAAATCCTTGGTACTTTTCTTTTAGGGTTTTTTTTTAATCTTTGAGGTGGAATGTAATCTTTCTTTTCTAGTGGCATGCAAACTATCGCTGATGCTAATGTCAGGTATACAACTGAAAAAAATAAAAATGGTAAGGGATAAATGATATAATGTTAAAAAAAAAAAAGGCCAAAGGAAATATAATGGTCAACTATAGAGCAAAACTATATCTCATTATTGCTACTCCTTTTTCCTATGACCAGTTGGCCATAACCCAACGTCGATTTTTTCCCCTTACTTGTAACCTTTTTATCCTTAAAATCAGATGCAAATACACTGTATGCAGGGAAAGAAGACTGGATTTAATTTGCCATGTATAGTAATAGTTTTGGAGGTATCTGATCATTGCTTCAAACTGATCTGTGAAATGTATGTGTCTTCACAGAAATATGTGTGTTCTAGATATGGAATTGAATTCACTATTCTGAATAAATTGGTGAGTCAGTGAGTAGAGTTCTTTGGACATAATGTTTTCTTGTCCTTAGTTGAGAAGAAAACTTTCTTGCTTGGAACATAAAGAATGGTAGGGGCTCTTTATGACTACTTAGTCAGAGGCAGCAACCCCAGAAGGCCGTGAGTCTTTTTGTAGCTGCCTCCGAAACAGTAAGGTCAGGTAGAGCAGGCTTGATCACCCACCTCCCAGTCACTACACTGGTATGTTTGTGAAACAGTACAGAATGTTGTCTTAATCTTAAGGCAATTCATCCACACAGAACTGTGTACTTCCTGCAGCCTTTGTGTATAATAAATTTGATCCTGTGTAGTTCTGTAGTGTTAAGTTGGTAGGCTTTAAAATGTATCCCGATTTAGCATGTATGCTAATGCCCATCAGGTTGTTTTCTTTTGGGGTTAAACAGTGTTATGCAAAGTACAGAAAGAATTAATGAGATTTAAAGGAAGGAGATAAAATAGAACAGCTACATGGAACAGTATTCAGAAAAATGATGGAGACCTCTTCAAAAAGGCACGGAAAGTAAGATGATCTCACTTAACTATACCAATCGTTTTTATGAGGACTGTTTTTATGCTTCATATATAGTAAGCCCCCAAGAGAGAGTAGAAGAGGCAGCAAAAGGGAGTCTCTAAGATGCCACAGCATTGGAAAATTAATCATGCTGTGGACTTTTGTGGACTAGAATTCATTTTATCTGATGTATTACACTCCATAAAGTTTAATAAGTCTTGTGCTACAGAAAACAAAAGAGGGGTGTGGCATCTCAAAGGGTATCATTTCTGTTTCCTGGAAAAGAAGGTAAGAGTTGCTTTGAGTATCATTGGAGTCAAGCTCCTATCTGGAGCTTGTCTTGTACATTGCCTCATATACCACGTACCCTAAACACTTACTATAATTTTTAGGCTTTCATTTAAACAAGCGTGCTTATCACCGCTGAATTCAGTATTCACTTTTCATTTTTTTTTCTTGAAGTTAAATATTTATACCCTGCTATTCTAGCCAAGGGACTCTCAGAGCAGCTCAAAAATGAAAAGCCAATATAAACCAGTAGGAACAGTGGAAGGGCATTGATTAAATTGAACTAGAATATTAAAAGAACAAAAATGTATGAAAGGACCAAAAGATATTTAGCTGATGACAAAGATATTTCTCAGATAAATCATCTTTGGAAGGGTGATTTAATTTCAAGATGCCACTAGTTCAGGTATTAGAATCCAAAAAGGAATCCTTAGGTCCTCACAACCCAAGCTGTTAAAATTGGTACTTGTCTGATTTAAGAACCATTTACTTGTGTGGAGACTGGTTCTTGCTTCTTTTTTCATACATACGGTAAATAATCAAATTGCTTGCTGCTGTTATAGATTGTTTTACTGTATCCTATGATAGAGAGTAGTGGTATCATCTTATAGGGGAGGATTGAAGCAGATAGATCAAACACATAGTTAAGCCCATTATTAAGTTGGTGAAGCCTAAGTTCAAATCTCATTTTGTTCCTGGTTTTTATTCAGACTTTTAATTGTATGATGATTAATTTTCTATCTTGGTGCAGTGCGATGTGTGTGTGTGTGTGTCACACTGCACATGGATTCATACTCTGGAGTAAGCTTCTGATGAAGAACCTGAAGTGAGAATAGGACTGCCCTTAGTAAGAGAAGATTGCAAAACATTCCATAGCAGTGAAACAGAAGGAAGTCAACTAATTTGATCAACAGGGACTTAGGCTGAAAGCACTGATATATTAATATCTATGGTCTCTGCCTGAACTATTAAAATAGCTTGCATGATGAGTCTAGAATGAAAAGTTGCATAATCTAAATTTTAATCTTCTTGCTTTAATCTCCTTCTCTTATGTATGGAAGAGGACATACAGTACAGTACTCATTTACAACGTATCTGTCCTGGCTTAAGCAAAGACCACGCCGAGACGAGAAAGTCTCTAGTGTTTTATTTAACTGCTATCGTAGACAGAAAATCCTACCAAACTGAAGGAGCTTGGGAAAACCCAGACAGATAAACCCCAAAACTCAAGGCGGGTCTGTTCTGGGTTTCTTTGAATGACAGCTCAAAATCTCTAAACTATGCATGCGTTTTCCCCCCTGGATAGGGGCTTCCTCCTGCTCACGATCTGTACTCATGACAATATCTAATTATTTCTTAATCTTGAGCTGATGCACAAAGATAGAATGTAATATGCTCAGATATGTGTAGCTGGTAATAGTTTAGGCAAATGTTTCAAGTGTTACAGTGCTTGTTGGCCCTACATCATTAGCAAGATATGGGGTAAGGAGAAACGTAAGAAAAGGTGAGGAAGTTATATGTGAAACATACGAACTGAAGGTGAATTGAGTGTACAGACTCAAAGGAATTGAAACAGCTTTGAAAGTCATTGTAGAGGCTAAATCCCTTGCTCATTGGGAAGAGGGTTTGTAACTGATCCAGGCCTATTAAAAGCTCAAAATCAATAAATGTTCAATAGGTGTTCAAACTTTATCTAACTTGAATTAACCTCCAGCAAAGAAGGGCAGTGTATCTGGGTCCATGTGCAACAGGATTTTTTCTGAGCAGCATTTTTTAAATAATAATTTTAAAACAACAGGTATAGTTGACATACTTAGGTGCAGATATGTGAAAGGGAAACTCTCCAGAGTATTCTCTTAAGAGCATGCCAACGTGGAGAGCTTTCTGAACTTTCGGATGGCTTGATGCAAAGCAAAAAAACTGCAGAAATGATAAAAAGAGCATTCTTTTATGGGCTTATATTTAGTCATCTACTGAAAAGATGATGGCACATGGACCAATATACTAGTGAAAATAGAGTAGTACCTTTCCCTATTTGCACCTAACCCCAGAATGAACATGCCCTATCAGCCAGTTGTTGTTTTTCCTGCCATGACTTCATGACATTGCCTTCATTTCCTCCTCATATCTAAGGCAGCTTAAAGTCATCCTTAGCTGTTCCAGCGTAAGGCAGCATTTTTCCTTTTAAGCAGGTAACAAGCTTTGGCAATTCTGCTGTGGGTGCAATCTGACATGCTTCACTGTATTCCTTTAGTCAGGGTTGCAATCAAGGTGAACCTGAGAGGTGGGATCTGCATGGCATGGGCCATTTAAGGGTGGTGCAAGCCTACCTCTTCCCCTCCTGTTCTTGAGCACAATTTCCCAAAGCTGTTCCGCTTTGAGCAGTGGGAGAGTAGTTTTTTCAAAGCTGGCTTTTCCGCCTGTACCCACCAGCATTCCAGCCAACCCCCAAATCAGCCAGAACAGCAGTAGCAACAGACTGTATGGTGCATTGGGAAGGAGACAGCTGTCTCTTGGCTGTTCCACAGAGCCCTTCTCCCTGGGCCTGTCAGCTATTTAGATTGCTTCTGACTGTGCAACGTGGACTGAGTGTTCTGGTATAGTTGTCTGCCAGCACAGGGACTGTTAGATAGTGCTTGTATTAGGAGGAGCCCTTTTGGTATATGGATTTTACTTTGTCCTTTTGCATTATTTGTATTATTATTACTCTGCCATCATTATCATCTCTGATCTGATGCTTAGTTTAGAAATTGGTTTCTGCTCATATTTCTGAAGCCAAAATACGCTCCAAATCTCCGTGGTCTCTGAGTAGATTCTGATTTAGCTTCTCCCCACTCAACATAAACAAAGAAATCATAAATGTCCATTTTAAGTTTGCTGATCCTACAGTTCTCTGGGCCATATTTCATGTTTTGTAGTGATGGTAATGATACTTATTTTTATGTAGTGCTTCTGTGAAGATACAAAGTGCTTTGTATTTTTATATATAAAATCCCAGTAATCTGTTTTGAAAACCACATGAGTGGTTTACCAAAGTATTGTCATGAGCTAATGTAGGTGTATCAGGAACTGGGAGAATAAAGATTGCAGGAAGGATCAAAAGCCTGTTGCAGGATATATTCAGAGCAAGGATGTTAGTAAGTATTAGAAAGATTTGATCTTATTTGTAATACTTCAGAAGAACCCCTTTCTCCAATAATTATGAAGTACACTCAAAAACAGCTAGTGGAAAGGCTGCCCCTCCCTAATATGTATCCTTGTCCTATGCAAGAAACTGAAAGGAGGAAGTCAAATATGTTTATTTGACTGTTCCTGGTGAATGTATCAGTTCTTTCACAGCTCTTTGTGGTTCTGTCCACAGAAGTCCCATCAGTTAAAAATCTCATGTATTGCAATAGTGTAACTGCTTGCAAGATGCACTGCTTGAGAAAACAGAATAAGGTTCTTGGATATCAAGAGGATTGGCACTGTTCTGGATAGCCACCTTGTGTCTAGTTGAGAGCATGTGCATATTTGGTAGGATTCATTGGTGGAAATGTGCTGCTTAAATATGCTTGATCAGGACTCAAGAGCCCCATGAAATGCCAGGTCTAACAGAGGCTCATTCATCTAACCCTTCTCTGTGATACAAGACTTACTGTGTTTGTGCAAGATTGTGATTAATTGAGTTAGATGACACAGTCATTGTACAGTAGCAGAAGCAGAGTTCATCAATGTCTTGCTTAACTATAATATAATCCCCTTATGTTTAATCGCACTCAGCCCAATTTGTCTTAATTGAGAATAGCTGTTTGGCTGCACTCAGTAGTGTTCCTAGTATAACAAACAGGCCTGGATTTTTTTTTTTTTAGGTGGACATAGCCAAATTTAACACAGGCAGATCTTGAAAGTCTTGGTCTTACATTGTGGCTTGCAGTCCCCAAATCAATTGCTTGACTGACCTGCTTCACCTAACAGATTCCTTTGGGCCTTCCTGCCAAAGACATAGATCTGGTGTTCATATAAAAGAGCTGCACCACTGATTACATGATAGGGGTTTGCAGTTAGAAGAAACTGCTAAAGTGGCACTGTACCCTTGGATGAAGAATGTGAATTCAAGGCAGTGAGTGACACTTCGGAGGTGGAATGCATTATTGCTATATGCCTGGAGGGTGGTCTGTGCGCTCCCTGGATGGGATTCTTGGTTTATCCCACTTCCTAAGTCCTAGGATCCCCTTGCTACAGTATGGTGACAAGGCTGTGAAAAGGACTTGAAATGCAGAATGGCATTGCTGGTAAGTTAACATTAGTAGTTTTGAAGAATTTGCCAAGTACAGAAGCACAGTGGAAAGTTAGCAATTTATTCTCCTTTAGTTTTGTGTTGAAGAGGAAGGGATGTGAGGTTAGGTCTGAGAGGGCATGACAAAGAGCTCAGTTACTGGCTGGCAGGTGGGCACTGAGTGGCTGACAGTTTCATTCCATGCTCAGCTGTTGGCCAGAAAGGACTAACTATGGTGGTTTTCTGTAAGCTCTGTAGCTTCACTGATGGGTAGATATGTCCATTTTTATACCATCCCAATGTCTGGATATATCTGAAAACAAATAGCCTATATTAGCTTCAGGGGCATTTTAAACTGGGTTTGGAAGGGTTGGGAAATGGAAAGACCTTTCATGTTGAAGCTCCCCTTATCTAAATTGGCATTAATGATCACTCTTTCTCAAAATGAGGTTGGCATTGTATGGTATGATATAAACGGTTTCTTGTATTAGGGGTAAAGTAGTTAAGTAAAGTCTACTTTATTTGAGTTCAACTCTAGTGACTATATTGTTTTCCTGGCAATAGCATAGAAGGGATTTACCATGACCTTCTTCCAGGGTAATTTTTTCTTGAACTTTACAATATAGTCTAAAGCTCTGGGATTTCCTAGTAGCCTCCCTTCCAAATATTATCCAAATCTCACGCTGCTTAGCTTTTTCAAGTACAGTAAAAGTCAACTAGATGCTCTAACTGGTATCAGGATTGTACAAAACTGCATAGTCTATTCCCAGAATACTTTGGGAAAAACTAAATTATCTATAGCTTTTGTATCAGAACACATCATGCGACTTGCTGGGCTTGATGAATCCAGGGCTGGGGTTAAAATCACTGGAAGAAACATTAACAGTCTCAGATATGCAGATGATACCACTTTGATGGCTGAAAGCGAGGAGGAACTGAGGAGCCTCATGATGAAGGTGAAAGAAGAAAGTGCAAAAGCTGGCTTGCAGCTAAACCTCAGAAAAACCAAGATTATGGCAACCAGCTTGATAACTGGCAAATAGAGGGAGAAAATGTAGAGGCAGTGACAGACTTCGTATTTCTAGGCACAAAGATTACTGCAGACACTGACTGCAGCCAGGAAATCAGAAGACATTTAATTCTTGGGAGGAGAGCAAGGACAAATCTCGATAAAATAGTTAAGAGCAGAGACATCACACTGACAACAAAGGTCTGCATAGTTAAAGCAATGGTATTCCCCGTGGTAACACATGGCTGTAAGAGCTGGACCATAAGGCAGGCTGGGAGAAGGAAGATAAATGCTTTTGAACTGTGGTGTTGGAGGAAAATTCTGAGTGCCTTGGACTGCAAGAAGGTCAAACCAGTCCATCCTCCAGGAAATAAAGCCAGACTGCTCACTTGAGGGAATGATATTAAGGGCAAAACTGAAATACTTTGGCCACATAATGAGAAGACAGGACACCCTGGAGAAGATGCTGATGCTAGGGAGAGTGGAAGGCAAAAGGAAGAGGGGCCGACCAAGGGCAAGGTGGATAGATGATATTCTAGAGGTGACGGACTCGTCCCTGGGGGAGCTGGGGGTGGCGACAACTGACAGGAAGCTCTGGCGTGGGCTGGGCCATGAAGTCATGAAGAGTTGGAAGCAACTGAACGAATAAACAAACTGTCTTCAGAGCAGTCAAACCATCTATTTCTAGGAATGAATCTTCTGAAGCAAGAGGTGGATTGCACTGTTTCTGACTTGGCCCAGCAGTGGAACAGGCCCATTGGGAAATATTCTGATACATCAAACTCAATTTTTGAAACTACTGTCATTTCTCATATCAGCTCCAAAAAAAAAGGGGGGTGGAACCCCTTAATGTAGTGCCCTTGAGATGTGCATCACTTCAACTCCCAGAAATTCCAGCCATTCAAGTTCAAAGCAGATACCATTGTTCATATGATGGTAACTGTTTTGTCTATAATTTACTAGCAAAGCAAAAGAGGAGAAGCCACCTAAATTTGTAACTGAAAATTTGCTACAGGAGGTTGTATATCCATCCTCAGCTAGACATTGCTAGGGGCTGGCAGGGCAGGCAGTAAGTGACTAAGAAGTGAGGTTCTGACTTAATGACCAGCACTGTTCAGAATAAGGATCAACCATGGAGAGAACATATGCTGGACTAGAGTTGTAGAGTCAGGCAATTTTGATTAGCAATTGTGACTGTGGGAGCTGGTGTCACCAATGCCAGAATCTAACGCACTGTTCCAAGACCCACCTTACAGGTTAATTTAGCCTCCTATGTTCTCAAGCCAACGCATGCCCTCTCTTGGGAATTGCCTTTGCTCCCATTCCTTCTGCTTTCAAGAAAAGTCAAAACTTTGTGTGATGCCTCCACCAACCACTCCATATTGGCAGCTTTTTACAGGTATGGGGAGGGGGTTGAGTTTGGAGAGTTCATCCCATATCCTGTGCAGCCTCTGGGATCTGTCATCTGTTGGTTGGGCAAAAGCTGCAGCAAGATCTGACTGATAGTTAAACTTGCCAGCCATCAGAATTTGCCTCCAGTCAGCCCCATCCCATATTAGCACCTGTAACTGGTGACTATTTTTCCCTCAACACAACTCCCTGTGCCTTTACATGTCAATTGACCTGTTTTGGAGCATGACTACAGTACCACTGTCTTCTGGAAGAGTAGCTAGCAAGGAACAGGTCCAGAGACAGCACAGAAGGAGGCAGGAGGGTACAATCAGTAAGTAGCTCCGTCCTCAGCTAGACGTTGCTAGGGGCTGGCAGGGCAGGCAGTAAGTGACTAAGAAGTGAGGTTCTGACTTAATGACCAGCACTATTCAGAATAAGGATCAACCATGGAGAGAGCATATGCTGGACTAGAGTTGTAGAGTCAGGCACTTTTGATTAGCAATTGCGACTGTGGGAGCCGGTGCCACCAATGCCAGAATTGAGTGGGCAAAATGCTGCCTGCTGCCCTTTCCAGTGAGGTCACAAGTAGCTGTCATGTGTTTCACAAAGAGCCGTAGAGTATTGCACAGCCAGGGTGACAGTTGGAGTGCTCTTCTGTGAATCCTCAGAGGCAATAAATAGAGGAGAAAGCATGCCCATGCTAAATTCCTTAGCAGAAGTGCCAGAGAAACTAGTGCACTCAATAGTGGAAAAACTGGCCACACACAGCTGTTAAGAATCTGCCTCTCTTCCAGTTTACTTCAGCTTTCTGTGCAGAGTAGGATTAGCACCCACTCCAAAGAGTATGAAACCCACGTTGAAAAGGTCTAGAGCGCTCCCAAAACACCAAGCTCATGTTTATAAGGAGCCCATGTCAGGCTTGAGAAGTGCATTGCGAGTGCAGATGCCTCTGTGGAAGCCATAGTTTTGCTGTCCTGGCCAAACCAAATTTGCTATGGAGGGATGTGGGTATGTTTGCAGCAGCCTAAAGTGGCGATAGGAGCTGGGCAATCCCAACCCTTGGCCCAGATATCTTGGCAGCAGCTGACTAGTGATGGGGTAAGGAATCTGTGGAGTGACATGGGAGGGAAAGGGCTGGATTGCTGGCTGCTGCATGATGCATCTGTTGGATTTGTTAGCTATTGTTTGGACTGGTTTAGCTCTCTACTGGAATGGCATTAAAACCCATATCTGAAAGGCGCCTATTAGTGGGATTCCTTTTGAATGCCCCTGTGTAAAAACTGAGTTTTGAGAGATGGGTTACCCTCAGGCTAGTGACCTATTGAATCTTACCTCTTCTCTAATCCAGGTTTCATCCCATGTTAAGAGTAGTTGGTGCTCTTTCCAGCTGGGGACATTTAGTGAGAAGAGTGGAATCAAGTCCACCAAGCATACTGTCAATATGTCCTGTATCTGGTAAATACAGACGCTTATTTACCAGTACTGTGCCTATGACAGGATAGGGCTCACTAGCAGGGGCAGCAAATTTTATGCTGGCATGGTTGTCTGCTGACTCAAGGTGAATAGTACTTTAAGTTAGCAATAAAGAAGGCCCCACTGATAGGTCAGTAAATTTCCTGACTTTCCCCATCCCACTCTCCCACAAAGACAACTTCAGAGATTATTGGAGATTATTCCAAAGCTGTTTCAGGTGCTTTTAGCCACACTGAAAAACAAAATTCAATATAAAAAATCAAAGTAATGCTTTTTTGAATTAACGACGCAGAGTATGGCAAGGGGAAAACTGCCTGCTTGCCAGGTATGTGAACGGTGCCCCTTTTCCTGGCCCAGGTTCCCTTTGTCTTCAGCAAAAGGTCAATTACATAGCTTCAGTGGAATTTTGAACCTTTTCTCCAGCACAAATGATGCGCAGTAGTAAATAGTGGTAGAAATGTAAACCATTAAAACTTGAATCATCTTTAATAAAAATAAGGAGCAGCTGAAAGTGAATTAAGCCCCAAGTCATAGCCGTCTGGTTTAGAAAGTTTTGAAATCTGCACAACTATATTAGCAAAGACTATCTGAGTGTTATAAATGCTACCTTTTCCTAGTTTCTTGAAGTTTTCTTGTGAAAAAAAAAAAGGCTATAACATTTGAAATACGAGATGATGCCTGTATTTCATTTTGTACTTTTTCCCATCAAAGCTGTCTGAAATGAATTTGGAGCTATATTTTGTTTGTGTGGTTATATCACACCATGCGTTGTGTGTTCCATATTGAAGCAAGCATTTATGTTAGGGCACCAATGGAACTAAGGTTTTATTTTCACCAGCAAGGATATCCACTGAAGGAAACTCTCCACCTGGCAAAGAGAGAGGGGGCATCTTTGCTGGTTCGCCTTCGGTGTGCTCTCTTGTCTTGTTTCTCAGTTCTCCTCCCCTGGAAGAGGGAAACCTATAAAAAATGGATTCCTTCTTGTTTTGTCACACTAGGTTTCTCTACCTTCTTGTGAGGCTCTTTCAATCACAAGAAGTAGAATCTGGATTCAGTTAAGGATCTTCCATCTTGGCAGTGCAGCCATAAGGACTAGAATCTCATTTGAAAACTAAATGCCACCTTTTCCGAGTTTTGCAGGCTCAGTGGAAACTCTGTGATCACTGACATCAAAAACTGCTGATGCAGCCTGGAAGAGTCAACATTGCTATTTGCCTTTTCTACTGTTGGAGCTGCAGCCAACAGAATGTGTGGGTCACACACAGGTCAATACACAGCAAGAATGCCGGTTCAGGAAGTTTTGTCCAAGTATGTGGTGCCTTGAGTTTATACTGGTGCTGTTTTCAGATAGACTCTTAAAAATTCAGATGTGGAGTTTTCCATTGGGCAAAAGCAAGTGTTTTGAGAAATCATCATGCAACAATGATTCCGGAAGAATGTTTGGGGGAAGGCAAAAAACACTATCAAGGGACCAAGGATTTTGCTAAGCACAGTAAGTGTAAGGTAGGGTTACTTACAGGAAAAAGGGCCTTCTCAGTTGCAGTATCCGAATGTCGAACTCTCTTCCAGGGAAGTGTGGATAGCCAGCCCACTGTCTTATTTAGTGACAGCCAAAGATGGGCGTGTTCATCCATGTATTTTCAGTTTAACAAACCATGAGAACAGGCAGTCTTTTAAATTACATTTGTAAATGAACTTGTCTTAAATGTGGTGTTCCCATTGCTTTTTTTATTCTTTCCAATCCAACAAAATATTGGAAAGAAATTAAGGGCCATAGGACTCTATTTGTCCATCAGCAGGCTAGCTCAACCAAAACTGAAGAGAACAGGCCCAAATTTGGTACTGGGGGGGAGATGCTGACAAAAGAAAGCTTGAGGTTGAAAATGAGATGGATCAGATCAAAGGCTGTGGAGAAAAACATTGAGATGGGGAGGAAACTTGTGGGAGCGGCAGCTGGGTAGAAGCTCAGGATGCTGACAACTGCTCTATTCTGAGCTCCCACTCACATGAGCAAGAGGGGCGTGTATGCCCATGTCCTGTGTGCGAATACGAACAGGCACATATGCAATATATGGGGGAGAGGAGACCTGTACATCTTGTTACTTTCTTGCACAGAAGAAAATATGCAGTAGATATCTTCAGCAGCCCCTGCTGGTAAAGAGGTTGGAGAGCATTCCAGAAGCCATACTCTGCCTGCTTTCCCTACTGTGTTTTCTTTTATGGGAGTTTGGTTTACACTATTCTGGGCTACTTTGGGAAGAAAAGAGAAATTTAAAGCAAGCAAATAAATGATGGTGCTGGGTGGGAAATTCTGGAGCATCTTTCTTGCATTGTTCCTTTTATTGAGAAATGTGATCTATTTATATCATATCTCTTATTGGGGAAATGTATCAGTTGAAGTTTCTTAAAAGGCAAACACATTTTCTGTGGTGGCCAGTTTTCTAAAACTTCTAGTCAATCCATATGTACCATCTTCTACTAAGTAACTTACTTAGCTTTTCTCATTCAAAGGATTTGGATAAGGGCTAGGATTCACAAAAGTTTAATGGGCTAGAAAGACTTTAGGACAAATTTAAATTGCCTTATTGATATTGTTGGTAACAGAACGGTTGGTAACTCACGTGTGCTTATGCCCACAATGGCTTACATATTTCTGAAGTGCTGTTTCTAGCTGAATGACTTATAATAAAACTGATTTTCATTTTGGCTGTGATAGGGAAGCTAATTGAACAGTAGAAATTGAGAGAGTGCCTATTTCTTGATTCATTCATGAGATTACAATAAACAAGGACTGTGAGCATTCTCAATGAATTCTAGTCATTTATAAGAGACTTGTGCATCCTTAGATATTAGACCACCATTTCTGTATTTGGATCTGCAGAACACGCATCTGCACTTGCCTTTGCTATATGAGGACTGTATTATGGAACTGCTATTTCACTGCGTGATGAATATCACCGTTGCTTTTCTTTTGACAAAATCATTGTTCTTTAATAATTACTTACTGACCTGCTGTCTAGATCAGTTGTATTGCTACATGTGCCAACGGTGGGAAAACGAAAAAAACAATACTAGGAATTTTTAATTGGTTTAAACTTGTCGCATCTGAGCTTTATTTATTTATCTATTTATCTATCTATCAGGTTTATCACCGCCCATCTCCCCCACCGGGGGGGACTCTGGGTGGAGCTTTACTTTTCTTCTGAAATAATCTACTGTTACTTCAGTTTCTTGATGATGTAGCTTTTCCTGTGTCATCCAACACTTAACATATTGAAAACGTCATTGTTTTTCATTGGCATTTCCCTATCTCCTTTTAAAGAAACACCTAAGCTAAGAATGAGGGTCTTCTTCATACCCCAAACAAATAAGATAAGGAAAAAGGTTTGTTTCTCATATGGATGCTTTAGCCCAGCCTTCTGCCCCACTGTGTTTTGGACTAAACTTCTCATAATCACATGAAGAAAAATAATGCTGACTAGGGATTACGGATTATGAAGCCCAAAACACCCAGAGGGTACTAGGTTGAGGAGAGCTTGGACCACTGATTTCTACTTCAAAGGAGAGAAATTATTCAAAATCTTGGAACTAACACTCCCATGTTAAACTGCTGGTTTCTGAGATGATTGGAAATGCTACTGAATCTGCAGTAGTAACTGGATGTGGACTTTGGAACAGCCATTAGCACTGCTTGTGTCTTTAGCCATTAAAACAGACTTTGGAACGGACATTCGTATCAGTAACGCTGTAGTAGCAGCTACAAAGCCATTTGATAAGATTTGACATCCAAGGCAGACTTGAGCTCTAGCAGTTTCCACTTTAGGAATTAAGCCCAGGGTTGGAATATGACTCAGTTTACTTATTACCTTACTCTGAACTAAAGCAGTACTTTGAAAGTGCTCCCCTGAGAAACCCCTCCTAAGAAAAGTCATGTAATCAGTCTGGGCAGTAAAGTCTGAAGACATAGAGCCTGACATCAGTGGGCAAAACTTTAAGGAAAATGCGGTTCTCTTTGGAAGACAGAAAAATCTATAGATTTAATCGGACCGCTTGTGTTTTTTCCTGAGATGAGGCAAATCTGATTAACATCTCTCATACTCCAAAAGATGGAGGCTTCCAAAGCATTCTGATTTGTCATCCGTCAGATCTTGACACACACCCACACACCCACACCCACACATATATATATATGAGTCATGAGAAAATAACTTGAACAAAGTTATTGCCTAACTTTCTCCAGTAATGGCAGGCCTAGGTAGCAGGTCTTAATAGCTGTGGCGGGAGATTTTAAAACAAGACTTGGCTCTGGTGAGCATTACTTAATAGAATAAAGGTGTAATGGTTTTATAGTGGAGATTTCAAAGCTTTCTATACACAAGCAAGATTGATCACCCATGCAGCTGCATGACTGCATCTCTCTTTAACATGAAGTGCTAAATTAGGGGTAGGCAATGGGTACGTGGGAAACTGGTGTGACCTGATTCATCAGGCTTCTGTGTCTTCAGATTCTTTTAGGCTAAAAAAAAAAAAAGGGGACTGGCCAGCCACAAAGTCATCTAACACAGCCCCTCCCAACCTGGGGCCCTCCTGATTTGTGGGAACTGCAGAATCATCAAACAGGTGGCTGGAAGCCCTGCTCTACTCTCATGGTTTCCATGAAGGCCAGTAAGCTGCAGAGGCACTTCAAAATAAAAAGGGATTTTTGTTCACAAGTGTGTTCCTCTTCCCTGAAAAGGCAAGAGAGAATGCGCGAAAGGGATCAGCTGTAGTACCAATTTCACTAGTCTGCCTTCAGGTAAATGGATGTTTTATGACTGGCCATGTACGCAATGGCAGCTCTTTTGTGAATAGATAAATCCCTCCTCATAACAGCTATTTTGTGAGCACACACAACGTGGTCTCAAAATTCTAAATGTGTGCGTTGGTCCACACTTCCTCCAGTGGCAATGCCCTCAGAATGGCTCTATATACATATTGTATCCTAATGGTTCCACATGGTGTGCTGGGCAGCTGATCCTGTTTTTGATATTAAATGAGTAAACGTTTCAACAACAACTGAACAAGTAACAGAAAAGTAGCCCTGCACTGCGAGTGATAACCTGTAAACCTTGACTCGATAAGAGCAGCCTGTTCCAAAGGTTTGTGTATAAAGTGCTCTGGCTGACTGCTGCTGTGGGAAGAAGTGGATGGTTCTGGTCAATAGTGCGTATGACTCTCTTATGATGGCACTGTAAAATACCCAAGCATTGTTAAATATGTCTCAAATGCCTTTTTGTCAAAAATAAAGAATGCAACGTAAAAGCTAAATCGAGATTTCAGTTTTGAACATTAAGGCAGAATAAGTATTGTATTGATGGTTTTGAACTTTGGTGTTGAAAAGGACTCCTGAGAGTACCACAGACAACCAAGAAAACAATGGAATCAATGGATTTGTTCAATGGATCATTGAACAAATCAGTCCAGCTTTTGAGGCACAAATTACTAGGCTCAAATTACCATAATTCAGACACATTTTGTGAAGACTGAGCTCTCTGGAGAAGTCTTTAGTGCTGGGAAGGGAGGAAGGAAAGAGAAGAAGGGGATGACCACCAGCAAGATGGATGGACTCAACTGCTGCAATGATGGTGCAACATTAGAAGACCTAAAGTACTGGGTTGGGGATGGATCATCCTGGAGAAAAATTGATCTATATGGTGGCAAAGGGTTGACACACACTTGATCAGGTCTAGATTTGATCCGTGAACACTGAGGTGGAGCAAAGGTGAAAACCATACATTTTAGTCATTTATGCTTCTCTCCCCACTCTTGCCTCTAACATTGCATTGTATTATATATATGGTTGAGTCTATCTACAGGGTTTCATTACTGCTGCACCACATAATCTGGCATTCTACATGGTCCACTGGATAAAAAAAAAGATCTACAACATGGGCTCTGAATATTGTCTTGGTCTCACACCTTCATGGACAATATTATTTGTGAAATCTCAGCCCAAGATACTGATTTTCACAGATTTTTTTTTTTTAAACTGATTTTTAGTAAAACATTTTATGGAAAATTTGATCCAGACCCAAGCACATATAGCCAAATTTTAATCTAAATATGCCTGGTATCTTCCAATTAGTTATTGGGATAATTTTTTCCCCCAAAAAGCTTAGTCTTTAGTTCTTGTTTCAATAACTGCCTATTTTGAGAGTTTTGGAGCCATGGTCACAAAGGGACAGCTTATAATTAATCAAGATTGAAGAAAAAGCATGGCCAAAAAAAGAGGACCAGCATATGTTAATTTACTGAATGAGTCCCCTTCCCCAAGATACTTAAAGCAGAGATGAGCCACTTGTACCCCCAGCCAAAGTTTGGCTGTTCCCAAGGGAAAGCTTATTTGCAAAAAACATTGCCCACCCATTACTGAGCCCTTTATAGATCAATGCCAACATTCTGAGTAGCCAACCAATGTGGTTCTTTCAGTATCAGCACTGTGACTTTTGATAGTGGCTCCCATTAGCTATATTGTGTACCAACTCTATTTTCTGGATAGTTTTCAAGGTTAGGCTCATATAAAGTACATTACAATAACCTAAATGGACATTACCAGAGTCATTGTGGCTGCATTTTCCCCCCTGCAATGGCCATAGGTGGCACTCAGTTTAAAGACAAGCCTTCAGTGAGAAAGCTATATTGAGGAGGATCCCCTTACTATGTACAGTACTTGGTTCATGAGCAGGAATACAACCCACCTAAAATAGGCTGTATGTATTCAGTTCCTGGACCTTGGGACAACACATACATAGTGATGTCTTATTGGCCTTGACCCATCCAGTGCTGTTTCTAGACCAGTGTTTTTCAACCTTGACTACTTGAAGATGTGTGGAGTTCAACTCCCAGAATTCCCCAGCCAGCCATGCTGGGAAATTCTGGGAGTTGAAGTCCACACATCTTCAAGTGGCCAGGATTGAGAAACACTGCTCTAGATACTGTTTGGCACACACATGGTTTCTCCAGATGGCAGAGAATAATAGGTTTTGGGGATCATCTGCATACTGATGGTACTTTCTCCTTGGTGATCTCTTCCTGATATAGTCATGCAGATAGTTTAAAAAAACATGGATGATAAAATGGAATATTGTAGGACCTTTTGAAACATTCCTGATAGGTTCATTTCTTTTGGAAACAAATTTACAAGTACAAGTGAAATCTCTGTTTCACTGATCTCCAATTTTCACCTCACCAAGTTGATCCAGCAGGTTATAAGGCTAGAAGTACCAAAAGGTGCCATACAGATAAATCAACAGGGATGCACCCTCTCTTATCTGGTATAGAAATTGGAGTTCTTTTGGTGCCAAACCTGGATCTGATGAAACTCAGATGAAAACAGATGGTAATAATAATCCCTGTGTTCTATGTTCTAAAATTGTCACCTCTCTTTTCAAGTGCTGTGCTGAGAGAGGGAATATTTCAAATTGAACTATAGCTAATGTGAGCTTCCAGGTTTCAGGATGGTTTTGGGGGTCATAGAATTATTAGAAAATAAAATTGGTGGGTGGTTGTAGTCCAGTGCGTTATCTGGAAGTGTAGCCGCCTGCCTAGAAAATAGACGAGGGTGATAGTAAGCATCTTGAAGACCTTCAAGAGGCAGCATGGAGTAACTTACCCTGTTGCACATCCATCATGGTGGTCATTTTGTGAATTCACCCATGATATAAATGTGCCTAGCATTCTGTAAAGAAAGGTGTGAAGATCGCTTGATTAATAATAAGGCTACTTTATAATAATAACATGCTTGTTATACAGAGGACGTATGGTATACAGGAAAGTGTCATATACAGGAAGTCCTCACTTAACAACCATTTGTTTAGGGACAGTTCAGATTTACAACGATGTTGAGAAAAATGACTTACAACTGGTTCTCACACTTAAGACCATTGCAGCATTTCCATGGTTATGTGATCACAATTTGGGCACTTGGTAACCAGTTCGCATTTATGACTGTCGCAGCATCCTGTGGTCACATGATCATCATTTTTGACCTTGCTAGCTGGCTTCTGGCAAGCAAAATCAACAGGGAACTGCATGATTTGCTTAACGACCACATGGTTAACACCCACAGTGATTCACTTAACAACCACTGCACAAAAGTCGTAAAATTGGGTTGGATTCACTTAATGACCTCTTTGCTTAGCAACTGAAATTCTGGTCCCAATTGTGGTTGTTAAGCGAGGACTACCTGTACCAGAGCTGATCCATTTAGGCCAATCCTTTTTATTCTGACAGACATGGCTGTCCTTTGTCCCTGGCAGAGGATTTTCAAAATATGTTTAATGATGCTAGGAACTGAATACAGTAGTCTACCATGGCTTCCTTGGTGGAAACCAACACATCGGCTTATCAAGGCCTTAGACGCCATTTCTAGAGGTGATACTTTGTTCTGCAGTACTGCCTGCAAATATAGTGCTTGTTGTCAATGACCGTTGTTCACTTAGGCATGAAAAAGCAAAGAGATACATTTTGGTAGAACATTTCTCTTTTGTGTTATGCTTGGTTTGTGAGCTAACTCTATCAGCAGTATCCCAGATGACATCCTTTTTTCTCTGGGTCATACGATTTAGAGGGCAGCCATGAGAATTACTGTGCTTGATCCCCTACTTCGAGGGCCAATCCTATTTCTCCGCAGAGTAAGAGGTGGAGATTGATCAGAGTTGTAGGTGTATCGTATGGCCTGCTCTATACTCTTTAAGTCACTTTTCCCGGTGGAGGTGCAGTGGAGAATGCTATGCACCCACCAGCACTGACCTCAATTCAACGGCTAGCCTGGCAGGCTTTCTTTCTCAGTTATGACAAGGGGAACGCCATCCTATCCACCTTGTACTCCAAAATGTCTTGGACCATATCCAACACACCCAATTCTAATGACTAACAAACATTCCTAGAAAGATTAGAGCAAAATATGGATGTGGGGTCTTCATGCATCATTCTTTCTGCCTGCCCCAAATTTGCTCAAGTTTTTGTTCTGCTCGTAAGTATTTCACGTCCCTGACTTTTCTCTTTTTACTGTGTTATTTTTTTCCTTCCCTTTTCCCCCTCTGGAACCAATTTGCCATATGACTCTGATCTCACTGACATGGATGCCTCAAACAAAGGATGCCTTAAAAGCTGCAAGCATTTGGAGTGAAGATGAAATGAGTAGCTTGTTTTTGCATCCTGCAGTAGCAGAAGACAGCTTCTTCGAAATGCAGGGCTAAATCAGTGCATCTGACTTGGAACAGAGATCTAAAAATACCACAAGTAGGAGGGAAATGATGGCAGGATTTGTGCAAAATGGAAAACAAAACATCCAAATAAAATGTCTGCGTTTTGGTCTTAGAAAGTATTGCAAACTGAACCTGAGTATAGCTCAGAGATATCATAATGCTTTATGATAGTATATAAGGAAGTCCTTATGTATTGTTGTTAGCTCAGCCCAAACTAATCAACTAATGTGGTAGCAGAGATTTTTTCTTTTGACGTTGTTCAAAGCAAAATACAGAAATAAAAACCTACCTTTCCGTTTTGAAAAGAACAATCACTTTCCACGTGTCTTTGGATTTGTGCTCTGGGGCCATAGTAAATGTCCCATTTGTACACTGATCCCATGGGAAATATGAACATAGCAGTATGTGGTTTTTGTCTTTATGGCATCTGCAAAAACGCATTAAAAAAGGAACTCCAGGATTGTGGCATATGTGGTAGCATACTGCCCCCTGGTGCATGATCAAAAGTACCGCAGATTTGTGGGCTCTGCTTTAGGAAATAGTTCTGCCTTATACTGCTGGCATACATTGAAAGGGAACTGATTACTTTTAGAAATGGGGTACCCTATTTTATAGGCAGTTATTTGAAATCATAAGTTATTAATTCACTTAATATTTATGTTTTACTTTTTGTCCTGCCCCTGGCTTTTGGGTGAAGTATGGCCTGTCATCAGTGTATATTGACACATATGTATACTGTATACATACATAAATGGAAAAAATACATAAACAGAAAATACATAAAATGCATAAATAGAAAAAAGTAGAATAACTGCTTACACATGTAATTTGCTGGGTGACCCATCCACAAATGGAAAGACTGACATATCATGCAAAATTATGGTATTTCTGTTCCTTTCATCAGCGCAGAATTTGGGTATGTTCTAGAACATCAATATATGATCAAATGTATGGAAGCCTTATTGGGACACAGTTAAGAGAAGCAAATCTTGCAGATTTACTTTTTTGAGTTGTTATGAAAAACAGATGGGTAACTGGTAGCCTTTATACTGCATCTCCAAGCCTCTTTTATGGTTCACTGAATCCCTCCAACTGTCAACATTCAGGAGAAAGCCACCAAATTACAGCAGCATGATTTTTTGTGACCTATTTTGTAATCAAAGGCAAATAATGTACTCATGATCAAGATGTGAGCTGCAACAACTTACCATGTAACTATGTGATGGACACATAGCCTGCGTTGAAAAAAACGAAGGCCAACTTATTGCAAGGAAATGCCAGCCACCCAATTGTACTGTAAGGGATAAAGGTAAAAACTCAAGAGAGTTCCCCTTTACTTCTCGTGGCTACAAGGACATATCCAAGTAGGTTTCTTGGCAACAGGAGCAACATTTTCCACTTTCTGGGAATTGCTTTCCTTCCCTGTCTAGCCTACAGCTTCATTCAAGTAACGATCAGGTCTTACTAAAGAGAGAGAGAGGTCAGCCAAGGTCATCTAGGTGAGGGAAGGAATAGTAATTTCCATATTCTGTGATCAACACATATTTATCATTTATCCCTTTCAGATGGCAAAAAAGATTGATTAACTCATGTTGAACAAAAAAAATTAATTGATTTTTAAGGATCAGCAATTAATAATGGCATGTAAACTTCCTGAGGCATCTCTGCTTCTGTCTAAAGCGTTACCTGCCATTTGCAGAAACTCCCTCTGTGTAGCTATACAATGGCCAACTGAGGACAGTACTGTTGAGGTTTTCCTACTAATAGATTAAGACTGCTATTGTAACAAATCATTTTGGCCAGGTGAAGGGGTTGTATTAGATTGTCTCCTCTCACGTGCTTCATGCAAATAGCCTGGGGGATGGGAGGACCTGCCCGGACTTGTTCTTCACTTCTTCTTTCTCTCTCTGCTGGAAATGTAGCTCAGCAAGGCTTGCTCCAAAAAGGGAGCTAGGTCCTTTAAATGTTTTGCTTTTGTTTTTGTTTTCTGTAAATAAATTATTTTTATAGAAATGCTTGGTGTGTGACTTTTTTGACCTCTCCTGGGCTAAAGGCTTTCCCAGCATTCTGCAACAGGTTATGTGCCCAGTAAACAACGCAGTAAAACCCAGAGAGAAAAGAGAGGTCAGCTCCACACCTCATGCACAATTTAAAGGCAGGTAGCAAAGACCTGTGAAGATTTTCTTTGGAGCCACCTGGAGATTTTCCAGCAACTGCCGGTCTGCAGGACAAAGAAGCTAGCTGAGGTGACTTGCAAAAGAAGGAAGAAGCCATGGCTACCTCCCAGCCCTCAGCGATGCCTCTGGAGCGCCTATCAGAGACCAACTATTTGAATTGGGCACTGAAGATGGAAATGTATCTTCGCAGAGAGAATCTTTGGCTGCCAATTGGTGAGCAAAACCCCCAAAATCCCAGTGCTGAATGGCTGAGACAGGATGAGCGGGCTAGAGCCACCATTATCTTGGGAGTTGAGGACAATCAGCTAGTCCACGTGCGAGGCATGCAGTCTGCAAAGCAACTTTGGGATGCTTTGAGAGACTTATATGTAAAGGCAACAGCAGGGAGTAAAGTTACTCTAACGAAAAAGCTGTACAGAGCCTACCTTGCAGAAGGAGATAGCCTTCCTGAGCACCTGCATTATATTCAGCAGCTGTTTGTTGAGTTGCAGGAGAGAGGAATAGAATTTACACCTCTCACAAAATCCTATATCCTCCTGTCCTCACTAAATGCAACATGGGACACGCTGATTTGTACCCTGGAGGCTATGCCTGAAGCAGACCTCACCCCATCGTATGTTACACAGCGCTTACTCGCTGAATGGGAGAAGAGAGAGGAAAGATCCCCCCCCATCTCTTCTGGAAAGCTGCAAGACCAGAAAATGAGGGAAAAGAAGGGAAAGGAACCTGAGGCCACAGCGCTAGCAAGCCAGCGATGCTTCACTTGTGGTTCAGCTGGACATTTGCAAAGAGACTGTGCCATGAGACCCAAGAGTAGAAAGACAGAGCAGAAGAACACAAGGGCAACACAGAAGAAGGCTCTTCAGACAACCCAAATTGCACAGGTTGCTGAGAAGGGTAATTCTGATGTATGGGTGTTAGATTCTGGGGCCAGTTGTCATTTATGTAATTGTAAAAGCTCTTTTGTGTCACTGTCTAAAACTGAAAGACAAAGTGTATCTTTGGCTGATGGGTCTGTGACCAAAATTATGGGACAAGGTGACTTGTATTTATACTGCTTAGAAGAAACTGTAAAAGGTGTGTTGTATGTGCCAAATTTACAATCAAACCTTTTATCTGTGGCACAATTGGCTGCAACAGGGTATATCATAACATTTAAGAAAAATGGTTGTGAGATACGTAATGTGAGATACGTAAAAATGGGAAATTGTGTGCTACTGGTATGTTAAAAGACTCCTTGTACATTGTGCAAAATGCAAGGAAGCCAAGCTGCAAGGCTGCAGTTGGCAACACACCCTATCATGACCAATGTGTACACCTGATGCACAGGAGACTTGGTCATGCTAATATCAAGTATATAGCACAAATGCCACAGCTGTGTGCTGACCTAAAGATAAAACCCTGTGATAAATACTTAGATTGTGTAGTTTGCAAAGATTGCAAAACACTAAAAGCTCCTGTGAGTAAGCACAGTGACAGAGTTACAACTAGACCTTTGGAAATTGTACACTCTGATATTATTGGTCCTTTTGCTCCAAGTCTTGGACAAGCAAGGTATGCAATGACCATCATTGATGATTTCTCAAGATACACATTTATCTACATCTTAAAACATAAAGATGAGGCATTTGAGAAATTTAAAAGTTTTGTGACATGGGCAAATGGAAAATTCCCTAGGCCTGTATCTGCACTCCAATGTGATAGAGGAGGAGAATACCTTTCTCACAAATTCAGAAGGTTCCTAGTGGAAAAAGGGATAGAACAAATTCTTTCTAACCCGTACACCCCTCAGCAAAATGGTGTTGCTGAAAGAAAGGGCAGAACCTTGCAAAATGCGATGGAATGCATGTTAAAAGATTCACGATTATGTTTTAAGTTCTGGGGAGAAGCTATATCGACTGCTTGTTATGTTCAGAACAGGTTGTATAACTCTATGATTCAGGACACTCCATTCCATTTGTTTTATGGTGTGAAACCAAAGGTAAGCCATCTTAGAGTGTTTGGTAGCACTGCATGGGTTCACATTCCAAAACAGCAGAGAAGGAAAGGAGGCCCCACAACAAAGAAAGCCATCTTTGTTGGCTATGAACAAAGCCAGAGGAGCTACAGGTTCATAATGGGAGAGAAATTAATAATTAGCAAAAGCGCTTCTTTTGCTGAACAAAACTGGGGGAGATTAAATTCTAGCTCTCCAGTTGAACTGACCACCACAAGAGAACAGCAAGGACTTGCTGATGGTGATCTTTTGCCTGATGAGGACATTAAATCAGAAAAGCAAACTGAAGATCTGTCTGATGAGACAGATGCTTCTCAGGAAAGTGATAGGAGTCAAAATTTAAGCCCTGTATTACCTCGCAGATCTCAGAGGAGTAATAAAGGCGTTCCTCCATCACGTTTTCAGGCTGAAACAGTAAAGGCTTTTCACATATTCACAGAACCTGAGTCTTTAGAACAAGTGAATGCTTTACCACCTGAGATTGCACAAAATTGGCATTCTGCCATGCAACAGGAATTAGCATCCTTGAAAGAGAATAAAACATGGAAACTGGTACATCTACCTCCCAATGAACGCTGTCTGGGTTGTAGGTGGGTTTTCAAACTGAAAAGGGATGCTGATGGCAAAATCCAAAAATATAAAGCAAGGTTGGTTGCAAAAGGGTTCACTCAAAGGAAAGATTTAGACTTTGACAAGACTTTTGCACCAGTTACTAAAGGTGAATCAATTAGATTACTGTTAAAAGTTGCTGCACTCAAGGGAATGTCAGTTAACCACTATGACATTCAAACTGCATTTCTCTATGGTGATTTAGACCACAGATTATACATGCAGCAACCCCCTGGCTATGAAAAAGGGGAGAATCTAGTCTGTGAACTGCAGAAGTCAATCTATGGGTTAAAACAAGCTGCTAGATCCTGGAACCAAAAAGTAGATGAAAAACTGCAGAATTTTGGTTTTGAAAAAGGAAAAGCAGATCCCTGTGTATATATGAAGAAGGACAAACAAGGCTGTATGTATCTGTGCATTTATGTTGATGATTTGCTGCTGTTCACATCAACAGAAAAACAAAGGCTTGATTTTGAAGCCTGCATGAAAAGCCATTTCATATTAAAAAGCCTTGGAGTTGTGACCAATTACCTAGGTTTGGAAGTACACAGAAACAAGGATGGTAGCTTTCTGTTAAACCAACGTAGTAAAATTCAAAAGCTCCTAGAAGATTTTAATATGCAAGACTGTAAACCAGTCTCTACTCCGATGATAATAGATTTTCAGAAAGATATAGGAGAAACTCAATTAACTGAGGCAGAGAACTATAGATCTGCAATTGGAAGTTTACTGTACATTGCAAATCATTCTCGCCCAGATATCTCAAATTCTGTGGCCATTTTAAGTAGACAGGTAGAGAAGCCTACATCTACTGGAAAAGCAGCACTGAAGAGGTTAATGAGGTATTTGCAAGGAACAAAGAATTATTGCCTGAAGCTAAATGCCTCTGGAACTGAGAAATTGCAGGCTTTTGCCGATTCTGACTGGGGAGCAGATGTCAGTGACAGAAAATCCACTTCTGGGATTTTAATTCAATTTGCTGGATCTAGCTTAGGCTGGCATTCTAGAAAACAAACACTTGTTGCTCTTTCCACTGCAGAAGCAGAGTTTTATTCTCTAACACAAACCTGTAATGAGGTTACATGGTTTAAACATTTGTTAAAAGACATAGGCATGGAAGTGAACCAGCCTATAACTGTTTATGAGGATAATCAAGCTTGCATTGCTATGGCAAAATCTGAAGCCTGCAGAAGTAGAACAAAACATATCGATATTAGATATCAATATATCAAAGATATGATAAGCAAAGGAGAAATAATGTTAAAATATTGTGAATCAAAAGACATGATTGCTGATATTTTAACCAAACCTCTTCCGGTACCAAGACACAAAGAGTTGTCAGAGAAGATTGGTTTGCAACTTAATCTATAGTGTAAAAAGGGGAGTGTTGAGGTTTTCCTACTAATAGATTAAGACTGCTATTGTAACAAATCATTTTGGCCAGGTGAAGGGGTTGTATTAGATTGTCTCCTCTCACGTGCTTCATGCAAATAGCCTGGGGGATGGGAGGACCTGCCCGGACTTGTTCTTCACTTCTTCTTTCTCTCTCTGCTGGAAATGTAGCTCAGCAAGGCTTGCTCCAAAAAGGGAGCTAGGTCCTTTAAATGTTTTGCTTTTGTTTTTGTTTTCTGTAAATAAATTATTTTTATAGAAATGCTTGGTGTGTGACTTTTTTGACCTCTCCTGGGCTAAAGGCTTTCCCAGCATTCTGCAACAAGTACTTTATATTTCAGATGATGTGGGCCATGGTCCATGAGGGTCCAACAAATCCATTAAATGCTATTGGTGCTGCTGCAGACTAACATGGCTGTCTCTTAGTTTGTTGGTTTCTATCTGGTCTATATTGCCAAATTTTATAGAATACTTCCAAACATTCATTGAAATTTTTATTTATTTATTTGTATATTCCCTTGTGTTTCATGTGAAAAGCATGTTGCTGTTGTGGGGAAGGTGAAAGGCAACCTGCTAAGCATGCCATTATGCAAGTTTGTGTATTTAAGCATGCTGTCTTTGCAGGGTTTTTGTTTTAAAATAAGTTTTTTTAAAAGTTTTGTGTTAAAACTTCAATAACTTGCAATTGCACAAATAGTTTTTTTTCTTTTAAATGTCAGCTAAATAGAATAGTAATATATGTTTAAAACTGGCTCTTAAAAGAAACATATTGCTAAGAAAGCAGAAAGCAGTATAACTTATAAAAGCTGATTTTTAAACTTAGGCTAAAACGTTTTTCTTCTTAAAGTGCCACTGCATGAATATTTTAATAATAATAAAAAAATACATCAGAAAGGCGTTTTAGTGTAAAGGAAAAGAAGAGTTTAAAAACAGCACTTTACTCTAATGGCACTGACTGCAGGGGAAATAAGAAAAGGTGTGTTGAAATCCAGAGGCATAGTGATACATGCAGCTGCTTTCAGTGCTTCGCCTGTCCTGTCCTTGAGAATGATTCAAAAGCTATAGGCCCCAAATGTGACTGCCAGGAACAATGGTCAGGTAGCCTAGCATAAATCCTGACACATCTGCATTGGTGACCCCTTCATTTCCAGACTGAATCCAAGAGCTGACATTGACCTAGAAACCCTAAATGACTGGGAACCAGGTAACTGAAAGAGCCTCTCTTACTGTATTAGCCTACCTGTATTCTACACCACGACGTCTGTCGTGATTTATAGTGTCACTGGAATGGTCTGGCAACTCCAGTTTTGCCCCGTCCCCCTTGACACCGGCCTTGCCTCAGCTCCGGCCCATGCTTTATGCAGCCGTGTCCTGTTGCTTCCTGTATTGCAGAAAAAAGCAAAAGGCAAGCAAGCAAGCAAGCCAATAGTTGCAAAGCACAAAGGGAGCAAAAAGAATCAGGATACAAAGCTGACAGCTTTCTACTGCCACTGCAAGGGCTGGGCTCCGCCCCGGAGCACTGGGGAAGAAGGGCTCAGGCTGTTAGACTTGGGGTGAAAGGGGGAGGGCCAGAGGCCCATCTTGTTCCTCACTTAGGGAACGTTTGTGGAATGGTGAAACAAAATGCAGTCTAGTCCGTTATGGCTAATTTTTTTAAAATTGATTATGTACATCAAGTCAGGGTCAACTCTTAGAGATCACACAGATTTTGTCCAGGATGGTCTGTCCCCAGCTTCAGTCCTCCAGATCTTCCAATCGTGCACCTGTTGCCACTGTAGTTGAGTCTTATGGCTAATAGTTGTTGCAAAAAATCTGGTGGGTTGTATGATTTTTTAAATAGTTTTTAGGTTTTATTGATGGGTTTTTCCTGAGGCTTTTTCTTTATTCTATTATCTGTTAAGATTGGTATATACCCTGAGATGTTGTTAGGGATGGCAAGGGGAAAAAATGAATGGATGATGAATAGGAGAACAGTGATTTAATGATGTTATTCCTATAGTTCTCCCACAAGGAATGAAGAAAATACAGCAATTCTGGAGTAAACATCCAGAGCAGAAGCATCTATAGTTATTCTCCAAGAACAATAAATTCTTCTGTCAGTTCAGCGAATACACAGGTCATGAGGTATGTATTAGCTGTATTATCAGCCTGTCTACCCAGAGATTCTCCCTGCCATAGTGATTAGCTTTTTTCTTTCCAGAAATCAATTGAATATACTTTTCCCCCATTGTTTTCTTTTCTTTTTGCCGATGTAGATGCACAAGTTTTAATAAAAAGAATGAAAGGGAAAGCAGCTTCCTAATATTTACAAGCATAGTGAAGTCCCCCCCCCATCTAAAACTCGTTGGAGTATTATTAACAGGAAAGTTACTGAGATGGGAAAAAAAGAAGAACTGAATATCGGCAGATTCACTGAACAATCCCAACTGTGAGTAGGAGATCGAATGCCAGCTGGGTCTATAACTGACCCCTACGAAATAACACCCTTGAGGGAAGGATGGCAAGATTGGATGGTCTCTTCCAATCTGGACTTTTCCTTCTGCCCTTAGAAGGGGAGATCTACAGTAATCTGTAGTTCTGGGGTTGTCCTCCCGTGATTTTAGATTGCAACCTGACTCAAAACCCCCACCTTTAATGAAGTAAATAGTGAGGTACAACAACAGTGCAACAATAGTTTATAATAATGAGGTACAAACCAGAAGTTGGCAAGCTAAGTCAAATAAAGCCAAATGGCTGGCTGGGGAATCCTGGGAGTTGGATCCACACGTCTTAAAGTTGCCAAGGTTGAGAAACACTGCAATAGAGGGTCAGTGCTGAAACAGCTTTAACGTTTCTAGAAGAATAGGTTTTGCTTACTTACTTTAATCATGATCTTATATCAGCAGCTTGTGGCCAGACATTGCTTTCCTGTCTCCTTAGTTGATTTTAAACATTTCGGGTTGGATTCTCTGAATGATACATTCAGGGGAACTATAAGGAGTAAAGAAGATTTCTGATTTCCTCAGCACTACCACTTTCTGGATAAATCAAGAAAGAAACTGCAAGAAGTTTAAATCTTCACAGCAGGAAACCCAGACTTTCTTTGTTGGTCATTATCACTAACAAAGGAAAGGTCTTTTAAATGCTACTGTGTGAATATAGGGCCTTGGACAGCTGGTAAAGGGACTGGCTATTTCTCTGCCACCTGTGCTGACGAAAAGCACCATACAGCTAATATAATGAGCACCAAATCCAAGAGGAATCTTTGTCATTTCCTCTTCACCCCATGCTATAAGACCAAGCAACTCCCTGGCTCTTTTCGCAACAACACCCTCCCATGGTAATATCTGGCTTGTCATGGGAACAGAATTAAAACTACTCAGAACCAAACACATGAAGTTGAAAGCATCTGTGCTATCAAGGGAGTGTTCTGCTCAGGGAGGCCCAACCATTAGGTAGGCTGAGACAGTTTGCTCAGGGCAGGATCTGCAGGATCTAACACTTCTATTGAAATGATGAGAGCAGCAGTGTGCCACCATGAGGTGAACTCTATCCTTTTCAACCGTGTGTGCAATGTCACGATGCAGGTGCAAAAGGGACAGAGCTTGTGTGCCTCGGTGCAATTCTGCTTTCATTGTTTGCCCTCTTGACCCCCTGACTGATCTGCAGTCTGCGGTATACCTAGGCTGCAAACCTTGGAGGTGGCAGAGGATATTGTACTCTCATCAGAACTGAAGTAAAATTGAACTATGACCTTAGTTGTTTTCTGTACATGGAATAAAGAGAGGATATCTTGTCTTCTGTCTTAGGTGGCAGTACATCATATTTATTAAATGTTATCTTTATTACTTAATAATAATTGGCTAGATTTCTAGGATTAGGCAACTCTCTCCGTAACACCCCATTCCTTCTCTACCTCTCTTTCACACCAAAAGCAGAAGGCATGATAAGAATGGGCTGGACAATCTTCAGGGCAGTGTGAAGATATATGTGCCCCCAATATATGTAGATCCAGTTTGTCAACTCCATCTCATATGGACCTTCAAATTTATAGGTCCAATCAATGAATGTTATGAGATTGTGGTTAAGCTGGATGGCCTCCCATGATCATTTCCAGCTTGGTTATTCTTCTTAGAAGTACATTGCAATGTGTGAGAAATTCTTGCCT
This sequence comes from Candoia aspera, assembly GCF_035149785.1. Classification (NCBI taxonomy): domain Eukaryota; kingdom Metazoa; phylum Chordata; class Lepidosauria; order Squamata; family Candoiidae; genus Candoia; species Candoia aspera. The sequence goes on along the minus strand of NC_086156.1, from coordinate 34,055,899 downwards.
TTTTTGGTACCCCAAATGTAGGATTCGACAAGATGTATGATGGGTGTGAATTCTGCAATCTGTTTTGCGTCAGGGCAAAAGCTTTATTAGGTCTTTATTGACTCCTGAATGTTTATTTTTGATGATACAATTTTATTGTGTTTTATTCTGTTGTATGACTTGTTTTGATCATATTTATTGTATACTATCCTCATGGTACAATGATTTATGTATTTTTAAGCACAAGGCATGGGTTGACCATGATTAATGAACACATAAATTATTCTTGTCAGAGTTCCAGGCACTTGCTTGCATTTTCCCTGCCCTGCTAATAACCAGTCAGTATTCTGTGACAATTAAGATTGAAGTTATTAATGCCACAGACAGGTAGGTTGGGGGAGGGGACCACCAAGTCTGTTGTTGTGTTTTGCTACAGATGTTGTGTACTTCTGCAAAAGAGTTTCCATAAGCTTGCAGGTTCATTTTTGTGAGCACTTTTGTGGCTACTTAACAATAAGTCCTCAGAGAATTTAAAGTGCCGTTAACCTTGTGATTTTTCTTATACACTCTGGTGTAAAGTACCATCTAGCTCTTAACTTGTAACAGTTTTTAAACCAATTGAGAAATGCAAAATTTTGATTAGTCCAGATTCAATATACCCTGTCAGAAATATGCAGCTTTTTAAATGCACTGTATATTGTAAGGAAGAAAAAGCATGAGATTCTGTTGTTGTTGAAAGCACAGTAGCAGAACTGGCCAATGCATCTTACTTAAAAGTAAATAAAGATGAACATTCAAATTCTTACTCAGCCCGGCCAAGAATGCATTGAGCCTATCAGGATTGAGGATGGCACTGAGAAGAAAAAAATTGTTTGTCCAACTATTTTCTCCCTAAACATGCTGTGATGCTGCCTGTGCTGTGTGGGAAGCCTCTTAGCTCCTGGCAAAGAGCCACAGTGTGAAAATAAGTTTAATTCTAAGTAAAAATATTTTTACTTGGTTACCACACAGTTTATTCCTGCAGTCCTGAAAACTGAAACTCCAGTCTCTTAATGATTGAAAGTTGGCAAAAATAGCAACAATTCCTTGCATTGGAGTAAAGCAATTATCAGGTTTTGGCAAACTCTGAGGCCAACAATGCTTTTCTTTTCTAGATTATCAAGATGCAGGAGTGATCAGATCAAGAAATGGGACCCTGTCTTCATCTAATATATTGTTCTCCAGCTTATTCAATATAGAAGAAACAACTGCTTAGCAGGGGGCTTTCTTCATACTCATTCAATGGTTCTTACAGGTAGTCCTTGCTTAGCAACCATTCGTTTAGTGATAGTTTGGACTTACGATGGTGCTGAAAAAACTGACTTATGACTGGTCCTCACAGTTATGACTGCTGCAGCGTCCCCCCCCCCATCATGTGATCACAGTTTGGGCGCTTGGCAGCCAGTTCATATTTATGACCGTCACAGCCTCCCATGGTTACGTGATCACCATTTTCAACCTTCCTGGCCAGCTTCTGGCAAGCAAGATCAATGGGGAACTGCATGATTCACTTAACAATCATGTGGTTCACTTAATGCCTTGATGATTCACTTAACGACCACAGCATAGAAGATTGTAAAATCAGGTTGGATTTGCTTAATGACCACTTCACTTAGCAACTGAAATTCCAGCCCTAATTGTGGCCATTAAGTGAGGACTACCTGTAATCTCAAAAAATACTTCTCTGTTATAGTTCTTCATTTGCAATAATCCAGGCATATGAGAGAACATTTCTTCTACAGAAAAGACGAAGTGCCACTTTGAGTTTGTTCAGATAACTTGTAGAAGTTTTAGCAGCAGGATATTGATATTGGTGGCAGTTGGCATAACCCACCAGATACTACAATAGTCCAACTTCTAATTATTTCAATGGGACAGCTGCCATGAATTTGTTTAAACCAAATGAATGCTAGATAATATCTCCTCGGTCCATTTTACCCATCTGAAAGGCTTTCCAGGTCAGCCATACCGATGGCCTAGTTATGGCTATATGCTATTAAAACAACGCATACTGAATTTTCACTTATTATGTAAAGCACAACATAAATTTCAGTTACTTTCAACTCTTTTTAGGAAAAACACAGCTGGACAGCATCAGGATGGAGAAATCTGCAATAGAGGGCTTTCCCATGGCACCCCTGGGCAGGAGGGTGTCCCCGATAATGTAAACCACATAAAACATCTGTTTATTAGTCTTTGAAAACAAAAGGCTTTGATTCTCGCTGCCTGCTAATTATGGTTCATTCAATTGCCCCTCAAGTGATAGAAAATGGTTCTATAAAAATGCATGGCATAATAAATCCTCTTTTAAACAACTGTAACTTAGAAATCTGTTTTTTTTTCTTAAAGAGTAATTTCATACAATATTTCTTAGGAAGCTGGAAAGTGGCAGCCTGTAGCATCGCCTCCAAGAATGCCTCTGGGACTCTCAATGGTTCCATTGATATCGGTGGAAAATAAAAATAAGGAGGTGCAGCAGCTCAAGATTTCCTAGAAATATGATCACTTCTCTAGAAAAAACAACAAAGACAATTTAAGACAAGGAGTATTTTGGGATGGTGGTGAACAGCTTCACCAGTTTATCTTTCCATAAATGAATATTTAGTAGTATTGAAAATAATAGTCATATTGCACCAGTTAATGTTAAAAGTGTTGGAATTGCTCAGAAGTCTCCTGAATACCTGGGTAAAGATGCAGAAGAGTTACATTTGCTGTTCTCAGTTACTTCCAGAATACTGTACAATAAACAAGCACTATATTCTATAAAATTACAATTCGCTTTGCAATGGTGTTGTTTTTGCACTGCTTAGTTATGAAAAAAAATTGTTTATCACTTAACGCTAGTAAAGATCTCAGATGTTCAGGTATCAGTCCTTACGTAGCCAAAGTAGCACTACCTACGCAAGGAAACATCAAGTTATTCAGAAATATGAGAGAGAGACAGACAGACCCCCCATAACTACACCTCCAGACTTCAGGGCAAACTCTCTCACAGGAATCCCCCAATGGACAGGTCCATAAGCACAGAATCCCAACTCTTGAGGGAAAGAGCATTGGAAATGGAGAAGGGGGTAATAAACGAAACAGAGTAGCTAAACAAGGAGTGTTTCATTAAGCAACGTTTTACTGCAGGGCCCATTCATGCTACCTATAGCAAAGAGGCACAGCGTTTCCCCCCCTGCACCATTTTTATGGTTCCTCATTTTCCATTTGCCTGGCTCTTCCAACCTGTCTGCTGAATGGCAACTAATGAACACCCCAGCTGCACAGGGATCCCACAAAAGCCAATGAGACATTTGTTGCCACATGAAAGCTTCTGCACAGCTTGGTCTGGGCCTTCTGTATTATTCCATACGCTCCTATTAAAATACTCTCATAAAAATAGATCCATAAAATACCTCAATCCATCTGAGCTATTGGGATTACCCTAGAGTAAGCAGTAAAGGCTCCTTTGAGCTGAGATCTACTTTGTGTGACATATCTATGTAGTGACATATCTATGTAGCTTTCTGGGCAACAATTCTGAAGGATTTATGAGGGCCTGCCTGCCTGCCTTCCCCTTTTTCTAGGAGATCTTCCCTGCTTTCTTGTTTAACTACAGCCTTGGTCTGGGATTTTTTGGGGTGGGGTGGAGGTTATAGTATTCCCATCTAAGCAAGACTGATCCAGTGTGGCTTTCTGAGGACAGCTAAGGTGGGCTAGAAGCTATCTGCTACCTGGGACCTGAAATAAGGCAACAGTCTCCTGAATTACCAAGCCCATCAGGGTAGCACATACTTTAGTTTATATTTAGGCAATTTTTTGAGGAAGATATTTTTAAGGGCCCCTGAAAGTCCAGGAGACATGTCCAGTGATAATATAGAGTAATATTTTCAGGCCTTTGGGAAGAAATTTTTTGAGACAAAATTTAAAGCTTCAGAATCTTTCTGTTAAGGCTCGCTAAGGCTAAATATATATCGTGAACCTTTAAATGTCCTCCAAGTAACAATAATCCATTGCCAAAAGTCAGCACTCTTGTGATCATTTTGCTGATGCAATCTAGATCCCAGAAAATCCATTGCTAGGAGCATCATGAGGCCTGTGTGTTGTCACTGGCAATGTAAGACTTGCTTAACATGGGCCACATTTGCCCAACAAGCTAAGCCATAAATTATTATTTAAAAATCACATTGGATGGGTTTGCCCCAATCCAACCAAACCATATTCTCTAGCTATCTGACTAGCCTACACAGAAAACTCAGCCAATTGCTTTTTCCCACCACTGAGATGAAATGCTTTCTACCCATCCTTGTGTCAGCAGAAAACTATACCAGCACAATACAGGCTGTCTTTGTTGCCATACTCTATCCAGTTTCTAGTGCAGTGTTTCTCAACCTTAGCAACTTTAAGATGTGTGGACTTCAACTCCCAGAATTCCCCAACCAGCCATGAAATCTGGGAGAATTCTGGGAGTTGTAGTCCACACATCTCCAAGTTGCCCAGGTTGAGAAACACTGTTCTAGTGTCTTATGCTCTATTTCTAGAGCTCCTGGTGGTAGAATAATTTTGGGTGGTGAAAATCATGGCTCTGCTCCCTCCCACCCACCTTTATTTATGAGGCCATCTTATAATACTTACGTTACAGTCGGGGGTGCTTTCTTTTTTCTCAGGAACCCTCCTGAGTCTTATTTTCTGCTAAGAACGGTGGTTAATTAAGATTTGCCAGCTGCTTGTGCTAATTATCCCACATTAATACAACCAATCATACATGCAGATTTAGATTTCTGCTTTGTTTGAAGTTAAGCTTGCATACAATTTAAAATGGGAAAAGCATTTTAATTTATATTACAGGAGTTTGTTTTTACAGCGGAAAATTCATTCCAACTTCTTCAACACTGTTTCCATATTTACTTAAATAACCTTAAATACTTTAAAGGAGGAGTAGGGTTTTTTTTTTAATATCATGGAAGAACCGCACTCAGGCTGCATGTAACCCATCAATATGCATCCAGCATTCCCTAGCCTTCCATCAGCACAAACTGACAATATGAATCCCTACTGAATTCCCTACTGAAAAAGAAAGCTTATATATGTGCCAAGCCCTCAGATTTGGAATTGCAAAACAAAACCTTCCTAAAAGACAATCGCTTATTTGCATGATATTATGATCTTTTTGCCTCAGCCCCTACTGCTAAAACTATCTACTTTTAAAGTATGGCTCTTGGCTACCAAAAAAATTGTCTTCCCCCCCTTCTAGGTTACCTTGCCTAACCATCGCACCACTGTTCAGCACATCAAGGTTGCATTCAGCAGATGGCTGCTGAGTTTTGCTCAATCTCCAGCCAAAAAATTGATCTTTTTGGCAGGGTTTATAACACATTTGAGCATCTAGTATTGCTGGGAAGTTTCTTCCTCCCCCCTTTTCCTTAGGCCATATCTCTCTACCTAAGCCCCACCCACATGCTCAGTAGTCAGCCTCCAGGAATACTTCCACGTGGCTTCTTTCTAACTGCATTAACCACTGAGAAGGGTGAATAGAGCATTTTCCTGGTAGTAAATCTCTCAATATTTTAGGAACAGAGGTAGGGCTTCACATTCCTTGTGTGTTTCCAAAATGGACAAGAGCAAGGAAGAGAACATAGGTGCAGGGAAAACACCTGCTTACATTTCTCCACTGATAATGATGTTAAAAAACTTCACTTGGTTGAATCTAAATGAATCCATGATTGTGAGGGGTGCTCGACCTTTTCTTTATTAGATGAGAGTGAAGGCATGGTCTAGTAGGACCAACAGTCTGAGTGGACCTAGTTTCAAGTTCCCATTCATCCATGATGATCACTGGGGACTTTGGGTTAATAATGGACTGAATTCATGTATTACCTATCCTATGATTTGCTTATGGTTTGTTGAAAAAGCCACAAGTGGCTAGGTAGCTGCAACATGCTAAACCATAAACCATGGCTTACATGTCACAATAGCTGGGTTCCCACTTTGTTCTAGTACCAAACAAATCTCATTATAGTTTAGTATGGTATGTAAACCTAGAGTCCATATCTCAGGTCATCTACCTGGTTGTTGCTAGGATAAACCTGAAGAATATTAAATACTACTTCCTTGAGTACCACCTACCCAGAGGAAGGGTGAGATATATAAATGCAGTAAACAACCATCCCTGGCATAATGGCCAGTGGTCCTGCTAGATGACAATTAGGGAAGCATTAGCCAAAAAATTCTGGAGGTTACTAGATAGAAAATGATCAGTCAACTTTTTAAAAAGTTTGAAAAGTATGGGCTTTAAACTGACAAAAGATGCAGATTCCTGTCCCCCAGAAATCATTGAAACTGCCCCAAGCAGTATCTGAACAGGGATTAATAGCTAAGATTTTGTTTTGGGGTTTAAGGTGGTGATAACCCCAGATTACTACTTTTTCCCCCTACTAGTCACTATGAGAGAGGCCAATGAAGAAAAGCAGAGAAGCAGCTGTTATGTGGAACTCAGTCTGAAAAAATAGTCAGAAAGATGACTTAGCTCTTTGCAGGGAAAACTGTGCACTTTCTTTTCCCTTAGAAACAGGAATATTTTGAAGTGTTTATGCTGTGGTGAAATGTCATATTTTGCTCAGCTGGTACATATTGTATGCACAAATAAATCTTGTTATCTCAGAAATGTTGTCAGCTGATGGTATTAACACCATTATAGTGTCTGTAACTTCTAATAACTCAGTGATCAATGTCCACCCTCCTAACTACAAAGAAAAACTTTAATAAACATTCTGTATAATAAACATTCTGTAACAGCCATAATAGAAACCATATATATTGGTTAGGATAATTTCATCCGCCAAATAACAAGGAATGTCGGCCGGCGGGGACAAGGAGGTGTGCCTTCTCTGCTGTAGAACTTGTCCTCTGGGACATTCTCCCTTCAGAGATCAGGATGACTCTGACCCTGTTGGCCTTCCATAAGGCCGTGAAGACCTTGTTATGTGCCGGGGACTGGGGCCCCAAGTGTGTTAAGGGCCCTGTTTCTCACTATATTAACATCTATGGCATTTGTTTACTCGGTGACCATATATTTTTATTTTGCATTGATTTAATTGTTTTTAATTGTTAGTGTGGCCTCCTTTTCCCTCCATTTGTCCACCTTTCCAATTGTCTGTGTCCTCCTTTGCCTGTTCAGATATCTGATAACCCAAGACATGGAGGAACTTTCTCCTTTGTGATTGTCACTCAGACTTGAAGCCAAGGTCAGTACTATGGAAGGCTGGGCATTGTGGGTAAGAGGATAGAGAGATATGTGTGGTAGGTAGTCCTTTCTCCCCCTCCCCCTTAGAGCTGAACAGCTTTCTCCCCTAGATATACAACAGAGGAATCTGTAGCCTCCCAGATGTTGCTGAATTGCAATTGCCAGTAGGCCCAGTCAGCATAGCTAATGGTGAGGGATGTTAGCAATTAATGCAGTTCTTGTAAAATTGTATGTGCTGGGTTCTAAAATTGTGGCTCTGTCTCAATGATCATTCTTGTTTCTTCTCAGTCTGCAGTCATACAGCCTAGCACTTGTGCAGCAGGCCATTCAATGTGCAGTCAACCATGCATAATGTATGGATCTTGCCTCTTGAAGACCACCACAAGGGAATTTAGTAGACATGTGAAAGACTGCAAGGCAAGACTAGAATTTAATGTACATATATATATATACACTGTGTTTCTTAGTGCATGCTAGAAAGATGTGTCTCAAAAGGCTCTGTTGTTTCATTCAAAGATCATTTATATTTCTTTTTCTATTTCTGAATGAAATTGAAATGAACATATTGAGGTTCATGTCTGGTCTTTGGATGTGAGTGCCTGGTGATGATATAACCTAAGAACTGGTTCAGACAATTTTTCTCCTTCCAGAACAAGAAACAACCTATCATTTTTCAATCAGATGGAAATTTGGCATGGTTCATTTTTCTTAAAGGGCTGAATAAAAAAAAAATCTTCAAGTCATACTTGACTTCTAGTGCTCCATGGGTATATCCCTGTACTTTACTTGGCCCCAGTACAGGGGTGGTTTGTCATTGCCCTCTTCCAGGATGGACCACAGGACCAAATAAGACATGCCAGCTATTATGCTTTAGGCAAAAGTGAGGAATGGTGGTGTCTGGAGAGTCAGATCTATGCTAAAGCCCTTGAAGTAACCGAGCTTGTTGGATTCTTTCCACCATGCAACTGTGCAAAGACTGGAAATGCAAGACTCTGCATTGTAAACCGTTTTATTACAGAGACTTGAAAGCAGCCAGTTGCAGCTATGGTAGGCACATGCAAACACAGCTGTTCCTTGAGACTATTTTTGTTCTGTTCCTCTGGCCAAGCTTCAGTAATTTTCCATTGGTCAAAGAGAGCAAAAAAGGTTAAACAGAGTTTATCACACACTCTTACCACCACTGGGGTGGATGCTGACACTGCAGCAGTTTTTCCTAAATAATGTACAAATAGCTGAGAAAGGGATTTGGCAAACACAATCACCTGCTGCATGCTGTTGAAAGGCAGGCGTCATTTTTAACCATTAATACTTCCATGCCTATACAGCAGGGGAGTGTCTAGTATGAATTTTGGATTTATTTTCCAAATCCCCATACTAATTGGGAAGATTTTTTCAAAAGGGTTGTTCGTTAGAAGCTGAATATCATCTAACAGCGTTCTTTAAAGGAATCTTCACATGGGCTTTTAGCAGTCTGTTTAAATAATTGGGAGAAAAAAAACTGGAAGATAACCAGAAAACCCCAGTATATCTTCTTCACAGAACTGCTGTGCTGGTGAGCTGCTGTTCCATTACCATTTTGAAATCTCTTCTCCATTATCGGACAGCGTTCAATTGTGTGAAGATCATGACCAAGCTTGGGATTCGCCAACCTACTGCATGCTGGCACAAGTGTGCCCTAGAGCAGTGTTTCTCAAGCTTGGGAACTTTAAGATGTGTGGACTTCAACGTACCGGCTGGGGAATTCTGGGAGTTGAAGTCTATACATCTTAAGTTACTAAGGTTGAGAAACACTGCCCTAGACAACTATTTCAGTGCCTGTCAGGCCCTCTGCCCCATCTACCTGCCATGTAGTTGTTCCTGATACAAATCAGCAAACAGTGCTATGGACATTCAACTGCTCACAAGCACTGCAATGTCATTTCCATTTGATTTCTAGCAGCTCTGCCATTCTCTTCTGATTCCCAGTCTGTCTGTGGCTTGAAGATGTAAAAGCAAATAAGAACCTCAAAATCAGATTCAGATTCAGAATCAGATGCTATGTGAATCAGATTTTTTTTTTTGGTTTGGGTTTTTTAAAAAATTTTCTTTTTCATCACCTGAGCTATTGTAATCCTTTTATTTAAGCTGTTCCATGAATAAAAGCAAAATGGCTGAGTTTACCTTCTGCGTAACATGTAAGCTATGATGGCTGGGTTTACATATTGTATAATCAAGAAAAAAATCTAATCATACAGACATTAATCTGGCTCACCTATAATGTTTATGTTAGAATAATACAAGGATGTTAATATTATTTGGTAATATATGAAATAAGTATTTCTACCTTAGATTATTCAGTATACAAGGTGTACCAAAAGTCAGGCCCAATAGGCCAACCAGAATGTTTTATTAATATTTGTTTCAGAGAAAATGTTCCTTAGGAATGTAAATAAGGAAGTATTTAGAAGAAACTGGCAATCAATTTGAACATTTAATGTAATTTATATAATAAATTGTCTATTGGGCCTAACTTTTTTGTATTTTAAAATTAAGATACTTTTTTTCTGTAGGCAAGAAAATATTGTTTCTTTTGATGTTTCATTATAGTTAATCATACTAAACTTCCATACAGCAACATAATTCATTAGAGATTTACTGATCTCAATTTTGATTAAAAGTTATCACCCATTGGAAGTAGAATGGTAAGAATAATCAGGCTAATTTCAAGCACGCCCCTGTTAGGTTCAACACTCAGATATATTGTATTTTAAAATTTTCAATACACTTTATAGATACAGATAAATTAACATTTAAAAAAAAATATTCATCTTCCATCAATGAACACTTATTACTAAAGAGACGGAAAAGTTCTGCTAGATAAACACTAGTAAAATTGAATGGGGAGGAAATTGTCTTAAAAATATAATTACAATAAATTGATTGCTTCATCTTTCAAACAGGAAACTGAAAGCAATAACAAATGTAACTGTGTATTAAAATTATTTAGTAAATTTTTAACTAGACCTACTTACTGTGAACTGTTTAGCATTATTAAACATACTAATATGCTATTAGTATGATATGAAAATAAAAATAAGTTTTCAATTGTCTACCAGCAATGCAGTTAATTAAAAAAAATGTCCTAGAAATTCTAAACACTTATAGTTGCAAACTGAAAAGTGTAACTTTTGTACCTCAAACCTAAGAAGTTTCCATAAGATCAAAGAGGCTTGTTTCTAGGCAATTCTGCTTGAGTTTAAGCTTTTATATTTAGATATACATACAGATAAAATGCAGAAGTAGTTATACTAAAATGAAGCATTTATAACTTTATGAATTTGAACTCGGGCTAATAACAACAACAACAACAATAAATTAAACGGGTATGCAGCCCGACTCTCAACGACTCTGGGCAGGTCACAACAATCAAAGAAAGAAATTACAATAAAATCAATAAAAGACAAAGCTAAAAGATGACAAGCGCATTTTAAGCCAACATTGCTGCCGTTTTTCTTCGTCACTGAAACCAAGCTGGTGAAGCTCTCATCTAGATGTTAAACATTAATTTCTTCGCACTACTTTTATTTCCAACTATATACATGATAAAATAGCATTATTCGGCGATTACGAAAGATCAGTCTAAGCACAAATCAACGAAAAATAAATACTGCTAGTTTGTGTCCAACCGCGACCGCGATTTTCAAGGCTAAACACTTTTCACTTTCCCTCGGGAGCATTCCGGACTCCGAGTAGGCGGAGCCTGCCTTGCCCTCCCACTACACCTCCTCCAACCCCAGCTGATCCTCCCCCTCAGAGAAAAGGAGGAGGAAAAAGAGGCGATTTTTGCATGCATAATTAATATCATATATTGTTTCACAGCCTCGGTTTAGAAAGACCCCGGATGGAACCCTCGAGGAGGGGGAGTATCAGCTCCACCAATGGAAGCGTTTCGCTCACAGTGCAGTGCACTACTGTAGGCTGCTACGTCGGGTGAGACATCTAGTACACACCCCGGAACTGTGTCACTTCCGCTCCACCCCTTTCCTCTATTTGCATACGGCTTTCCAATTCGCTGAGCTTCCCCCGCCTCCGAGGGGTTTACCCGCGTGACGTTTGCAAGACGTTCACCGCGTGAAGATCAGATTGCTAGAAAACGCCGAGGCTTGAGGCAGCCCTGATTGGTCAGTCTTTCGAACGACGTATAAAAAAAGCGATGGTTAGGGCGGGGAACAAAACAATGACCACCTCCTGAGCTCGACTACCAATCCTGCTGCTTGACGTGATAAAATGAAGCTTATTACAATAAATATTGAAATCTGCCATATGCATATGTAATCATGGGCGGGGATCAGGGTTACCTATTTCCTTCCGCAGCTGGCTCGGGCAGAGACTCTGCCTCTGGGATCTTCCCTCTCCCATTTGAGTTATATTTTTCTCAAGCTTTATTGTTTACCTCCAAAACAACTCCCTTACCTTCTAGTCTCGGCCATTACCATTTTAATTGATCTGATGTGTGGTCCCAGCCTGTTAGCTCCCCTTCCTTCTTCATTTTCTGTAATTTAATCCCCATTATTTGCAAAAACACGAAATGTCGAACAGATGGAAACAATCAGCCCCGCTCCCCGCGGCTTTTTCTTGTAGGCAGACTTTCTAATCTTACCATCTTAATAAGCCACGCAACACGAGAGGATCTGTTTCCTATGGATCAAAGGGAACTCGAAACAGAGAAAGCAGAACAAAAATCCCATCGGATTTCCTCTTTCACACTTGGAGGATAAAGCTGGCTTCGTGCAATTCCTAAAGCGAGGCGGCTAGGGAGGCTGCGTTAAATAAAAAAGCTAGCTGATTAACCGGAGCGTGCCTAAGGGAACTCCCTTCTGCAGACGCATCTCTCTCCCCATATACACCCAATCGCCCTCTGCAGATCCGATGCCCCGGCTCTTCGCTCGACGCTCGTAAAAACAACCAGCTGGAGCTAAAACGTTACAAAGTCCCATTACTTATTTAGGGAAGGCTCGTAACAAAAACAACACTCGGCATTTGCAATGCTCGTCGCCCTCGTAAACCTGTACGTAAGAGGCATTCTGCGTGTTCAGCTTGTGGGGCTCTCTTAAGGACCCTTTCTAAAGCTGTTTTGATTTATCCGAAGCTTTAGACACGCCTTCAAAGAGTTAACTTGCATATTATCACGGTATTGCCTTTCAATATCCTGCTTGCGCTTCGGAAGAACAACAGAGACATGAAAGGGAGAGGAAATCGAGTCAATTGTCTTCAGCTGCTGGAGCAATGCCTGTGGTCTCTTGACCTGGGGGTTGTTTGGGATTTTAGTGGAAAAGAGCTTATTACTCGCAGACTTCCTCTCCTTCCCCTGCTCCCCCCCATACTTCTCCCCGCTATTAAGACACACATACCCTGTGGTCCATCATGAAGGAGTATTACACCACAGTTCCTGTCAGAGGGTATTATTGTGCATCAGGTTTTTCGTATCGATGGTAAATATTTAGGCAAATGATTGAATTGCCGAGATGAAAAGTGGAAGACAGGATCTTGATGTACGGCCCCGTTGAAGTTGACGAAATGCTTCTGCCTTCATCGCCAAAGATTTGGCGAAACTGGAAAACTCTCTTGATTTAAGCTCGGTGCAGGAATCACGGCGCCGTTTAAACTCAGATCCCCATTTTAGGATAGGATTTTTCTTCAATTATTGGCAATCCCACTGTTTAGGGACTTCGGGGCTGGAGGGCGCAGGAAATAAAAGCATCCTTTTCTCCCCACTTTCTCACGTCTGTAATAGGATTGCAGCTGAAAACTGGCAGCTACAAGATTTATATAACCCGTAAAACAATGTGTTTCCTAATGCTAACGCAGTTGGTGCCTTTTTGCTGCACCTACTTGAACGGAATCTGTGGGCTCTCAAACTCATCCCAGGTCGGTCTGGGGAAAAAAATAAACAGCAACAAAACTGTCGTATACTCACTTTGAATGCCGCAAGCTGGCTGGAAGAAAATAACTAATATGCGGGCTGACAGAAGTAAAACAAATACCTCCAGAATCTATTACTTGGTCCTTTAAATTCTGGGACGTTCCTGGACCATAAAACATTTTCAGAGTTGACATATTAACTTGCCTACACTTGGGTGTGTGTGTACACACACACACACACCTCCGAGTCATTGTTGACTCCTGTGGACTACCTGGACTAGTCCCTGCAGTTTTCTTGGCAAGATTGTATATACATTATTATTATTTATTATTATTATGGTTTTATTTTGAAGTTGGCTAGACTGATGCAATGAGCTTTAAATTTATCCGCAATACCTTAAGCTTAGGAAAGGAGTATTAAACCCATATATACTTTATATATATATATAATTATATCTGTAGACATGGTTAGGATGTCAGTGTGAAAACGATTTGTCTTGTAAATCTAAAACCAAAGAAACAAGCATTTAACTTTCAGTCCTGTCTGAAGGGTTTCCCAACTTTCCTGTGCTTTCCTCAGATCTTTCCAATTTATTACTTTGAGGCTGTTCTGCAGTTTATGTTCTCCCCCACCCCCAAATGTGGGAGCTATTTATTTTAGTATGACTTCCCCCAGTAAGGCCTACAACAGTTTAATGGGTCCTTATTCTTTGATTCTGGATTCCTATGCCCGCCTGAGTAGCAACACCAAAATAACAACAAAATCCCCTATTTCCTTGCAACATCTGGCATAGAGGCAGACTCTTATAGCCACAGAACTCAAACTTTGTACATAGAACTGATAATATGAAGAATTATTCTACTGCTTACAAATATATTTAGAGCTTTCTCCCAAGTCAATGATTGCTTTTTGAAATCAACAGTGTTTACGGCTACTGGATAGTTATCTAGCAAAGATATCTGGGCATATTACTTAAAATTAAGTCCTATTGAGCTCAATTGACCTTGTTTCTAAGAAAAGGAACACAGCTCCGAACTCAAATGCTGTCCTCATATGGGACCTCAACCCTCTTTCTTTAAAAAAAAAAAGACTTATACCATTTTAAAGATACGTAATAAATGCATTCTGACACAACTTTTTTTGGATTAAAAGCCACTTCAGCTTTTTGAGATTTATTACGGCATCAACTTTTGTGGACTAGCACTTACTTCAATGAAATACAGGGCAATAAATATATTCTTTAAAACTGCCAGAAGGCTCTCTTCAGAGCAGGGTGTTATAAAACCATGATTTATAAAATTCCTTTAAATCTCCTTCAGAGCTCCACAGTTCCATGGGCCATCATCATTTGGTTAGATGTGATTATTGCAGATTTTAATGTTTGGCCTGCCCTAAGACAGTAGTGTAAATTCTGAGAAAGCTAAAATACCTGGCTATTGGACGGATTTCAGAAGAAAAATGTGTTAGCCTGGTGCACCAAAAGCAAGAAGAACTTGTCGCATCTTAAATAAACACACAGGTTTCCTCAATCTGATGTGCTCCAGATGTGTCGGACCATAATTCTCAGTATTTTATGGGAATTATCATCCAACGTACCTGGAATGCACCAACCTGGGGAAGATTGGACTAACCCTTTTAATAAGGTATAATCTTTTGATACACAGAGCATTATTGTTCACTAGCAGGATAAATGGAGATGGGTGGTCATAAATGCAACAAAGACAATTCTTCATAAAATGTCAATATCAAATAGAAAATAATGTGGCATATTAGATTACATAGCAAACAAAGGTGACCAAAGAAATCAATTACCACTGTTATCATGTTTATATTGTTTCTATACATCTGCATTAAGCTTTACTGGCACAGAACACCTATAGACTAATTCAAGCATTTGATGTACTGAATTCTAGTCTACTAAATCTTATGCCACAATAAGCCTGTTTGGTTTCAAGTCATAAGACTGCTTAAAAGGAGGGTCCCATTGAGTTCAACCAAAATAGCTCCTGCTTAAAAAAGAATAGCATCTCAGCCTTAATTTTTGCAGCTGTATAGCTCCCCTTCCCTTCCTAGTGTTTTTCGCACATGCAGGGATGCAGGGTCCACTTTTTTGGATCACTGGCTTGTTGCTGAGCCTGACTTAGTGGGCTGAGAGAGCGCGACTGGCCCAAAGTCACCCAGCCGGCTTTCATGCCTAAGGCAGAACTAACTTGCAGTCTCCTGGTTTCTAGCCTGGAGACTTCACCACTAGACTAGACCAGACTGGCTCTGCTGCAGCTGTATTCATTGTTTTTATCATGCATTTTAAAATATCCTTGGGGAAGAAAAGAACTCTTCAAAAGTCTCAGGCCTCCAGTGCTAAAATATGTAATTTCACAGCAGTCTGTTCTCAGTGTTATGGATTTCTGCCCAATTTTTTGGGCAGTCCAATGCAGAAGTCTTTTCCTAGCCTTACTGTTTAATTGAATTTAGTCTCAAGTAAATAAGAGTACATGTAGGATGGTCTTTTTAGTACCAGGTTTGTGATTTATGTGCACAGCTATCTGCCATAAGGCATTAGCAGAGGTTGAGCAGAACCATATTTACAGAAAAAAAAATGTGGGAAAACTTGATCTGCCTCTGACAGAAGTTTTAATTAACCCAAATTAGCAAGAAATTTTTCACTTATTAATGTGATAAAAGCCAAAGGCCTAATATTTGGAGCAAAGTTCTTGTTGATTTTATTGAACTTGATTTTTTGAAGAATCCCTTTCAACTGGAACAGCTTACAAGTAAGTTACATCAATGGGTGTCACTTCCAAAGAATATGAAGAGTTGGAAATGTAGTGTGGCTGATGTGATAAAATGTTTCCTTTCTCAAACATGTTGCAGATAATCTTTATTTTATTTCTAGCCCAGTCCATAAATACGTTGAGTATAGTTATGACTACAGGCATATTATTTATATATCTTTTTAAAAAGAATTAGAAACAAGTCCCCTTACTCTCCCTCGGGACTTCTTTTCTAAGTGTTGCAGCCTTCGTAGGATCAACAGTCCCTCCCCCCACCCCCCGTAACCTACCAATATGCCGTCGGCAAAGCGAAGAGGGAAGGTATAAAATCATAATTAAATGTAACCAAGCATCATCACGCTTAAAGGTCAAGCAGAAATTTCTATTCACCGTTGTTCTGCATTTTAATTAAAAAGAATGTCCCTTTGGGAACTCTTGTATTTGCATACAGTACTCTAGCTATATCACCTCACTTAAGGATAGCGGGAGAGTAGATAAAAAGAGTCCCTGGAAGTCAGGCAGGCTGGCGTCGGATCTCGGTTTCCCTTTCATAAACAAACGGGTAATACGAGAAAGCGTGGAAAGGAGCATTGTTTGGATGTATAGGAAGCTCTCCGCCGAAAAGGTTCTTGCTTGCCAACATCCAAGTTCATGTTAAACCGTTTGAAATTTAGTTCCACGGCAGTGATACGTTTTTAAAAGGACCGTGCCTAATTCGTCCGTTATGCTTAGGTGTTCATTTTTACGATCTGATCTTGGCTCCCAAGAAGCCCATTTCAATTGCGAGTAACAGAAATTCTAATACCGCTCCTCTCCGCTTGCACGTCCTGGGGAAACCAAAAACTCCGAACAACCACCTCGAAACGGAATAATTTATTTCCCTCCTGACCCTCATTTGCCCCACCAAGTTATGGTCTAAAACTGGCTGGCAGGACCGCAAAAATATGGATTTAAAGCGGGCTCTAACGCGGGATGTCATCTGAGAAACCTTACGCTACACTTCACGATCGTTTGCTGCTTGGAAATCTTTTACCACGCGGGAACCTTCGCTAGACCGTATCTCGGCGTCGGGTTTTCCTTCGCTGCATTTGGGGAGGGAAGAGCAACTCATTCGTTACGGCTCCCGCAGTCCCCCGGCGGCCCGGGGATTAAAGCGCTTGATTGATTGATGGGCTTCCCCCGCCCCAGCTGTCGAAGAGCAGAGCCTAACCCAGCGGCCAATGGCAGAGCGGGACGGCAAGCGAGTCGACGGAATGGGGTGGGGCTTATTTTGGTTTGTTGCCGGAAATTTGGAGAAAAAGATTTTTTTTAATATGCGTGGGAAACTTCTATCACTACCGTTATTCACATGGCTCATTTAGCCCAGATCGTCGTTGCTAAATTTCTTCGAGGCCCACCGTTTATTTGCTCGCACTATCCAAATCTGTGATGAAACGCCCTCTCGCGTCGGAGAAGCGAGAAAAAGATTTCGCCAGTCGCTCGCCGTTAAAAGGGAAGCCACGTAGCAGCTCAGGAGGAAGAAGCGGTGGGAGGTGCAAGTAGAACCGTCTGGGTACGATTTGGGCTGCTGAAGTTCTGCCCCATCCATTCGGTCAAAAATAAGTCAATGACTAGATAAGGGTATTCTGAATACCTGAAGAGTCTTGATTCAGGTTTCTTCCCTGAATTTTCCTCGGCGGTGGCACGTCGCAATTAGACGTTTATACAGTACGTGTAATAATCTTCCATAGGACTCTCTCTTGGCTATCGCGCTAAAGGGATTCATCAACAGGTATTTTTTGCCAGTCATCTTGCAATGCCGAGACCCGCTGGGAGTAAATAAACTGGGAGTAAATCTGTGGACCTCAGTGAGATTTACTTCTGAGTGAGCGCAGGATTGCGTTGTAAATTTTAACGATTAAATACCAAATAAATATGCATTTTTCATGGAGAATTTCCAGGACCAACTGGGTCACTTTCTGTCGTGAGTTAAGTCTCGTTTGATTGACAGCTTAAATCTGAAAGAAAAAAAACCGAGCCAGGTCTTTAGCAACAGAATCTGTTATTATGAAATGAATTTTGGGTAAAGATCGAACTGCAGGCTTAAGCACCGAGTAATATAAAAATAAAATAGAAGTGCAATGTTGTCTTTGGGGAAAGGGCCTAAATTAACTTTGAGCTTAGAAACAAGCAACCAGTGTAACTCTTCCAAAGGGTCTCGAGGCCTGCTTATCACTTAAAAGGAAATAAACCAATGTTTTCTCTAATAGGATCGCCTTTGCTCACGCTTTATGCGCGAACCAAACCGTCATCTATTTCCACTGAATAGATACAGATCTCTAGGTGTGAATTACAATCAATCTCTCAGGCTCCCTTAATCTGTCAGATCAGTACTGGCTTTGCAGCTACATAGATCGGAGGATCAAATTTTAGGCTCATAAAAAGAAATGAAATACGAGTATCTGAAACCATAAGGAAATAGAATCCATCACGTTGGTCATAAACCCCCCAGCTTGCCTGGACACATCCCCCTGTGTAATTTGGCACAGGGAAGAATAGGAACCGCCAATTGTACCTAGGAAAAGGAAGCTATAGATCTTGCTTTTAATAACTTCCCAACGTGTTACAAATAATAAAACACGCGCATAAATCATCGCAGGCCTTCCAGTTCGCAGGATGGATTTACTTCTCCCTCTGCAATTTTTTCAACGCGCTTCACCTGCAAGCCTCGCCTCTCACTCGTTTCCCCTGCCTGTCCGATGATTGGTCGCCTTCTCCCCAATGAGGTGGCAATTCGTCGGGGAAGAGAAAGAATGATTGACAGTTCCAGCCTTGGGGGGCGGTAATGCTTGGCCGCGGACTGAGGCGTTTTGCGCTGAGTCAGTCAGATCAGTCTGATCTCCGAGGGGGACGGATGGACAGCGCATGCTCGTCGGAAAGCGTGCGGGGGATTGACATCGCTGGGAGAAAGCCCCAGTAGTAACGTGTATAATAATGCATGGAGACAGAGTAGGTTTCTTAAGGGATGGATTTAGAAGGAGACCCAACAGGACAACTGCACCCTGTCGTTTTAAGAACCGATTAAAAAAAATTCCCATTTTGCATCTCTTCCCCCTAGGAATTTCCTTTACATTCCCACTTCTTAAAAATAATCAGGCATAGCCATTGGTGTGTAAGGTTCTGCGTCGTGTATAAAAATTACACTTGCTAAAAACTGCAACTGTTGAAAGCGGTTCCCTTTATGATATCGAAAGACGGCGGCTTTCAGAAGCTCGCGATCGCTCGGTAAAACATCTGTAAGACTTATAATTATCGCTAATTACATTTTTAGCGGCCCTCGCCCCCCCCCCCCCACATTTAAGCAATTTCTTCTTTTTTAAAATGTGGATTTAAGTTTGCGTGGAACATTTATTTCTTTTCAGCTCCCATTCTGCTAGACACCAAGGATTAAGAAGAATAATTAATAACACACAAATATAACGGTACAGAAATGCCAAGACCCACATCTCCTTCTCCCGAATCTTTATTAATAGTGGTAAAGAATTTAAAATCGACAGAACTTTTCAGAGAGTTCACACCGATACGTTTTCAATATTCTGTAAATTATTTACTGTACGTCCCCCCTCTGTTCTTCAACGCAATGGGACTAATGAATGGAAAACTAAATAAGGGTCTAATACTGTATTCCTAGTGTATGGTCGTGCGTCTCTTTTATTTTTCATCAGCAAGTTACCATTTACTTTAAAATTCGGCCTCAGAGTTAATAGCCTTGATCAAGGCAGCGAACAAGATTTTTAAATACAAATTTTATTTCATGTTCTTTTCAACAATACTATTTTTTCCCCAACAAAGAGCTTTATTACATATTTCGAGGCTCTCTCCTGAAAGTCGTAGCTGCTTTTAAAATCGACTCGGTCTAACAGAGCCTCCATCTTCCCCCGTTCCTGCAAACGTCCATTAGAGCTCGGCAGACACCGCGTCAGTCCTTCCCGCCCGGCCCCCCTCCGTCCTTCGCACCCTCTTTCAGCTGCATCCGCCGACTGGCGGACGAGGCGTCAGCGAAGGTCCATTATGCAAATTACCAATGATTGACGATCGTCAGAAAAACCAATCGCAGGCGTCTCGCTCAACCATTGGTGGACAAGGATAAGAACGAAAGAGATGACGTTTATATGGATTTGAACCAATCACAGTTGGCTATGCAAATATTAAACGGGAGGGGGACAAGCCTCCCACTATAAATAACAGCTTTCGCGTGCCACCCAGTGGCTAAAGAAAGCAGGTGCTTACATTGCTTTATAACTGGTTCGTTTTTAGACGCAATTAATTTTTCCAGTTTCTGGGCAAGATCTGTTTAACTTTTATATATTTTAACTTTATATTTTACATTTTAAATTCTATGTTTTATAGCATGCCTTATTCTAACTGTGATGCTTCTGACACAAATTAAAAAAAAACCGGTTTGTGGGCGTGGAAAGGTTTATGGCTGCACATCTCGATGTGTTTATTGTTCTTATTCGACAGTCTTGCTAGACAAGAAAATTGTGTTGTTTATTCGTTTAGTCGCTTCTGACTCTTCATGACTTCATGGACCAGCCCATGCCAGAGCTTCCTGTCGGTCATCAACACCCCTAGCTCCCCCAGGGACGAGTCCGTCACCTCTAGAATATCATCCATCCACCTTGCCCTTGGTCGGCCCCTCTTCCTTTTGCCTTCCACTCTCCCTAGCATCAGCATCTTCTCTAGGGTGTCCTGTCTTCTCATTATGTGGCCAAAGTATTTCAGTTTTGCCTTTAATATCATTCCCTCAAGTGAGCGGTCTGGCTTTATTTCCTGGAGGATGGACTGGTTTGATCTTCTTGCAGTCCAAGGCACTCTCGGAATTTTCCTCCAACACCACAGTTCAAAAGCATCGATCTTCCTTCTCTCAGCCTTCCTTCCTTATGGTCCAGCTCTCGCAGCCATATGTTACTACGGGGAACACCATTGCTTTAACTATGTGGACCTTTGTTGTCAGTGTGATGTCTCTGCTCTTAACTATTTTATCGAGATTTGTCATTGCTCTTCTCCCAAGGTTTAAGCGCCTTCTGATTTCCTGACTGCAGTCAGCATCTGCAGTAAAACAAGAAAATTAGTGCAGCTTAAAAATATTTAAATGTGTTATGGAAGTGAATAAACTTATCAAATGATCTAAGCTGAACAAAGACTGTAAAGAAACTTATTTTTCTAAACTCTGTTTAATGACAAGCAATTATTCTGAGTGGTTTACAGTTCTTAAATCCAGAGCTATTTTACAAAGAAACCTTTTATTTCATTTCATGCAAATTAGCAATACTGACAATGGTCATAACGATAACGGTCGTGAATATACCATGAATGTGTTATTTAGTAATAAAGTCCTAATAACAATTGCAATATTAATTGATATATGATGATACAGATGAGGTATGTATGTAATTTTACTGACTTTAGTGGCCTTCACTCATTAGTGCCCTGATTTCTTTTGAAAAGAGCTTTGCACTAGATGTTCCTTTTTCTACCGCCAGATGGCAAGCTTTTAAAGGGCAGGATAAAAACTTTTCGTTCAGATGTTTATTTTATTATACTTTACTGTATTTGCTATGATTGGCATGCTATCAGGGCTCTTTGTATTGAATCTAATTAACATTCTTACCTAGAAGTAATTTTGCCTGACATTATTAGAAAATTTATTCCTGTAGGTAAATATGATTTCATTGGGGCTGTAACTAGTCACTCTGTTTATTTGACAAGCCTATATTGCCTTCAGTAAACTCTTTCAGTTTAACTGGGTCAGATTTCAGTGTGTAAATTGCCTTATTACAACAGAATCTGGTGGGTTGTTAATCCACTTGTGTATTTGTTGACCCATAGAATCCTGGGAAGTTAAAGACTTTTGTCTACACAAGGCAATAACTTTCACTGCTGTTGTGGTAAGATTGCAAGACCACAAGCTTTGGGGTTCCACAGAGTTTTATGGGCAACATGGCATTCTGTGTGACACCTACATTTACCCTGTTAAGGGTCTGAGTGGGGCTCATCTGGGTCTCCTGGCAAACCCTTTTACTCCCAAAGGAAGAAGATTGCAACAAAAAGAACTAAAAAGGTAGCTTTTATTTAGGCAAAAGCAGAGGGCTCTGTTGTTTTTACAGGAGCACATTTTTATCTTCATAAAACAGCAAGGGTGCACATTTCCTATGGAATATAAAGGGCTCTTCCCAAAGGCTACCTTAAAGCACTATCCACCAATCCTTAAGCCAGCAGAAAAATAAATGCACTTGTGCTGCTCTCATTACTGATGTCTACTTTGCCCCAGTAGCCACAATAAGACAAATGAGTGGTGTTGCCCTACCTGACAATTTAAGGAACAAATTAAAGAAGTGATTGGTGATTCATCTGGCCTTGTTTCCTATCCCACCAAGCTGCCAAAACAACAACAAAATATTTTCTCAAACATGAAGTGAGGCAGTGTGGTAGGTGGTGCTTGGAATGGCAGGTCAAGTGGCCTGACTGGTAAGGGGCAGGTGCTAAGAGAAGTGGAGTGATTGGGAGTTCTCTTGCTCCTAGTAACTCCTTTCCACACCTGTGACCTGTCAACTGATCTATTTTTGAACATGGTTTAGTGCTCTTTCAGAAGAGTGCTAGACCCATGTTCAGAAATAGTCCTTCAGGGGTGTTGGGTTGAAGTGGAAAAGATCAATGAATGAATGAATGAGCTTGGTCCTTAACTGATACTGCAAGACAATGTTAGTGCTGAAAAAGAGTGATCAAGGAGTTCACTTTTGACCTTGTGGCCAATGGTACCTAGAAATACCTGGTAGACAGCCAATGATGCTCCCCCCATGTATTGAACTATAACTCTTAAGAGGGTATTAGGATTTCAGGAAAAGTTTCTGAGATGCAGCTATGTCTATGCAATATAAAGTGCAGCCGTTACAATCATACAGACATGCTGGGATTTGGCTCACATAATCCACAGCCAAATGGAGATTATGGGAGAAGTCCAGCACATCTGGAAGGCACTGGGTTGAAGAAGGCTTGTATAATGTGTTTGTTTGGAACAGGCTGTGGAAATCAAGCTCCACAGATCCTCTGCCCTCATCTAGCCATTCACTCCTGCCTTGTGAAGCTGATGAAGAGAAAGCAACTCAGTGGAGCAAACTGGGGCCATAATCTCCCCCTCTTTTGACCACAGATCCTGCAATTATTATGGCTTTTCTTCTTCCATGACCTCCTTGCACACTAATACAAAGTTGAAATAGAGCTGTGTATGTTGGTGTAACTGATGCACTCCAGTTTATAAATCCTATTGTGTTTAGGGGCAGGGAAGTCATTGTTCGATCCTATGTCAATTGGTGTTTATTTATCTCATAAGTGATAATGACCTGGCAATTACAGCCA
The DNA here is from genome assembly GCF_035149785.1 of Candoia aspera. NCBI lineage: Eukaryota > Metazoa > Chordata > Lepidosauria > Squamata > Candoiidae > Candoia > Candoia aspera. The sequence continues at coordinate 34,032,585 of NC_086156.1, read as the reverse complement.
TAAGTAGCATTTGTTTCCAAGATGCTTTTTGGCTTCTGGGTGAGCATGCATCAGCCTCTGTGGTGTTTCATGTTGACTTATTTCTGCTCATGAATTTAGACTTGAGCTTGATTTCAAAATCCAGGCAATAAGTCAGAGACAAAGCCAGGGAGCCCCGTGGAACTGACTGGAGGTAAACAACATACATTTGAGATTGCCATATTGAGGGGTTTATTGGGAGAAGAGACTTTAAACTTCTCCCCAATCCTCAGTATGTTTCTGTAGCCTCAGATCCCCTTTGCCATTATCTCCCCACCTGGTGGAGCCTGTCTCACAGTTCTTTACTCCCCCTCCCTAGCTTTGTTGATGCTCTGTTTAGCAGGCACAGGAGGCTCAAGTGAACAGTTTCCCCCTTTTTAAACAACTCAAGTGTTTTAAACAACTCAAGAGGAACACCCACAATCAGTTTGGCTCAAATATAAATAACAGCAGAGACTCTGCACGGCCTTATTACTTCTCTTTCCCTCTTTCTTCAACATGTGCTCATCAACATTAAAAAATAATTGCAGTTGGGCAATACTTCCGGTTTTAGGGAAGCCTTTTGGCAAACATCAAGGAAGTGGAAGGGGGAGATGGGATGAGAAGGAATCCACTTCTTTGTAGGGAACCTTCATATCCAGGAGTTCAGCAGGGCTGTGCTGTGAAAAAAGTTAAACCAACACAAAGGAAGAATTCTACTAGTACCACATTCTCTTATACTAGATCTGCCATTCTTCAAAATGCAATAGGGAAACCACCTATGGTCTGCTAGGAAAAGAAGAGAGCACAGGAGGAACAGCTACAGAAGAAGGCCTTCTGCTTAGGCTACTCTTCTATAGGTAGCCCTTGCTTAGGAAGAAGAAAGTCCCATGGGCTACAAAGAGAGAGGCAGTGGATAGCTTTATCCTGAAGCATCGTGTTCTTTCTAGCATCTTTTCTCTCCTGAAACAATGTATAGAAGAGCTTCCAGAAGGTGTCTGGAACATATATGTTAACCTGGACAACAAGGACAGTGCTGGAGAGGCGGCCAGATGTTGGTGCAGCATAAGATGATGTGGGGTTTCATGGTACGTCTGATGCCAAGCAAAGAAAGAAACAACCCCATCCAGCATATGGGAGGAGAGGAAGAAAGTGACAGGAAGGCACATACATGTTTTCATTATTCCCAAGGAGGAAAAACCTCTTTGTGGAAACAATTCAGGACAGGAATGAATGGGCACATTTGTACAAAGAGAAGTGGAATATATACCTAAGTCATTAGACCAACTCATGAATACACAAAGAACAGTAACAAGCAAAGCAAAGAAAGAGGAAAGGTGACAGCACCTGGGTGGCAGTTTTTTCCCGCATCAGTTGCTAGGAGAGTAATATCAGCAAGTCCGTAGCACCAATATGCAGCCAGCTACTCATAACATGGAGGCAATCATCCCTGGATAGGTGTGAGTGCCTCTTTAGTGGGAACAGCAATCCATGCTCTTCTGCATTTGTTCCCGGTTCCTTGTCCCACAGATGAGGCCAAGGCCATCAGCTGTTGCCTCAGGCCAGAACTGGGCCCAGGATCTGTGAGGGGAAGGCAGAAGAGGAGCAAAAACTGTAGTTCAGTTGAAACCAGCTTCTTGTTTACTCCTGTTTGACAACTCTTGACCTCTGATTCCCCCCACTCTAGAGCAGTATGAAGATCCAACCTGGGTGTCCTGCTTCCAGAAACAGGTAGCCAAGGTACAAGGAAAATGAACTTTATTGTACAACCAACCAACCAGAAGTGTAGCCAAACTAAACTTCATTGCACAATGGAACATGAACACAAGTGAAGTGCAAGTCTCTGCAGGTGGTTCTGGGCTGCTTCTCATATGCTAGACTTGAAGGCACATTGTGGATGCGCAGCAAGCTATATTTTGGTGACTGCAGCCATGGACATACTAGTGGGAGCCCTTGAGGCAGTGGTGATTGCCTGGAATGTACCTGTGGGAAGCAGTTCTGTCATCATGCATGGACTCTGGTAGGACTACCCGTCAACCCTGTAATCCAGCAGGGGCTGGTAGAGATCCTGGTTTGTTTGCATGGAAGAGCAGGAGGTGTTCCTCACTAACATGGACAATCCTGTTGATGCAGAGGAGACATGTGACAGGTGCTCAAAGGGTAACATCATTCCTACCATGCCTTGGGTCCAGTGGAGTAGGTGATCTTGCTCTTATAAACGTTTGTCCCATGCTGGTCAGCATAAGCATTTGTAGGCATGCTGCACATTGTTGCCAATGTGTGGCACGGTGTGGACATTGCCAGCCTCTTCTGTGGTATCCTGCAGTTCTCATGGAGCGTTCCATGTTTCACAGAGGGGGAATCCATAAGCCAAACTTCTCTAAATATGGGACTGAGCCTCTACTGTGAATTGAGGAACATCAAGGCACAGGGTGTGGTTCAAACTGTCCTTGGAGAGCATGGAGGAACCCCCAGTGGACCTGCAGTTACACTGACGAATGCTCACACTCCTTATGGAATAGTGGAGTTATCCAGAGCCCTGTTCAGCATCCTGTTCTGTGGCTCTGGGGTCAAAGGACTGCAGGACAAAGATCTCTCATGAGTTTTTCTTGGGGACAGGCAGGCTTCCCCATATACTGGTCATTCCGTTGGGAGTTTCCTATTGGGTATTGTGGGCACTTATCCCTCGGTTTAAGTGCTGGATATTTTTCTCTTCCTGTACTTCATTGATTGCCAGTGTCCAGTCTAGAGGACCAAAGTGGAGTGTCAGAAGAACAAACACAGTCACACGCAGTCTTCTCAGTATTCAGACTGAGAGACAGTGTGGATACGTTAACACTGTTCCCGCCAGCCAATGGGTTGTCCATGCCAGATTGGCACCTTCTGGGGGAGAGATGATCCAACATGCAACCACAGCAGAGAGATGCCTACCAATGCAGAGCAGGTTTCCTTTCTCAGGAGGGGCCTAACTGCTCACTTACCAGCAATGCTGTACCTGATGTATTCCTTTGGTGTATCTCCTAAGCTCTCCATGCTGTTGAATGACATGACTGACCCTTGTCCAGCACCAGATCGGTCTGTCCATATCTGGCTCACCACTGTCATCACCTTGGCTTCTCTTGGTATGGATATGGGAATACTGGCCACATGCTTGGGGGCAATGCTGGTGTTACTCCTCAAGATGAGGTGAAGCTGGGCAGTGACCAGCTGGTGGAGGGGAGGAGGCATGCCAAGCACTGTAGCCAGTTGGGGCTGGGGCTGCTTCCTCCTCCTCCTCCTCCTCCTCTAGAACTAAGTGCTGCAAACCATCCACTCTGAAGGGCTTAAGATGGCTCCAGGTAGAAAACAGTGCCTTGGAAGAAAAGCTGGGAAAGATGGGCACAGAATGCCTTTGCCATGGGCCAAGAGTGGGAGGAAGAGGAGGAGATTATCTGCTTTTGCATGCAGGTAACAGTGGATGGCCCATACTGGAGATGGGGCAAGCGGACAGTGTGGCTCTATCTTAAGCCTGCTACAACCTGTACCTGTGCCAGCACAGTCTCCCTGTGTCTACTCAGAAGTAAATGGATCTTTGTGCTTATCTGCATCTCAACTTGCTAGAAGGATGTCTGGCCTTTTCCCACAGAGGCTTAAATCAGATGAGGGTAAGGGTGTAATTGCTCAACATCTGACAACTTGGATTCCTTTGTGCCATGCTTGTGCTTGCTGGGTTAGTTTTATATTTCTGGGGAAAAGGTGGGGCTGTAGCAGACCTAAATCTCTGTCATTTCTACATCATAAATTGTTTTTAAAAAGGCTCAGATAAGCTTCCTTCTCTTTTTTTCCTGATATTGCTCAGATCTTTTAGATGATCTACAGCAGTGTTTCTCAATCTTGGCAACTTTAAGAGATGTGGACTTCAACTCCCAGAATTCCCCAGCCAGCATGGCTGGGGAATTCTGGGAGTTGAAGTCCATACGTCTTAAAATTACCAAGATTGAGAAACAGTGATCTACAGGCTTAGATAGTGCAGCAACTCTTAAGCCCCAAATTGATCTAATGCTTCTGCTGCAAAAATGGCCACAAACGAGGATTTTGGAGTTTTTCAGAACTCTTGATCAGGGATGGTTTTTTTCTTGGCTGACAATGAAGCTTCTAGGACCTCATAGACAGCATCCATCCTTGTAGCATTTTGGCTGCTCCTAAAAAGGCATTGTCCAACTACAGTTCAGGATGTATTTTAACCCTTCCTCATGGATCATCTGTTCTTTGTGAGAGGAAATATTGTGAATTCAGGCTGAGGAAAAAAAAGCAAGCAAGATGGAAAACAAGTAGGGGGAAATTATACACGCAGAGTTTATGGAATTTGTTTTCACTGGAAGCTATAAAATAGGATCTAAACAGAGCCTTGGATATGAACCACCAACATAGTCTCCCAGCTGTTAGGTCTCAACCTTCAAAATCGGCTGCTGCTTTTTTTCTTTCTCTCTCTCTCTCTCACCCCCCCACCCCCATCCATTTGCTCTGGCTTTCTCTGTGTTTGTCATTTCTGTCTAAATAAAGGCAGTTCCTTGGAGACGATTGGGGCTGGAATTCACTCCCCCAGGGAAAGTCTGCGTCAGATGGTCTGGGGGAAGAGAAGTTTGAAGAAGGAAAGATGGTTGAGGTTGCTCAAGGACCAAGAAAAAAACGTCAGCCGAACAAAACCCATGACATATCGATTGTTCACACCCCATCTCTTCTGCTGTAGTACATTTAAAAAAAAATGAAACAGCCTAATTGAAGCAGAAATGGAGAGCGGCCAATTACAGGAGATGGATGCTGGAGAGAAATAACGCTCCCATGGTCCAATCAATCTATAGCATGGGTAACTAGAAATCTGCAAGAATCAGGCTGGCTGGGTAGGCTGACAAACCTGTTCTTGACTTCATCCTCATTTCTTAGATTGGCTGGTTTGCGGCTGAGGTTCTGTCCTGGCTGATCTGGGATAAAGCACTGCTAAACGCTTGATGCTACAAATAAGCAAAATTTCCGAGCTTTCAAGAAATCTTTCATAGTCACTTATTTAAACACTTCAACGTTTTCAGATTTTAAATGCCTCTCAGGCTTGAACCCCCAAAACCAGATTTTGTGTTCTTAAATGTCAGCGTTTGAAATATGCAATGTTTCATTCCAGCTAAATCCTGCCATTTTGTTTCTCTTAAATTTTTCTTTCTCCTTCTCTTATTTTTCTTTACCAAACTCATACTACGTTAACTTTACCAGAGAGTGTCCATTATGTGTAACTGGCCAGGTTCTCTGGTTGTTGCCAACATTATGAACTGTTTCATCTTGAAGGGCTGTGTGTGTGTGTAGGAGTGAAGGGAGAGTTTTATGAAGCCCAAGTGCCAGATATTTCACACTGAAATTCCTAATTCTGACTGTTTTGGAGTTCTTGTGATTAGTTGTGGGTGTCTGTCAAAGCCTGATTATAATCCATACTGGAACCCTCAGTCAGAATAAGCATTTCCCAACAATTTCTTTCAGTTTATATTTACCCATACAGCAATATCCTCACTGGATTCAAAAGACTTCTTCAGCCATTCACCTGAATGTAAAACATAAAACATTCACCATCTTTATTTGGTGAAGCAGTAGACTCAGATGTCCTTTCTTAAAGG